>NC_089837.1:107668129-107978629 GCF_035609145.1 Eleutherodactylus coqui
TTGCAACAGAATAACTTGGAAGGGTCCCATGAGGTGAGTTCATAAATAATTGATGGTCATGCTTTCTAGTTAAAAATTTGTTTTACATAATCAGTAATTTGTTAGAATATTTACATTTTTTTTTAATAAAATGTTAAATATTATTTATGTAATAGGTTGGCCAAATTTGAGACTGTTACATTAAAGGAGGTGCACCAAGATTGCTTTTTATCACCTATTCACAGGATAAAAGCCCGCTTAGACACAATGATTTATCACTCAAGATTTGCTCAAAGGCAATCTTTTGAGCGATAATCGTTGTGTGCATTTATGTGCTCCGATAACTGCTGTGTTCTTGGAGTGCTCAGCTGATACCCAGCTGAGCGCTCCAAGCGGGGTATGCAGGACACAGCTGGAGTGCTGTCTTCTGCATACTCCTGCTGTGTTCACTGAGCGCTCAGCTGATATGCAGCTGAGCGCTCCAAGCGGGGTATGCAGAACACAGCTGAAGCACTGTCTTCTTCATACTCCTGCTGTGTTTCCCGAGCGGGATACCAGCTGAAATAATAGTATCAGCAGTATCCCACTGAGAACTCAGTGTACGGCACTGATAAGCCTCATTGTTGTCTTTCAGCTAGTTGAAAGTTGGAGAGTAGTGAATCGTGCCTGAACAGTGCATGACGGCCGCACGTTTAGACACAACAATTATCGCTCAAAAGACGGCTTTTGAGCTAATTTTGAGTGATAATCGTTGTGTCTAAATGGGGTATAAGTTCTCACCACTGAGATCCCTACTGATCCCGGAAATGGAGGTCCTGTGCCTTCTCTCCTGTTGCTGCTGACTCACTACACCCACCCCCAGCAACGTAGAGATTAAAGGGAGTGGCAGTCACACATGTGCAGCGTTGCTCCATTCATTTCAATGGGGATGATGAAAATAGTCAATTACCAAATCTTGGCAATCTTCTTTAGTGCCACTGAAGATAAATGGATCATTGCCAGGCATGTACAAACACCATTTAATTTAATCTTTTCCTTACTGCGGGGTTTGCGGGGAGCCTGTAGTGAAGAGGAGAGGGGACACAGGACCACCATTCTCAAAGCTGTTGGGGGTATCAGCAGAGGCGTAACTTGAAGATTCAGGGCAATGCTAAACCTGTAACAGGCCCCCCAACTATAATGCTTTATTCATACTACTAGGCTCCCTATATTGAGAAGATGGGCCTTATGGGCCCCCTAAGGGTCCTGGGCCCGGGTGCAACCGCATCCCCTGCACCCCCTATAGTTACGCCCCTGGGTCTCAGCAGTGAGACCCCCACTAATCATACTTTTATCAACTATCCATTTGTGCGACATCACTCCATTCATTTCAATGGGGCTGATGAAAAACGCTGATACCAAGCACTTGGCTATTTCCACCAGTCCTATTGAAGATGAATTGAGCAGCCCCATGCATGCATGTCTGCCCCTCCATTCAATCTTTTCCTCACTGCTTGAGCTCCAGTAAGCCCACCGTGAGGAGAAGAGGGGGGCACGGGACCGATGAGGGTCTCAGCAGTGACTTTTTATCACCAATACTGTGGATAGGTAATAACAGTCAGTCTTAGTACAACCCCTTTAATGAGGACCTGTCAGCTCTTCCGAATACCTATTTTAATATGTACAGATGTAGCAATCATTATGACTGATGCATTGTGGTAACAGCATTGTAGTACTTTGCAGTTAAGTTATCAGAGCATGTTAAACGTTCAACTTAACAGTTGCTAAATTTGTTTCTGTATTCTGGATTTTCTCTTAAAATTCTGCATTCCACTGTTCTTCCTGGAAATGTCTGAATAAAATAACAATATTTATTATTGGGATTGCCCTGCCATACTCTCACAGTGTCCAATCAGTACTAGAAAAGTCAGGCTGTATAGGGGCACGTCTTATTGACAAGGGGAATGGTAACACTCAATTGCCAATTGAAGCAAATTGTGCTTGATCCTTCTTATTTTTGGGGAGATGCAAGTATTTATATCGCTTCCATTGCATTCAGTACTAGCTACATTGTTGACTGCCTAATTCCTATTGTTCATGTTAGGAGGGCTGTGTACTGCAGCTCAGCTCCATTTACATGTTTGGGGTTGAGCTGTGGTGGAGCTGCTGTACCACCACACAGTCGCATGAACAGTCATGTGATCTCAATTCTGACAGCTCAGATCTATCTGGGGTTATGTATTCATTTTCTAGTCAATTTCTCACTTTGTGTTGTTGTTACATGGATCTACCACTTAAACTATCTAGAGGGGGACAAAGACACTCACTTCTGTCACAGTTACTGATGATGACACACAGCTCCTGTCACACAGTTATAATACAGGAGATCACAGCTCATCCTCCTGACTGTATACTTATGGTCTATAGCTTATTTACGTAAATATAGCAGGCAATAATGGTATAACCTCAACTACTGCAGTGCTGATGCATAGGGATAGATGTGAGCGTGAAAATTAAAAATTCTCAGCCTCAAGATGGCGCTTGATAAGCATCAGACAGGGGGCTTCACTGCAGGGTTGTGGCTGCAATACACAAAGGAGACTTTGAGAGTGTGACAGGCAATCAGGCCAGAGGGGCAGACATGGCAAAATGTGTTTTTGCCCTTTTAAAATGGCCCTATAATGAGGTACAAATGTGGCAGATTTGAACTGGATACTTAATGCTTTAAATGCACAGTGGCAACAAACTTTACTTTGAATTCAATTGTTTTTGTTGTGTTTAGTGTGAATTAGAGTTTGCTGAAGAGGGTATTTAACGTGTTAAATTTCATACTAAAGGGGCTGTCCCGTTGAATTTTCAAAAATACGATTCCTATTATTCTGTGTGATCATGCCCTATTGATGGCTAAAATCACCTATGATAGGCTGCTTGATGCTCTGACAGTGTCTTTCTCCACCTGGCGATCCCCAGGTTGGTTTTCCTTGGGGCATCTGGTGACAGCACTAACATCTTCAGTGGACTATAATCTCTATAGCCACTAGCGCTGGACTGGCATGCGCAGTAACTCTGTTTCCAAGATGCTGGTGCCAGTGCATGCGTCTGCCAGCCCTGTGCTAGCGTCTATGAGAACGGGCCATCAGAACATTTGGTCCTCTCACACTGATGACACTATTAAAGACACACAGTTCAGAGTGATGGTCAGAAGCCATGTACTCTGAAATGAGCAACATGTCACCAGAAAAAGGAGGACATGGGCAAACAAAATCTTATTATTGGGTAACCGATACCAAAAACTACTCAGAATGTCAACGACAAGTATATTAATCATTGCTATGTCTTAGTCAGTGGGTGAGAATGTGTCAAAGTAACTGGAGAACCCCTTAAAAATTTGCTTCATCTATATGGACATTGGTACACGTTTTGGTCATTGATGTCTACCCTGATGCTTCAGGGTGATGCTAGGAAAAAGGATGAGAGCGAGACATTGGGTAAAAACCAAATGATACCAGGAACAGTACCAAACAGATATAACTTTTGTAATGAAGAGTAAAAACATAACAGCTGGACTAAAGGGCAAATCAGGACATGAACAAAAGGCACAGTCCAAAATAGCTTTATCAGTAACTAGAAAAAAGGCCTGAAGCTCAGACAAAATATGGTGTATAGAATATGTCTCACTGGTGTTCAACTGGCCTATAGAATAGTAATTCCATAGGGGCAACTGGCACAGGCGTAGGCAGAGGCACAACTTTAGGCCCATGAAACCCCTATGCAAAATCTCCAACAGTTTGAGAAAGAGGCTTTTGAGCCAACACCCACCCACCCCAAGCATCAGGGTCCAGGTGTGACTGCTACCTTTGATATAGTTACACCCTTCAATTCAGGAAATGCGAAGGAGAACAGGACTGACACAGGACTGTAACACACCTATGTAGTGCACTTCAATAATTTTTATTAAAACAACTTTAAAATTGTATATTTTTCCATGCTAAGTTTTTTTTTGATGGTTTAACTAGTAGCCGGTTTGCATTGTGTTCTAAAATAAATGGTGTATATAGGGAGCCATGGCAGCAGTCACATAAATATCAACAGTCATAATGGAAAAATATGGGTGTATGCAGCTTGCAGCTAGCTTTATTGGAAACATGTGCAAATCTTCTCAAAGGCTAGAAGTCATAAAAGAAAAATAATAAAATAAAACCCTCTGACGAGCTACAGCTTGCTAAACATTAATAATTTATGACTAATTGTACAATGAGCATGGCGTTTTTCTTAGATAGCAAAATATTGCTTTATGCTGTCCAGAATATTCACTAACCTCTAGACAGATGGAGATTTTTTGTTTAAATCTATCTTTTTTTGATCAGAGTCTGCATAGTTTACCATACTGGCTAGTCCGATGGGGATAACCCTTCCTAATAGATCAACTCTCGCTGAGACACCCTCATCAACTTGTAGGAATGATATATACAGAAACTGCACTGCTGAAATACAAATTCAAGAAGAGTCTGTAAAGAAAATCAATGCTTTTATGTGCCGAGGAAGACCCCTATGTGGGTCGAAATGTGGTGTTATATGTAGAGGTCCAAATAAAGGATTGCACTACAGTGGATGCTGGCTAACACTCTTCTTTTTGTGTGTTGAAAGCGTATGTCGAAAATGGGGCATAGTGTACTCCAAAGGTATTCTGATAGGTTAAATGGCTTCCCATGAAATTGACCCTACTGTGTGTGCCTCAGATAACAAAATTCGATTGTGAGCCCCATTGGACAAGGCCATGAACGGTAACAATCTCTGTACAGAAAAGAGAAATAGCCATCATAAAATGCATTCTATCGGCATATACACTGAATGGTCACTTTATTAGAGATACTGGCCCTTGATTGAAGCTTTGCTTCCCTGTATGAATGCTAGACATGTGCCCAATCCAAACCAGTTCCATTTTAGCCTGAGGAAGGATTTATAGAAGATCCGAAAGCTTGCTGTAACATCATGTATTTTTGTTAGACATTAAAAAGTATCATATCTACCAGATTACTTGGTTTCTCTCACTGAGAACAATCACACTCTGGAGTGACATGTTTATGTAGGTCAGTTTCAGTGTGAATCCACATTAAAAATGGGAAAATCGAATTATGTGAGCAACCTGGAATGAGGTATGGTCATTGGTGCTAGACTAGCCAGGCCAATATTTCAAAAACTGCCAACCTGGTGGGTTTCCTCATATAGTGGTGTGGAGAGTATACCAAAAATTTGTGATCAAGGAAAAACATCCAGTGAAAGGGGACTATTAGCACTATTAGCACTATTATAGCTAAGATATAAAGAACTGGTCGATAAAAGAGGTCATCGGAGGATCTCATCAAGAATCATTGTGATAAACAGGTGATGCATAGTCAAGTTAATTGCAGTCAAATACAACACTGGTACTCCAACTAACATATCCAGATGTATAGCTCTTTTCCTAGCACGAATAGGCTATAACATAAGATGGGCTATAATATACTGTAAAATGTCTGTCACACCATACTGATGGGAGGGTCAGAATTTGGCACAAACAGCATAAATCGTTCTACTCTTCCTATCAGCTGACCAGAGCATGTCAGTATCTCTATCTAATTTGCGGCAACTACAATAAGCTATTCTGTCCACATGGGCCAATATTCCTGCAGAATTATTTCAATACCTAATCTATTTCATGATGAATTGCTGTGGATCTGAAGACCAAAGGAGATCCAATGTTCTAGTACAGTGACAGCGAACCTACGAGACCAAGTGTGCAACAGTATATACAGCAGTTGTTCAGTTCTGAACGACTGTCTGCTTAAAGTGAATGGAGACAGCCGGGGGAGAACACTTGACTGGCTGCTCTGCCTCTATGCCGGCAGCGCTTTCCGCATTTGCCCAACAGCTCTCCCTGTCCAAATGCGGCAAACCTCTGCCTGTATAAACGTTATGTACGAGCACTAATGACGCTAACGGTGAAATAGCGCTCATGCAGTCACTTGCACGACTGTTGTCTGTGCTGCTGGGACGACGGTGCGCGTTCCCACAGAGAGGGCTCTGACTCTGAGTGCCCCCTCTGGCATGCGTGACATAGGTTCGCCAGCACTGTTTAATTAGCCATTTAGTGTATTTGCATTCCTTTTTTGAAGTATATCCGCATTGAGTTTGTCTGCCTCAGGTGCGTATAAGTTTCCACTGAGTGCTCCTGGTTTCTCAAACAGTCCATAAACATACTTTGGTTAAGTAGTTCTTGATGTAAAAGATTTTTGGGAGAGTAACGAAGAAGAGCACATCTTCTATAAAGTCCATGCTCATCCCTCAGTACTATATGAATGTATGTTATATTTACAGTATTTCACATTGGTTATACATTGCCAACATAATTCACAGCACTGTCACAATCTAATCTCTGTCTCAGACTCTTTAGGGACACTTTGGAAGAACAAATATTACCTGCCTTAGGGGGTTTAAATCCTTCATTCCCAAGCCATTTTTCATTGTATTGTTCTCATTTTTTCACCCCCACTAAGAACTATAGTTTTTCCATAAATGCAGCCATATGAGGGCTTGTTCTTTGTTTAAGAAGTTGTATTTTTAATGGTACTATTATATATACCATATAATATACTGAAAAACGTATTTAGACTGGGTGACTTTAATGAACACAGCAATGCCAGTTATGGGTTTTAGATTTAGATTTTTTCAATAAGAATGGGGGGGGGGGTAATTTTTTCATTTATTTTTTTATATATCTTTTTAAATATTTAACAACATTTATTAAACTTTGCTTTTTTAGCCCCCCATAGAATTGAACTGACGATCATGTAATCAATTGTACCAGATACTGCAATACTATATTGCAGTATATTGTACTTTTAATGTAAAGGCCCATTTAGACGGGATGAATGTCGGGCAAATGTTGCTCGACACTCGTCCCTGCAAGTGCCCACTCACTTGCTTTTGCACAGGAGTGGGTATCATTGCTTTACAGTGGGGCGGCTGCAGGAGATTTCACTCCTCGCGTTCCTCCACCGCTCTCCATTCATAGAATCATAGAATGGTAGAGCTAGAACGGACTTCCAGGGTCATCTGGTCCAACCCCCTGCTCGGTGCAGGATTCACTAAATCATCCCAGACAGATATTTGTCCAGCCTCTGTTTGTACACTTCCATTGTAGGAGAACTCACCACCTTCCATGGCAACCTGTTCCACTCATTGATCACTCTCACTGTCAAAAAGTTTTTTCTAATATCTAATTTGTGTCTCCTCTAGAGATGAGCGAACACCAAAATGCTCGGGTGTTCGTTATTCGAAACGAACTTCCCGCGATGCTCGAGGGTTCGTTTCGAATAACGAACCCCATTGAAGTCAATGGGCGACCGGAGCATTTTTGTATTTCGCCGATGCTCGCTAAGGTTTTCACGTGTGAAAACCTGGGCAATTCAAGAAAGTGATGGGAACGACACAGCAACGGATAGGGCAGGCGAGGGGCTACATGTTGGGCTGCATCTCAAGTTCACAGGTCCCACTATTAAGCCACAATACCGGCAAGAGTGCCCCCCCCCCCCTCCCAACAACTTTTACTTCTGAAAAGCCCTCATTAGCATGGCATACCTTTGCTAAGCACCACACTACCTACAACAAAGCACAATCACTGCCTGGATGACACTCCGCTGCCACTTCTCCTGGGTTACATTCTGCCCAACCGCCCCCCCTCCCCCCACAGCGCACACCAAAGTGTCCCTGCGCAGCCTTCAGCTGCCCTCATGCCACACCACGCTCATGTCTATTTAGAATTGCGTCTGCCATGACGAGGGACCGCAGGCACACACTGCAGAGGTTGGCACGGCTAGGCAGCGACCCTCTTTAAAAGTGGCGGTGCGATAGCCCACAATGCTGTACAGAAGCAATGAGAAATAGAATCCTGTGCCACCGCCATCAGGAGCTGCACACGTGGGCATAGCAATGGGGAACCTATGTGCCACACACTATTCATTCTGTCATGGTGTCTGCATGCCCCAGTCAGACCGCGGTTTTTAATTCATAGACACAGGCAGGTACAACTCCCTATTGTGAAGTCCCTGTGGACCCACAGCATGGGTGGCTCCCTGGAACCCACCGGCGGTACACAAAAATATCCCATTGCATTGCCCAACACAGCTGAGGTAGTAATGTCGTGCATAATACAGGTGGGCTTCGGCCCACACTGCATGCCCCAGTCTGACTGGGGTTCTTTTCAAGTGTACAGATGTAGTAAAAACTCCGTGTGCACCTACAGCACTGTCGGTACTGTCGGTTGACAGGCGGGTACGCTTATCTGTGATGATTCCCCCAGCCGCACTAAACACCCTCTCTGACAAGACGCTAGCCGCAGGACAAGCAAGCACCTCCAGGGCATACAGCGCTAGTTCAGGCCACGTGTCCAGCTTCGACACCCAGTAGTTGTAGGTGGCAGAGGCGTCACGGAGGACGGTCGTGCGATCGGCTACGTACTCCCTCACCATCCTTTTACAGTGCTCCCGCCGACTCAGCCTTGACTGGGGAGCGGTGACACAGTCTTGGTGGGGAGCCATAAAGCTGTCCAGGCCCTTAAAGACTGTTGCACTGCCTGGGATGTACATGCTGCTCGATCTCCGCACCTCCCCTGCTACCTTGCCCTCGGTACTCCGCCTTCTGCCACTAGCGCTGTCGGCTGGGAATTTTACCATCAGCTTGTCCGCAAGGGTCCTGTGGTATAGCAACACTCTCGAACCCCTTTCCTCTTCGGGAATGAGAGTGTGCAGGTTCTCCTTATAGCGTGGGTCGAGCAGTGTGTACACCCAGTAATCCGTCGTGGCCAGAATGCGTGCAACGCGAGGGTCACGAGAAAGGCATCCTAACATGAAGTCAGCCATGTGTGCCAGGGTACCTGTACGCAACACATGGCTGTCTTCACTAGAAAGATCACTTCCAGGATCCTCCTCCTCCTCCTCCTCCTCCTCCTCCTCAGGCCATACACGCTGAAAGGATGACAGGCAATCAGCCGGTGTACCGTCAGCAGCGGGCCAAGCTGTCTCTTCCCCCTCCTCCTCATCCTCCTCATGCTCCTCCTCCTCCTCCTGTACGCGCTGAGAAATAGACAGGAGGGTGCTCTGACTATCCAGCGACATACTGTCTTCCACCGCACCCGTTTCCGAGCGCAAAGCAGCTGCCTTTATGCTTTGCAGGGAATTTCTCAAGATGCATAGCAGAGGAATGGTGACGCTAATGATTGCAGCATTGCCGCTCACCACCTGGGTAGACTCCTCAAAATTACCAAGAACATGGCAGATGTCTGCCAACCAGGCCCACTCTTCTGAAAAGAATTGAGGAGGCTGACTCCCACTGCGCCGCCCATGTTGGAGTTGGAATTCGACTATAGCTCTACGCTGTTCATAGAGCCTGGCCAACATGTGGAGCGTAGAGTTCCACCGTGTGGGCACGTCGCACAGCAGTCGGTGCACTGGCAGCTTAAAGCGATGTTGCAGGGTGCGCAGGGTGGCAGCGTCCGTGTGGGACTTGCGGAAATGTGCGCAGAGCCGGCGCGCCTTTACGAGCAGGTCTGACAAGCGTGGGTAGCTTTTCAGAAAGCGCTGAACCACCAAATTAAAGACGTGGGCCAGGCATGGCACGTGCGTGAGGCTGCCGAGCTGCAGAGCCGCCACCAGGTTACGGCCGTTGTCACACACGACCATGCCCGGTTGGAGGCTCAGCGGCGCAAGCCAGCGGTCGGTCTGCTGTGTCAGACCCTGCAGCAGTTCGTGGGCCGTGTGCCTCTTATCTCCTAAGCTGAGTAGTTTCAGCACGTCCTGCTGACGCTTGCCCACCGCTGTGCTGCCACACCGCGCGACACCGACTGCTGGCGACATGCTGCTGCTAACACATCTTGATTGCGAGACAGAGGTTGCGGAGGAGGAGGAGGAGGAGGGTGCTTTAGTGGAGGAAGCATACACCTCCGCAGATACCACCACCGAGCTGGGGCCCGCAATTCTGGGGGTGGGTAGGACGTGAGCGGTCCCAGGCTCTGACTCTGTCCCAGCCTCCACTAAATTCACCCAATGTGCCGTCAGGGAGATGTAGTGGCCCTGCCCGCCTGTGCTTGTCCACGTGTCCGTTGTTAAGTGGACCGTGGCAGTAACCGCGTTGGTGAGGGCGCGTACAATTTTGCGGGAGACGTGGTCGTGCAGGGCTGGGGCGGCACATCGGGAAAAGTAGTGGCGACTGGGAACTGAGTAGCGCGGGGCCGCCGCCTCCATGATACTTTTGAAGGACTCCGTTTCCACAACCCTATACGGCAGCATCTCAAGGCTGATGAATTTTGCTATGCGGACGGTTAACGTTTGAGCGTGCGGGTGCGTGGTGGCGTACTTGCGCTTGCGCTCCAACAGTTGCGCAAGCGACGGCTGGACGGTGCGCTGAACTACACTGGTGGATGGGGCCGAGGACAGCGGAGGTGAGGGTGAGGGTGCAGGCCATGAGGCGGTAGTGCCGTGTCCTGAGAGGGGGGTTGCATCTCAGTGGCAGGTTGGGGCACAGGGGGAGAGGCAGGGGTGCAAACCGGAGGCGGTGAACGGCCTTCGTCCCACCTTGTGGGGTGCTTGGCCATCATATGTCTGCGCATGCTGGTGGTGGTGAGGCTGTTGGTCTTGGCTCCCCGGCTGAGCTTTGCGCGACAAAGGTTGCACACCACTGTTCGTCGGTCGTCAGGTCTCTCTGTGAAAAACTGCCAGACCTTAGAGCACCTCGGCCTCTGCAGGGTGGCATGGCGCGAGGGTGCGCTTTGGGAAACAGTTGGTGGATTATTCGGTCTGGCCCTGCCTCTACCCCTGGCCACCGCACTGCCTCTTGCAACCTGCCCTGCTGCTGCCCGTGCCTCCCCCTCTGAAGACCTGTCCTGTGTAGGCATTGCACACCAGGTGGGGTCAGTCACCTCATCATCCTGCTGCTCTTCCTCTGAATCCTCTGTGCGCTGCTCCCTCGGACTTACTGCCCTTACTACTACCTCACTGCAAGACAACTGTGTCTCATCGTCATCGTCCTCCTCACACACAGAAAGTTCTTGAGACAGTTGGCGGAAGTCCCCAGCCTCTTCCCCCGGACCCCGGGAACTTTCGAATGGTTGGGCATCAGTGACAATAAACTCCTCTGGTGGGAGAGGAACCACTCCTGCCCAATCTAAGCAGGGGCCCGAGAACAGTTCCTGGGAGTGTTCCCGCTCCTGAGCAGGTGTCATTGTAGTGGAGTGAGGAGGCTGGGAAGAAGGAGGAGCAGCAGACAGAGGATTTTGATTTGCAGCAGTGGACGGCGCAGAACTGCGGGTGGACGATAGGTTGCTCGAAGCACTTTCTGCCATCCAGTACAGGACCTGCTCACACTGCTCATTTTCTAATAACCGTCTCCCGCGTGGACCCATTAATTGGGCGATGAATGTGGGGACGCCAGAAACGTGCCTCTCTCCTAATCGCGCAGCAGTCGGCTGCGACACACCTGGATCAGGAGCTCGGCCTGTGCCCACACCCTGACTTGGCCCTCCGCGTCCTCGGCCGCGTCCACGTCCTCTAGGCCTACCCCTACCCCTCAGCATGCTGTATTACCAGTGATTTGATTTCACAGGCAGGAAATAAATTGGCGCAACACAGCAGGCCAAATATAATTTTTTCCCTTTTTTGAAAACGAAAGGCCCCACTGCCTCTATTGAATGAATAATCTAAGTTTAATAACTGTGCTGTGTCCCTGCTAATGTGTCACAGAACTTGAGGGTAGCAGAGTTATTAACTCTGGCAGAGCAGGTATTTTTTTCCCAATTAAGGAAAGCAAATGGCGAAGCCAGCAGTAAACCGTAGCTGGGTGCGTCTGATTTTTTTAACGTTGTACACGCAGCTCACACGTGTCCACAGCCCTTAGGACGGACAGAGGCAGGACAAATAGATTTCGTTTCCCTTTTTTTACACCAAAAGGACCCACTGCCTCTATTGAATGAATAATCTAAGTTTAATAACTGTGCTGTGTCCCTGCTAATGTGTCACAGAACTTGAGGGTAGCAGAGTTATTAACTCTGGCAGAGCAGGTATTTTTTTCCCAATTAAGGAAAGCAAATGGCGAAGCCAGCAGTAAACCGTAGCTGGGTGCGTCTGATTTTTTAACGTTGTACACGCAGCTCACACGTGTCCACAGCCCTTAGGACGGACAGAGGCAGGACAAATAGATTTCGTTTCCCTTTTTTTACACCAAAAGGACCCACTGCGTATATTCAATGAATAATAACTGTGTTGTGGCCCTGCCTACACAATTCTTTCCCTGTAGTATCAATGGAGGGTGCAATGCTCTGCAGAAGCGATTTTGAGAAAAAAAAAATATGCAGCACAGCTAACAGCAGCCAGCACAGTACTGCACACGGTTAAATATGGCCCCAGAAAGGACCGTTGAGGTTCTTGAAGGCTACATTCACTCCTAACACTCTCCCTGCCTATCCAACACTTCTGTCCCTAATGCCGGGTGCAACGCTCTGCAGAGGCGATTTTGAGGAAAAAAAAAAAAAGGCACTGCTAACAGCAGCCAACACACAGGTATTACTGGCCCTAATAAGGACCTTTGGGGTTCTTGAAGCCTACACTAACTGCTATTTCTCTCCCTACAGCAGCTCCGGTACCTGCAGCACTGTCCCTCATCTAACTCACAAGGCATCTGAGGCGAGCCGCGGGAGGGGCCAACTTTTATATTCGGGTGACATCTGATCTTCCCAGCCACTCACAGCAGGGGGGTGGTATAGGGCTTGAACGTCACAGGGGGAAGTTGTAATGCCTTCCCTGTCTTTCAATTGGCCAGAAAAGCGCGCTAACGTCTCAGGGAAGGAAGTGAAAGTAACCGTAACACCGCATGGTGTTCGTTACGAATAACGAACATCCCGAACACCCTAATATTCGCACGAATATCAAGCTCGGACGAATATGTTCGCTCATCTCTAGTCTCCTCCTTTTCAGTTTCATTTAATTGCTTTTAGTCTTTCCTTGTGCAGATGTAAATAGGACTGATCCCTCTGCACTGTGACAGCCCTTCAGATATTTGTAGACCGCTATTAAGTCTCCTCTCTGCCTTCTTTTTTGCAAGCTAAGCATTCCCAGAACCTTTAACCATTCCTCATAGGACATGATTTACAGACCGCTCACTATCTTGGTAACTCTTCTCTGAACTTGCTCCAGTTTATCTATGTCTTTTTTAAAGTGCGGTGCCCAGAACTGGACACAGTATTCCAGATGAGGTCTGACTAAGGAAGAGTAGAGGGGGATAATGACCTCACGTGAGCTAGACTCTATGCTTCTCTTAGTACATCCCAGATTTCTGTTTGCCTTTTTGGCTGCTGCACCTAATTGTTGACTCATGTTCAGTCTATAATCTATTAGTATACCCAATTGTTTTTCACATGTTCTGCTGCTTAGCCCAATTATTCTCATTTTGTATGTGCTTTTTTCATTTTTCTTGCCCAGATGTAGGACTTTGCATTTCTCCTTGTTAAATACCTGTTAGGGCTGGCCAGGGCAGATGGACAGGGAATCCCTATGCCAACAATCTCCCGTGTCCCTACCTACTTGCCCCCCTGGGCTAAGCCCCACGGCGACAACTGGGCGACAGTCTCTGCACTTCACTAGTGTCAGGGAACACCGGAAGGAGGGACTGGAAAATAGACAGGTGGGAACCTGTATAGCAACAGAACCTAATCAGCAACCAGAGAATAGTCAACCAGGCAGGGTCAGAACCGGAAAACACATGCACAGTATCGAGCGATAAACAGAGGAGAAGTCTGAGGCAAGCGGAAGTTAAAACTAGAAGTCAGGTCCAAGATAGCGGGTGTCAGCTAAACAGAGCAAAACCAAACACTGGCAAGGAAGGACTAGCTGAGCAGGTTTATATGTAGAGCTCCCCGCCCAGAGGGCCGGGAGAAGTCACACGACCACCAGGGGGAATCGTGAAACCGCCTCCCCCCAGCGGTGTGCACTACCTGCCGCTGCGACCAACCACCAAAGTGGGGGAACCCCAGACAGAGACGCCAGTCCATGCCTCTGCACCCCTGGTGGTAACCCCAATTCTAACAATACCATTCTGTTAGTCGTGGCCCACTGTTCAAGTTTTTCTAGATCTTTTTGAATACTCTCCTTCTCTTCGTTACTGTAAGCTATCCCTCCTAGCTTTGTGTCGTTGGCAAATTTGATCAGTTTCCCATCAATTTCCTCCTCCAGATCATTTATAAAAATGTTTAACAACACTGGGCCTAGGACAGAGCCTTGTGGTACCCCACTTGTTACATTCTTCCACTTGGATGTGTAACCATTTATGACCAATCTTTGAGTATGATCACTCAGCCAGTTGTGAATCCACCTAACAATTGCCTTGTCAATCCCATATTTGGTCATTTTTTCAATAAGTACAGTATGAGATACTTTGTCAAATGCTTTACTAAGGTTAAGATAAACTATTGATACTCGCTCCTTTGCAGCAGCACGGGAGTGAGTATGTGCGGGGACGAGTGTCGGGCATCGTTTGCCCGACATTCGTCTTGTGTAAATGGGCCTTAAAGGGGTTGTCCTGCGAAAGCAAGTGGGTCTATACACTTCTGTATGGCCATATTAATGCACTTTGTAATGTACATTGTGCATTAATTATGAGCCATACAGAAGTTATTCACTTACATGCTCCGTTGCTGGCGTCCCCGTCTCCATGGTGCCGTCTAATTTTCAGCGTCTAATCGCCAGATTAGACGCGCTTGCGCAGTCCGGTCTTCTTCTTTTCTGAATGGGGCCGCTCGTGCCGGAGAGCGGCTCCGTGTAGCTCCGCCCCGTCACGTGCCGATTCCAGCCAATCAGGAGGCTGGAATCGGCAATCAACCGCACAGAAGCCCTGCGGTCCACCGAGGGAGAAGATCCCGGCGGCCATCTTCAACCGGTAAGTAAGAAGTCACCGGAGCGCGGGGATTCAGGTAAGCGCTGTGCGTTTTTTTTTTTAAGTCCCTGCATCAGGTTTGTCTCGCGCCGAACGGGGGGGCTGTTGAAAAAAAAAACAACGTTTCGGCGCGGGACAACCCCTTTAACTCTACGATTCAATAAACATAGCTATCACCTGCTGGGTATGGTATGGGCTCAGTTTCTGGGCCTGCTCCTTACATCCCAGCTGCCGTTGGTCATACATGTATGTCCTCTTGCAAAAGCGTTACTGTTTTTGGAGTGTGGGAGGAATCCAGAGGAAACCCGCATGAACATAGAGGGAAGAGATAAACTCCATGCAGGTTTTATCCTTAGTTTGATTTGTAGCAAGGGTACCAATGTTGTAAGATGAGAGTACTAACCACTGAGCCACCATGGTTTGTACAGAGCATACAATGAATTTTACTCTGGATTTGATAACAGCTAATTTTCATTTCAATAATCTATATATACAGTATATATCCATATATGTCCAATGTAATAGGAGGCTCATCATAGCCTATAGTCTATAGTCACTTTGGGTAAACAAATTAGCTGTACTTTCTGTGATGTTTAGGCCAGGACAACTGAAAGAATAATGGCTTGCCTTGTCATATGCTGTCATTGTTCCTTCAGTGTAGGGAGTTTGGCATTTTACATTAAAAATAATGCACCAACCACATAGAACACATGATTACTGCTGGAAGTCACTACCTAATCAAGAGCTGAATGTACAGTACTATTATAATGTATGCATTGTTTTTATTGATAATGGTATTTTTATGAACGTAAATCTACATTCTTTGCAAAATCGACCTTACAGTGAAAAAACCCCAAGGGCTAATTTCATTCCTCGCTGTAGTAAAGTACTTATTCAGTTTAGACAACCCTATTAGTGCTGCAGTTCCCAGAGGACAAGCTGTGGTCTCATGTTATCATCAAGTACCACAATTTACATGCAAATTTCCCCTGCAGATGAAGAATTACATGTCATCCATTGACGTCAACTGATTTGAATAAACGGTGGCATTCTTATAGAACAGAGCCCTGTCCTTTCCACATAGAGATCAGGGATCCCCTCTATTGGTCATATTCCTTGTGGCCTCTTGCTTTTATCTTTGTGGTTATGCTAATACAAGTAGAGTGCTGGTCATTTTATTTTTTTTTAATGATAAAGCCCCTTGTGTGTTACCCATCTCAGCCGACAGCTTCAAAAATGATTCCATGGTTTGGTCAGGCAGTAAAAAAACAAATATGATGCTTGGCTGCATAGCTTTAGATATAACCAGTAGAAAGAGGGAGATTGTGATCTACTGTATAGAACTCTGGTGAGGCCACATCTGGAATACTGTTCAGTTCTGAAGACCTCATCTACAAAAAGAGATTGATAAAATTAGATCCATGAAAACATCGGCTACAAAAATGGTGGAAGGTCTGAAGAACAAAACTTATGAGAAAAAAATTAAAGAACGTAATTTGTGTATCCGGGAGGAGAGAAGGGGGAGGGGGGACATGACTGAAACTTTTATATATGTTGAAGGTATAAATAAGGTTCACAAGAACAAGGGGGCACAATCTGAGATTAGTTGGGGGACAAATCAGAAGCAACGTGGGAAATATTATTTTACTAAAAGAGTAGTAAAGGCTTAGAACAAACTTCCAGTAGACGTGGTTGGAAAAATAACAATGAATGAATTCAAGATGCCTGGGATAATTATATATCTATACTAAGAGAAATAGAATCATAGAATGGTGGAGATGGAAGGGACCTCCAGGGTCATTGGGTCCACCCCTCTGCTTAGTGCAGGATTTACTAAATCATCCCAGATATTTGTCTAGCATCTGTTTGAACTCTTCCATTGAAGGAGAACTCACCACATCCCGTGGTAACCTGTTCCACTCCTTGATCACCCTCACTGTCAGAAAGTTTTTTCTAATATCTAATCTGTGTCTCCTCCCTTTCAGTTTCATCCTATTACTTCTAGTCTTTCCTTGTAAATGAGAATAGGGCTGATCCCTCTGCAGTGTGACAACCCTTCAAATATTTGTAGACCACTATTAAGTCTCCTCTCAGCCTTCTTTTTTGCAAGCTAAACATTCCCAGATCCTTTAACCGTTCCTCATAGGACATGATTTGCAGACCACTGACCATCTTGGTAACTCTTCTCTGAACTTGCTCCAGTTTGTCTATGTCTTTTTTAAAGTGCGGTGCCCAGAACTGGACACAGTATTCCAGATGAGGTCTGACTAAGGAAGAGTAGAGGGGGATAATGACCTCACGTGAGCTAGACTCTATGCTTCTCTTAGTACATCCCAGATTTCTGTTTGCCTTTTTGGCTGCTGCACCTAATTGTTGACTCATGTTCAGTCTATAATATATTAGTATACCCAAGTCTTTTTCACATGTTCTGCTGCTTAGCCCAATTATTCTCATTTTGTATGTGCTTTTTTCATTTTTCTTGCCCAGATGTAGGACTTTGCATTTCTCCTTGTTAAATACCTGTTAGGGCTGGCCAGGGCAGATGGACAGGGAATCCCTATGCCAACAATCTCCCGTGTCCCTACCTACTTGCCCCCCTGGGCTAAGCCCTAGGGCGACAACTGGGCGACAGTCTCTGCACTGCACTAGTGTCAGGGAACACCGGAAGGAGGGACTGGAAAATAGACAGGTGGGAACCTGTATAGCAACAGAACCTAATCAGCAACCAGAGAATAGTCAACCAGGCAGGGTCAGAACCGGAAAACACATGCACAGTACCGAGCGATAAACAGAGGAGAAGTCTGAGGCAAGCAGAAGTTAAAACTAGAAGTCAGGTCCAAGATAGCGGGTGTCAGCTAAACAGAGCAAAACCAAACACTGGCAAGGAAGGACTAGCTGAGCAGGTTTATATGTAGAGCTCCCCGCCCAGAGGGCCGGGAGAAGTCACACGACCACCAGGGGGAATCGTGAAACCGCCTCCCCCCAGCGGTGTGCACTACCTGCCGCTGCGACCAACCACCAAAGTGGGGGAACCCCAGACAGAGACGCCAGTCCATGCCTCTGCACCCCTGGTGGTAACCCCAATAAGTATAGTATGAGATACTTTGTCAAATGATTTACTAAGGTCAAGATAAACTATTGATACTTGCTCCAGTTTGTCTATGTCTTTTATAAAGTGCGATGCCCAGAACTGGACACCGTATTCCAGATGAGGTCTGACTAAGGAAGAGTAGAGGGGGATAATGACCTCATGTGATCTAGACTCTATGCTTCTCTTAATACATCCCAGAATTGTGTTTGCCTTTTTGGCTACTGCATCACATTGTTGACTCATGTTCATGAGTCAACAATAATATAATAATATAAGGGCAGACTAGATGGACCATGTGGTCTTTTTTCTGTCATCAATTTTCTATGTTTCCATATTAACTCAAAATGCCCTAGCAAGTCATTTAGAAAGGGAATGTGTAACAGCATGCCAGACCTGGAGTGAGTATGAAGCTAATGAAATACAGTATGGCTCATTATTAATATGTGTGGTTTTACTTTTGTCTTTTTGAACTTCTGGGCTCTAGCGCAAAATCTAAAATAGGGCTCCACCTATGAAGCTCTATATATAAGTCTGGCACCTTCAGACCCTCAGACCCCATGGCCACAGTGTGACTGCTGACTCTGCATCCCATATAGACTTTTTGTATATGTTGTAACAGTAATCAAGTATACCTCTGTCATACAAAGACATTGTGCCTCTAGTGTACGTCATGTTATACATTTAATGTGAAATCTTTCTGTAAGTAACCAACCGCTTCAGTAGGGAACACCATGTTTTTTCCCAGTTATATGTTAAAAAGTATTGTATGGCTGAAGTATATAAAAGATTCTTATTCATCTTCTCTCCTGTAGAGTGAAATTAGGTAGTAATATAATCCGGCATTCAAAGGGAGCAATGGGCAGCCAGAAAATTATAGGCATAATAACAGCAACTGTGTGAGAAAATAACTCCGAGGGGTGAAGAGAGAACAACTTGTCCTGAGCGAAAAAGAAATAATATCCCCCCTGCACCTTTCTTGTATCTTTATTTCCTTTCTTGTATTATCTCAACATCCACGACCCTGAGAGACATATGACATAGTATTCTTCGGCCATGTTTTTTTTGTTTTTTTTATTATTATTATTACAGTCATTTCATTATAACAATGGTACATCTGCTGTGCCAATAGCAATTATTAGCTGGGACGTATCTAAGATTTCATATGGTTATTTTTATAACCATAGGGAATAATCAGCCAAAAGCATGTAAAATACTTCCTGGTTCACATGCTGCTTTTTCAATTAATCTGTTGCTCGGTCTCTTTTTTTTAGGATTTAACCAATGCCTTGCCAGAACAGCTGTTAAATTCTGCAAGAAGGTTATTTTAAGATGGATATATCACCTTGGTCTTCTTAGGTCTCAGATGTCTTTTATTCTTTAAAGTCATTTGAAGTTTCTATCATTTTGCTGACTGAGGCATGAGTGGTGGTAAGGAATAAGTAAGACTGGGCAAGAGATTAAAGTTATAAAACACACTGGAGAAGCAGGAACACATTATTGTAGACCTTGAGGTTGTTATATCGATGATGGGAATTTGATAGTTTCATCAGTTTTTTAGCAAACTCAGAGCCTATTATTTTACAAGAATGTAGCAATTTAGATAACAGGAAAAAAAAGGAATATGAAAAGTCCCATCATCTTTATGGAAATGTTTTTTGGTGCAGAAGATAGTTTGGGACAGTAGCCTGCTGTGTCTTGTAGCATTATATACTTGAAAGAAAACCTGTTATGAAGACATTTCTGTAATATTTGACTTTAATGTATTTTAGGATCTCAAAGCATATTGTCAGAGTTGTATAAAGACTCCCAATGTAGTTGAAGACCCATGGGCCGGTTTGAATGGTTTTAGCAATTGACATATGTTCTGCTTTGCAGTTTTCAATGATATATAATATGTTGTTATGAGTCAGACAATCTGGAAAGTTTATTAATACAGATGCATCATATGAACAAAGGGCTAGCCTTGCACTTTGAATGGATGGTTGGACCCAATGGTGTTTTATGAAAAATTTCAATAGAGAAAAGTGTTGAATGTCATTAAAGAGGTTATAAAAGATGACATATTGATATTGTTGAATTGTTTTTATAGTCCATATTTACTTTTACAAACACAAACATTTTAATGATATAAGGGTGGACACCCACTGGCGATATTTTCTTTCTTGCGCTTCGAGAGCATGGGAAAACTCTCGCCTCGCAGTGCAAGAAAGACGCTGAAATAGAATTGGCATATCGCTAGTGTTTTCAATGGGGCCAGCGGCAGCAGCGCTGGCCCCATTGAAAACATAGGGAGAATACCACGGACTTCTGCCACAGCTGTGACAAAACTGCAGAATGATATCCCATTGCTTTCAATGGGATCGGCACTGCTGCCGATCCCCTTGAAAGCAGTGCTTTCTTGCAAGCCCCGCAGTATGATTATCGGGGAAGGGCTTGAAATATATGCCCTTCCCTGAAAATCATCAATAAGTGGTAAAAATATTTTTAAAAAATTTACTCACCTCTTCGCCGCTCAGACGCATCCTCTGGCTGGCTCCCCGGCACTGCTGTCAAGCACCTTCAGCAAGTGGGGATTTAAAAATCCCACCTCTTGAAAGGGCTGTGCTGATTGGCTGAGGGCTCAGCCAATAGCAGCTAGTGCTTAGCTATTGGCTGAGCGCTCAGCCAATTACAGATAGTCCTTAGCTATTCATTCATGAATAGCACTATCTTAGCTATTATAGTGCTATTCATGAATGAATAGCTAAGGACTATCTGTAATTGGCTGAGCGCTCAGCCAATAGCTAAGCACTAGCTGCTATGGGCTGAGCCCTCAGCCAATCAGTACAGCCCTTTCAGGAGGCGGGGATTTTTAAATCCCCACCTGCTGAAGGTGCTTGACAGCAGTTCCGGGGAGCCAGCCGAAGGACGCGTCTGAGCGGTGGAGAGGTGAGTACATTTTTTTAACATTTTTTTAACACTTATTGATGATTTTCAGGGAAGGGCTTATATTTCAAGCCCTTCCCCGATAATCATACTGCGGGGCTTGCAAGAAAGCACTGCTTTCAAGGGGATTGGCAGCAGTGCCGATTCCATTGAAAGCATTGGGATAGCATGCCCTGGACTTCTGCCACAGCTGTGACAGCTGTGGCAGAGGATTCCTTCATCCCTGCGGTCCCCACGGGGATGAAGGAAACTCCTGCCACAGCTGCCACAGCTGTCACAGCTGTGGCAAAAGTCTGTGCCATTCTTTATTTCTTTTCAATGGGGCTAGCGCTGCTGACGCTGACCCCATTAAAAAGACTAGCGATATCCCGGCGTGATGCCGTTTTTTTCTCGCACTGCGCTGCAAGACCTTTCCCTTATTCTTGCAGCGCGGTGGAGAAAAAAACACCAGTAGGTGTCCACCCTGAGGGTAAGAGATAGAGATGTAGTAATTCAGAATTGGGCACTGTTTGGGAGTCAAATTCCTTGTCTTACTGTGGCATTACAGTGTGAATCACACCCTACCCTGTTATATGATAATGAAATATTGGGGCAATTATAAAAAGTCTGGTCTCTGCTCCTTTGCATGGTGGTATTGTGTAGTACAAACTCCCAGTGAAAGAAAGGGTCCAGGCACTTAGATGAGGATTACAGTGCAACTCACTTTTACTTGTTCCGCAAATGCAATAGTTCAACATCTATCAGATGAAGGCAGAAAACTTTACCATCCAATTCAAAGTCCAGTCCTGAGGATGGTGGCTTTAGTCCCTGCTATCCTGCTGCTTGGTACTGGCTCTACTATGTTTTTCACCACCTGGAGACTGCAGCCTCTCTGTAGCTCTGTACTACCCATTGTGGGTTTTCACATCAAGGCCCTGGAGTCTGTAGCCTTACCTATAAACCATCTATCCTTTGATGGCTTAAAAATAAACAGTGAGTCACTGATCCCTAAACCAGATTACTTGTTTACAGTACACTGCTCCTCTACTTACTCTAGATTGAATCTTCTAGATAACTGCAGGAATTTTTGTAATTTTTACTCCAGGCTGTTTGGCTGTATTTGTGAGAAGCTAAGTCATTGGGCTATTCTATCCCTCTCTGTACTGTAATCTGCTTAAGCCACCACCTTCAAGCAAGGCACGACAGTAATAAAGTATATTTAAATTCATACACATCTGGTCTCTCAGAAATGTAAACCCTCCCATTTAGTAACAGTTCTGGGTCACTAAAGAGAAATGTTTTTTTTCTGCTTATTAAAAACCCTTCTGACCTTCTTGGTTATTTCGGCCTTGAGAGGAATAGCTAAATATGTCAAAATAGACTGACTTGCTAGGCATATGTTGCCTGAAAAAAACATGTTTGTTCTAAAATCCCTGTACGTTCATAATGTTAGAAAGCATGGTCTAATATGCCCAAATAAATAATTATTGATTTTCTTCTATATTTTTTTCATCCGCTTCCTCAGTGAGTAAAAGTGGGCTGTCTTGCATGTGACTTGAAAACTAAATTGTTCAGAGGCATCCTTTGTCTCCTGCCAACTCCTCCTTATGCTGCCAAGATAAGGCAAAGCATGTTTTACACTGCCCAATTGCCCTATGAAGTGAAATCAGCAAAATCACGCATGCACCAACTCACTGCACAGAGAAGGAAAAGATGTAGCATGGACCGAAATCAGATTACAATACACAGGCTCATCAGACAGAAGCTAGAAGTACTGGAGGATGTATCCACTAGAAATTAGATTAGAACAACCATGTAGCATGGGGTATTATAGGAGTGACAGCAGAAGATCCCTTCATTTCATACTAAGGGCTCAGTCACATGGGCGCATTAGCACCCATACACCGGCGCCGATGCGCCCGTGTGACTGAAAATTAGACGGCCGTACCTGAAGACGGACGTCTCTCTACAGCGCTGATGACATGTTCTTTCCTCCGGTGCTGCAGAGAGACGTCCATCTTCAGGTACGGCCGTCTGCTATCTGCAGTAACACGGGCGCCGATACGCCCGTGTGACTGAGCCCTAATTCATTGTATTTGAAATTCTTATTTATTCATAGATAAGAGACAATAAGGGTTGGGATACAACTAGGGATACCTTTCATTCATTGTGGAAATATAACCCTAGTAACCAGTCTGTTGCAGAGTTCAAAACTAAATTGGTGATGTGGTGACAAAAACTAAGGAGGAAATCGGCCTCGACATTTCTCTTCTCAGCCTATATTACTAACCAGATTTTTTCTGAAAGAGAATTTCCTATAAATGACCACAGTGACTACACATTTCAATATTAATCCTCATAATGTGGAGTTCTAAGCTATGAGAAAAAATTAATTTCAATGTAATGAATAAATGTCAAACCAATAAACAGTGCATGCAGATGTAAAATAAAATGTGAAGACATGTAGTACATATTTTATTAGTTTACATACAATAGTTCTGTTGCTATTTAGTAAATAACAAAGGGTCTAAGATAGAGATGAGCGAGCATACTCGTCCGAGCTTGATACTCGTTCGAGTATTAGGGTGTTCGAGATGCTCGTTACTCGTAACAAGTACCACGCGATGTTCGAGTTACTTTCATTTTCTTCCCTGAGAAATTTGCGTGCTTTTCTGGCCAATAGAAAGACAGGGAAGGCATTACAACTCCCCCCTGCGACGTTCAAGCCCTATACCACCCCCCTGCAGTGAGTGGCTGGCGAGATTAGGTGTCACCCGAGTATTAAAATCTGCCGGCCCGCGGCTCGCCACAGATGCGTTCTCACTTAGCTGAGGGAAAGTGCTGCTGATGCCGGGGCTGCTATAGGGAGAGTGTTAGGAGTGATTTTAGGCTTCAAGAACCCCAACGGTCCTTCTTCTCTATATGCGCTCAATGGGGCCGGCGGCAGCAGCGCCGACCCCATTGAGAACATATAGAAGACAAATCATTCTTCTCTGCCACAGCTGTAACAGCTGTGGCAGAGAAGAACGATGTTTGCCCATTGAATTCAATGGAGCCGGCAATACAGCCGACTCCATTGAAATCAATGGGCTGCCGACGATCTCGGGATGAATTGTCGGGAAGGGCTTAAATATATAAGCCCTTCCCGACAATTCATCCCACACTCGCCCGCAGCGCATTGCTTTCAATGGAGCGGGCTGTATTGCCGGCTCCATTGAATGCAATGCGCTGGACAGCTCCGCCCAATTTTTGGGCGATTTTCGGGCACCGGTCACGCGATTTGCGGATGCGCATCCGTCATGCGATCCACAAATCGCGCAAAAAAACGCCCGTCTGACTAAGGCCTTAGTCAGACGGGCGTTTTTCGCGCGATTTGCGCATGCGTCCGGCGAATTTTTATCGGACACATGAGCGCTTTTTATGCGCTCGTCCGATAAATTATAGAACAGAAATCGCAGATCGCACCTATCTGTGATCTGCGATTCCTGTTCTCTTCTCTATATGCGCTCAATGGGGCCAGTGGCAGCAGCGCCGACCCCATTGAGAACATATAGAAGAGAAATCATTCTTCTCTGCCACAGCTGTAACAGCTGTGGCAGAGAAGAACGATGTTAGCCCATTGAATTCAATGGAGTCGGCTGTATTGCTGGCTCCATTGAATTCAATGGGCTAACATCGTTCTTCTCTGCCACAGCTGTTACTGCTGAGGCAGAGAAGAACGATCTTTATGCTGACAGTGCGAGGGGGGGGGCACTCTTGCCGCTATTGTGGCTTAATAGTGGGACCTGTGAACTTGAGATGCAGCCCAACATGTAGCCCCTCGCCTGCCCTATCCGTTGCTGTGTCGTTCCCATCACTTTCTTGAATTGCCCCGATTTTCACAAATGAAAACCTTAGCGAGCATCGGCGATATACAAAAATGCTCGGGTCGCCCATTGACTTCAATGGGGTTCGTTACTCGAAACGAACCCTCGAGCATCGCGAAAATTTCGTCCCGAGTAACGAGCACCCGAGCATTTTGGTGCTCGCTCATCTCTAGTCTAAGAGTTTTAATATTATATGACTTTAATGACCATAGGTCCACAGTGACTTAATCTGCACTCACATACCCTCAGTATTTCCCTACGAGGAAACCATTTTAGTGACAATGGCTCTTTTTTGTGATTATTTCTCAACTTTTAGTACCCATACAGAAACACTGAGGTTATGAATGAGTTGCAGTAAGACCTCAATTTTGCCACTACTAATGGGTACAAAATGTTGCCATGGAGCCCTAACCTCAAAGGGAATCTCTCACCACCTTTATGCTGCCCTCTCTGATTGCAGCACTGAGTCTGTCTTGTGTATCTGTAAATTAGTTTTTCAGAAACGTATGTTTTATCAGTAGCAGCCAAACCTTGAGGACTTCAGGAAGTAGTCCTTGATATTAATGAGCTGCAGGCTAGCCCCATGCACCACAGACATCAGTCACTAATTGACAGCTGTTTCTTTATGCACGTTCATAGGCAGATAGCTATCAAATAGTGGTTCTGGGATGGGCAGGGTTAATTTGCAGGTCATGAGTATTAAGAACTACTTCCTGTAGTCCTCTATGTGCGTGCTGCTACCGATAAAATAAACTGCTTTATAGATGCACAAGATAGACATATTACTGCAATCAGCATGTTTGTCACTACTGTATGCTGCCCTCAGAGGGGGCAGTAAAAAGATGATGGAGAGTAGTGTTGAGCAAACCAAGACAGTAGAACCCTGTTTTGGCTAAAACTTTGCTAAAAGTTCAATTTAGCATGATCCCAAGCTTGAGTTTTCAGCAAAGTTCTACCTGTAAGAGGGTTCTTCTGGTTTGGTTCACTCAAAACTAGCCCTGAACACTAATGTACAGCACTACCTAAGAGCCACTCCCAGAGTGCTATACAGGGTTGTAGGGTTGTTAGATAGTGTTATACAGCAGTTTTAAAGATTTTGGTGAACTTGTGATTCAGTTTGAACTAATTTCGACTGAACTGAACGTTTTGCAAAACATCAGAAAACTAGCCAAACCGAACTTTGCAAAGCTTCATTCATCACTAATGAAGAGATTCTCTTCAAAGTATGAAGAATCAATAATCAGTAAAAAAGAGGAAGCTTACATGAAGATCTAAGATACCGAAGAAAGTGATTGATCTGGAAACACATAAATATAATTGGTGTATCAAAGGCGTCCATAAAAAATAGATGTGAAACTTTTTTTTTTCAAGAAATGGAATTTGGAAAGACTTCTCTGGCTGTCCTCAGGTGTAGTTTAATGTCCATATTCAATATTCGGTAGGTGTAAGAATTAAGATTAATGGGAGAAATGTCTTGGTTTTTGGATTGTCAAAATACTGAAATACTGTTGGTTTCAAAAAGTAGCCTTGTTGGTAAAATTAAAGACAAGTGTTAAGTAGAGAAACAAAAACATACAGGGTAAGGAATAAAGCATTGACTCTGGTCGTTAAAGCTGCCTTTTTCTTTTGGACACTTTCAATACATAGGACCCTGTATTTTTATGGGAATGGTTTTTGTCATATGAAATAAATCCCTTGGTATAATAAATCTCTTCTTCAAGACAGTTGGGCTTTATACAGCTCTAACTATTAGCAGAGGTTTCTTAGGCATCCTGCAACTGTATTCTACAGTATTGGTTGAACCTATGAACTCTTAGCTAATTAGAACAGCCAGGAAAAAGATGATATACATACCATATGTAACAAATTCTGATTACATGCTAGGTATGTGCGCATGAAATATATACCCAAGCTTATTCATTATGTCAGCCCTACTTCAAAATGATACCATCTAGTATGATAAGACAAAAAAGACCTATTTCTTTATTTACCTCTGTGGATATATTAGAATACTATGCAGTAGCTTTATTTAATTGATACATTTTGCATGCATTCATCCTGATTAAGCATTAGCTATGGGGTATATAGAGGCAACTAGTACGTGAAGGAGTCATTTCTGCTGCCTTTATGCTTTCTGTTGATTCAATTTGAACTCTCGGTTTGATATCCTGTTCTTTTGTGTATTCCGTGGAAATTAGCCTAAGCCATAAGCAGAAGGGTGAGATACTGTGTTGATGAACATTCCAGCCTGTAGATAGCTCTAATTGCAGATTTCAGCCTATAGCATTGAGGACACACTTATTGAACTGTCAGAAGCATCTGTGCTACCAGAGTTTTGTATAACTTGTCTTTTTGTCCAAAGACTTCTTTTTAGCTATGTACAATACTACCGTTTTATAGAACTCTACTGATCATGTAATTCTTTTTCAGTAAATGCAAGATGTAACCCATTTCACTCTGTCTTAGTCATAACTAACGTAATGTATACTGTAATTAGTGTATTGGTTTTAGAGAGAATGTATCACCTATGTTTTTGCTTACTGAACGTTGCTGATTCTGGAATTTTTTATCTTTTTTTTTTGTACATGACTATGGGAGCCGCCATATTTCCTGAATTGCAGTTCACCCTTTCCAATCCAATTTTGGATTCAGGGTTTCCTAAAAGGCTTTCTCTTTTTGCTGTTATACAACGGTGCCATCTGCTGGCTGAAGCCAGTGTGTATGCGCCAGAGAGGCTCCGACAGCAGAGTGTCTGGCAATAGATGGTAAGAATACCCTGTTGAATGTCTTTTGACATTACAGCTGTACAAGCTTCAATCAGAATGTAGGAAGACGTTAGACAGTGGATTGGAACGGGTTAACAGTATTTAGATATGTGCCTTACAGTAGAACTCGTGGGCCCTTTACATAATGGAGTGGAGGGGAAACACTGACTTCTATGGGAGAGCGTTTTGGACGTGCACTGTGATCTGTACTGATGTCATCTTATAGGAAAGGGAATTCCACTTTTGGAGATAGTAAATCATGAGCAAGATTACGAATATATATATATATATATATATATATATATATATATATATATATATTTATATATATATATATATATATATATATATATATATATATATATATATATATATATATATATATTACAACTCTATTGTAATTACATGCCCATGATGATAAAGGACAAGAAGTGTCAGACTGTTATTAGGCTTTAGTTGCCAGGGTGAGAATTGCAGGATTCCTTTTTTATATATAGTTCATGACATGGATTCTTTTTTTTTAAAAAAAAACCATCGAGTTCCTAAAAAATATATATATATATAACAACATGATTTATACAACAGGTATTTTTTTGATGACCCACTCGCTTAAAAAAGATTCTACTTTTTTCTTTTTAAACTGGCCACCTCATGCTACGCCTCTTAGTATCAGCTTAAACCCTTCCTCAGTATCAAATGCATGTCTCCTGCAACAAGAATATGGTGGAATTAGGGGGGCGGAGCCTAACCGCTGAGCAGCATGGAGTTCTGAGAAGAGAGCTCCGTGATTGCGGTACATACCGGGACCTTATGCAGCCATCTGTCAGATCCAAAATGGGCAAGATCGGTAGGGATAGGAGCAGTGACCCTCAAGAGACGCCAAGAAAGTGTAAAGGACAAGCGGACATGCAGCGTTACCTGAAAGAAAAGGGCGCTCGTCCTCTGCATGAAGCCTCCAAGATGGCGCCGGCCCACGAGCCGAACGGAGCTGGGGGAAGGGACAAAGATGATGAGATATCTTCAGAGGAAGAAGAAAATGAACGGATATCTAAAGGTTTTATGAAAGACCTCCTGACCCGGACCATGCGCCCCATACTCCTAGAGCTATCGGAGATAAAAGAAGAAATGAAGCAGCTAGGAAGAAGAACGGAGGATCTCGAATCCTCCACGACTGCCATTTCCTCTCATGCCAGCGAGATGGAGCTTGCCCTAAGAGAACAACACGCACAGATCAACAAAGCGATCCTAATGCAAGAAGACATAGAGAACAGGAGCAGGCGAAGTAATGTGCGAATAAAGGGCCTACCCGAATCTTGGGCGTCGGAAGTGCTCGAAAAAGTAGCGAAAGAAGTCTTCGCCTCGCTCCTGGGCGCAGAAAGGGCGTCTTCTATAGCAATCGAGAGGATTCACAGGGCACTGAGACCTCCACCTTCAACGTCTGATCCACCGAGAGACATCATCTGTAAGTTGCTTGCCTTTCCAGACGCTGCCGCGATCCTTAAGGCTGCAAG
The DNA here is from genome assembly GCF_035609145.1 of Eleutherodactylus coqui. NCBI lineage: Eukaryota > Metazoa > Chordata > Amphibia > Anura > Eleutherodactylidae > Eleutherodactylus > Eleutherodactylus coqui. The sequence goes on from NC_089837.1 coordinate 107,697,183, forward strand.
GAACCATAGCGACTTAAAGTATGGAGGTACGTCATTGCAAATTTTTCAAGATCTTGCGCCCTCCACACTGGCGAAACGTCGCCTACTGCGACCATTGCTGGACGCTCTGAAAGAAAAGAATATTCGCTACGCCTGGCTTTTTCCTTTCGGTCTGGGCATAACCCATAAGGGCCGCAGGCTAAATATTCGCTCGTCCGACGACCTGGACGAATGCTGGCAGTTTTTGGACATCGACCCAATTTCGCTCCCCTGCTGGCAACCGCTTCCTGACCTACCCAAGTTCACGAAACTGGACTCCTCAGAAAGATGGCAGACAGTAGGAAGCTCAAAATCGCCCAGAGGAAAAAGAAAGAAACCCAGAGAGGAAATCGCAGGCCCCGAGACCTGAAAGGGACTTATACGCAAGGGAACACCCCCTCGCTTGTCTACTCTGGAAGAAGTCCATCACGTTTACACTTGTTTGACACCGGTTTCCACAACAGTACTGCGTTGAAAGCGTTCTATGAAAATGGTGACTGGGTATGGGGCAAGACTGCCCGCAACTATAAGCTGAGTATGATGCTCCAACCCTTTTCTCTGCATAATCCATGTTACATTAGTGCGAACTTATGTTATACATTCTATCATCCCCTATCTCTGAAGACAACATCCCCTTCCTCCATGTCGAGGGAGGATGGAGTACTTCACACCCCAGCGTTATATTTGATTTTATACTAACATGGGCTTTGAATATTTTGCCCATTCCAATTGGTCCCCCCTTGTACCGGTCAGGTTAGGCCGACAGCTTACCCTACTTTACCGATCGCCGATAACCCGGCGGTCTCACTTCCCCCTTGCCCTTAAACTTGGATTGGTTTCAGCCGAGCTGTAAAGCCGTTCCATAATACCCTTCCTTTCCTCCAACAGGTTTCTTTGTATCTATCAACAGTTAATAAGATTACTATATTTTAATCTGCTGGTCAATTCAACTTTACTGTACCTTCCCTCACCTGAACTCCCCCCTCGTGTACCTGTCTCTCTTTCGTCCCCTCATCCCCCATCCTCCCCCCATCTCTCTCGTGACAGTTTACTTACAGCAAAAATCCATAGCACGAATCCTTGGTACTCTGCGGAAGAAGGTTTTAAGGCATCAGAGTCAACCCCCACAGCTAGAAATTACAGATGGGTGACATACGGGTCACATCTTTTAACGTGAGGGGCCTCAACTCACCCGCAAAAAGGCACAACATCGCCCTTCTGGCAAAAAGGTATGGCACAAGTATCCTTCTTTTGCAGGAAACTCATTTTAAACAGGGCAAGTGCCTATCCTTGCCGGGCAGGTGCTTTGACCAAGCTTTCCACTGCGCCCACCCCGCCTCTGCCTCGAAGGGGGTCTCGACCTACCTTCACAAGTCACTAAATTTTAAATGCCAGTCCACTTTCGAAGACGAAGAGGGTAGAGCCTTGTTTTTGAAGGGGACATGTAATAACATGAAAACCACAATAGCTAACCTCTATGCCCCTAATTCAGACCAAGTTCCTTGGCTAATTAAACATCTGACAATCCTAAAACATTTTACGGAAGGCCAATTAATTCTGGGAGGGGATCTAAATTTAACCCTTCAACCACTAAGCGACTCTTCCACCGGGCGATCGCACATATCACAAATAAAAATCAAGAGGCTCCTGCGCTGTTTACAGGAGTTAAATCTTACAGATGCTTGGCGCTTGCTGAACCCCTCAGTGAGAGATTACACCTTTTTCTCAAAGGTCCATAAGTCCCATCAAAGATTAGACTATATATTCCTTAGCGCAGACCTCCTAGCTCACGTAACAAAAGCAAAAATAGATGTAACCACGGTCTTAGACCATGCCCCGGTCCATGTGGACCTTCACCTCCTCCAGCCTAAACCCAAAGAGTGGAGATGGAGGCTCAACGCTTCTCTGCTGGACTCCCCAGAGGAGAGAAATAGATTAGCGGCCTCGCTGGAGGAATATTTCTCCATCAATTCAGGGGGGGACGTGGGGGTGCCGATGGTCTGGGAAGCCCATAAGGCTTTCATACGAGGACAATTGATAGCTTTGGGGACCAGGACTAAAAAACTCCTTCAAAAGGATATAGATGACAGATTAAACAAAATCGCAAAACTGGAACAAGTGACAAAATTATCTCAATCTAAATTAGCTTTGGAGGAACTAGAAGCTCAGAGAAGGGACCTCAAGCAACGCCTAGATTCACGGTACAATAAAAAACACCTATACCTAAAACATAGGATATATGTTCAGGGTAATAAAGGCAGCAAACTCATGTCTTCTTTGATTAAAAAAGCCCGCACCAAAAATTTCATACATTCTATAAAAACTACCAGCGGTTCACAGGTAACAACATCAGAGGAAATCGCAACAGCCTTCCATCAATATTACTCCGACCTTTATAACATAAGACAACAGGTGAATCCCTCCCCAGAAGAAGAGGACGCAATGGATCAAAAGATAAACACTTTCCTACTACAAGCTCATCTTCCCAAACTGGATAAGGAACAAGCAGAGTCCCTAATGACACCTGCTTCACGAGAGGAAGTAGAGTTGTTACTAAAATCCTGCCCAAAGGGTAAAAGCCCTGGTCCCGACGGCCTAGACATTCTATACTATAACTCCTTCAAGGATATTCTAGTGCCCAAACTCACCGAACTCTTTAATGCCCTACTTCATGGTGCCCCACTCCCAAAGCAAGCCCTAGAGGCTCATATTACCGTATTACATAAGGAGAACAAAAACCCTGAATCCTGCAATAGTTACCGCCCAATCTCGCTTTTAAATTGTGATTTAAAACTTTGGGCTAAACTCTTAGCTAAAAGGTTGGAAAACTTCCTACCACTCTTGATCAATGAGGAGCAGACGGGATTCGTAGGTGGGAGAGAGGGCAGAGATAACAGTAGGAGAATCCTCCATGCTATCCGGTACGCGCACAAATTTAAGGAGCCTTTACTCCTGGTCGGAACAGATGCCGAAAAGGCTTTCGATCGGATAGACTGGAACTACATGAAAAAAACTCTGCTTAACTTTAACATCCCCCAGTTGTTCGTAACAGCAATCTTCTCCCTATACGCGTCACCGTCTGCTAGAATAAAAATCAATGAAATCTTATCGCCAGCTTTCGATATTAAAAATGGGACTCGTCAGGGTTGTCCCCTATCTCCTTCCCTATTCGTGTTGGCTTTAGAACCTTTTCTTCAATCCGTAAGACTAGACCCAGAAATTCGAGGCTTGGACTGGGGGAAACATTCCCTTTCTTCAGCGGCCTTTGCTGATGATATCGTTTTCTTAATAACCAACCCAGAGGAAGGTCTAAACAAACTTGAATCCGCACTGATCAATTTCGGAACTCTTTCCAACTTTAAAATTAATTTTACTAAGTCTACGGTCTTGAATATTTCAATTCTAGAAGCACGCTATAGAGCCATTAAAGAAAAATCACCTTTTAACTGGGCTAACAATTCAATGGACTATTTGGGTATAAAACTGACCAAAAGAATAGAAGACCTGTACCAAGAGAATTTCCCCCCACTTATTGGCCACATTAAAAATCTTCTAAGGCAGTATGACATCCCCCTAATCTCGTGGTTTGGGAGGAAAAATATTTTAAAGACATATATCCTCCCCACAATACTTTACAAAATTAGAATGATTCCAATACATATACCAAAGAGCTTTTTTAAAACCCTGCGATCAATTTTTACAGGATTCGTATGGAGAAATAAAAGACCTAGATTGGCATACAGCCTTATGATTAAAAGAAGATCGGAGGGCGGAATAGACCTACCCAACGTAGTAGAATTTTATGAAGCCTCTCAATTAGGGTACTGGATGGATCTGGCATCTCCAATAAAAGATAAAACACTAACATCTCTGGTTGAATTCTCAGAAGGAAGGTCATACTTAAAAGAATTGTGGTTTCCTTCCAATATTGGAATTAGGTCAAAAAGCTTTAATCCCCTACTAAAAGGCCCTTGCGAGGTTTGGTCCAAATTAAAAGGCTCCTTAGCACCCTCCCCCTCCCCAAACACCCCCATTAGAGCCATCCCTAACCTCCTTGACATCCCAAGCGACCCGGCCTCCTATTCAGTTTGGGAAAAATTTAAGGATCACAAGATAGGAGCCCTGCAAACCTTGGCACATAAAAATGCTGACGAAATCTTAAATGAGCTCCTCCCAGGACATAAACTTTCATTCTTACAACAGAACTATATAAAAAAATCATTAACGAGCTTCCTCAAAAAATTTACCTCCACAAGACCACATACAAACTTTGAAAATATATTGTCTGACAATAACCCTAAATTTAGGAAAATGTCATATATTCGAAAACAAATTGTCACTAATCCTTCCCACTCCAAGCCCAACTTTCTCTTGTCTTGGGAGAAAGAACTGGGTATCTCCCTTTCACCATCAGATATTAAAGTAATTTTGAAGACCTCCTATGGCTTGTCGCCCTGCATAATTGCCCAAGAAAGCCACTATAAGCTGCTGGTAAGGTGGTATAAAACCCCACAGTGGATGGCGGCCTACAAACTAACCACAAATGGAAATTGCTGGAGATGCGAGAACGAGGTGGGCTCATATGCTCATATCTGGTGGAGCTGCCCGGTCTTGACCCCTTTCTGGACGGAGGTGGAGGTAATTCTGCAGAGGTTTTCACCGGGACTACATATCTCCCCTGAGATGCTGTTCCTTTGGAGGCCCTCTGGGGAGTTCCATCCTAAGAAAAATCCACTCATTGCCTTTCTATTAGATGCTGCCAAAGCATTAATTCCACTACTGTGGTTGCAAAAGTCCCCCCCCTCTCTAAATCAGTGGATGGAGAGGGTAGACTCCATCGCTAACTTGGAGGAACTCTCCAGTTGGGCCACAGGTTCTCAGGAAAAATTCTGGAACATCTGGGGCCCATGGCGTCTGATGAGGACCACTGGATGAGGCCTTGGATCTAAGAGTTGGGGTCCCTCACGTGATAGGCGACTCCCTCCTGCTTCCTACATCTATCTGACCTTGACCAACACCTGGATCATAGAGTATCTGGTTAGCTTGCTCACCAACAGGAGGCTCGGGCCGCCGCTCCCCCCCCCCTCTCCCCGGTCCTCACTTAAAAGGGACTACACTACAACCTGCATAGCTCACGCATAGGACGACGCTGAAGTTATATACCTCATATTGACTCTCAAGCCCTGAGTAGAGCCGGCCACCATTCATACAGGAAGCTCACGAGAACCCCTTCCCCCCCCATCCTGTACCCCTCACCCCCCTTCTGTCTTTTTTCCTTACCCTATTACCCCACCCCCCGTTACCCGATAATGTTATAGACAAAGTGTGGTTTTGCATTCAAGTCAAGTCGGATGGCTATTAAAAGCCGCACACCCCGACTCTTCTCTCCCTTCTCTTTGTCCCTTTATTTTTGTTTGTATGTCAAAAGATTTTTCGCGAGTTAACCAATTGCATCTAAACAAAGAGACAACTACATCATCAGATCCGAAAGAAGTTCCCTCGTCAAGTCTCATCAGCAACCCCTCTCCTACATCTACGTTTATAATGAAAGGACACGTGAAATTCAATCCGGTTGACTGCGCGATGCAAATTAGTATTGTCATTATATAGAATTGTCTTTGTCGAATGTTTTGTTTAACAAAAATTTGTAATAAAAATCTGATTTAAAAAAAAAAAAAGAATATGGTGGAATTTTCAGATTTTTTTTTTTGTTTTATATCAGTTTCTGTCCTTCAAAAATGGAGCAGAGCGATTGGAAACCCCTAACACAGGTGTGAATCCTAAATCTGCCGGAGAGTATCTGTAAAGTATTTTCCTGTGTATTGCTCCAAACATTGAGTGACACAAAGTTCAGCGGTGACATCTGACCTGCTTTCTATGAAAATACGAGTAAGTAAAAAAACACAACGATGATGACTGTTTTTCTACCGGAGTAACCTGAAACTTCATCTTTCTGAAACTATTTGAAGATGAAACAAAAATAATATGTTCATAAGTTCATTTGCAGCTTTGCATGTCACCTCACGTCACTATTTTACTAGATGGAGTAATTCCTATTTTCAGACCTCACATTTTGTTCTGGGAATGTTTTCTTTTTTTGCTTGCTCTTCCAGTGTTCATTAAACTGACTTCTGATCCCAGGCAGCAGCTGCATGAAGCTAACGGATCTAACCAAGTATTTATGATATGTAAAAATGGCTTAACAAAGGCGGACACTGATTATCTACCATGCAAGGAAATAATTATAGACTCTGTTTCCAAAATCATCTTGTGATAGAAAGACCTTCTAACCTCCTTGCCTAGCAGGACATCTAATCAGCTTTCATCCTTTGACTAAGATCTCACAGATATCTACATCAATGGTAATAGAATAAAACCTGGATCCTTTTTGGCGCTATTATCAATGGTCATCAAACAGAGTTGCAGTTTCGAATCCTTCTTTCACTTTTTGTGTCAATTAAAATGCATTTCTAACCCGGACCGGGTTCTACTTTCTTTTTCACTGAGGAAGGACCTGGTTCCGGGTTTGATATGTATTTTAATTGCCACAAAAACTAAAAGAAGAATATAAAACTGCAACTCCATTTAATAAGCATTGATGACAGCGCAGAAAAAGATCAATGATTACAAGAATCGACACAAGCAACTTGGCAGGACCACCGGCAGTAGTCCCAAAAAAGTCAAAAACGCTAAAGTGTTTTGTGCCTTTAGCACAACCACCAGAGGTAAGTTCAAAATCTGCAGCATCCCGCACACTGTATCGTACTTTGTGGATACAATCTTGCACATGAGCCACACCCTTCTTTATTTTATTTGCATGTACAAATACCTAAATAATACTTTATTTACCTTGACCTGAAGGAGACTGAAAGAATGTCATTTTGGCCACCACCTGGCTGAAATACATCAGATATGTACAAATTAGTGGTATGGAATAGGTTATTCTATACAATAATATCCAGTAAAAATAACATATAAAGCATGGTATGCTTTGTTAACAATACAACCCTATGGGTGATTGGTACAGCTGTATGGCATCCATTGGCGGGGTCTATTTAATGTATACATTATGGTGTATATATTAAATCAGGGCAATAAACGTAATTCGAACGGAGCCCAAACAATATTTTTAAGACATTTCTCATGTATTGTTTGCTAAAGCCAGAGTGAATACCAATTATGTTGCAATTTAAGGCCTTCACAATGCAGCTTTTGTACATTTTTGTTAGAAATATTTTTTAGCCAAATGAAGCAGATTCTAAACAGGAGAGAAGTGTCTAGCACAAACATATACTTCTCTTTTTTTGCATCCAAGCACAGTTCTGGAAAAACATAATACAAGCAAAAATTATACAAAAACTGCACTACAGAAGCAAGCCTTTATTCCAGTTTTGAGCAGGAAAAAAACTGCGCAAAAACTCTGCAGCAAAAGTTCATGTATTTAATGCAAAAGAGATGAATAAAGTTAAGGCTCCTACAGAAGCCTCTAATGTCCACTGAATAGGCACACAGTGGCATATGTTACCAATAAACTCCTATTGTATAAAATGGATATCACAACATTCAGGTTTTTCTTCTTGAGCAACCTAGCAACTGAACTGAATGGCCATCTGGCAGAGCTGTGGGTATTTACTGGGATGTGGCACTGGAACTGGGTGATGTGAGTAACACATTCGATGAACACAGATGAAAAGCAGTAGAGTACATGCACAGAGTCTAAGTGGGGTTATTCTACTGTAGAAGTCTTATTTAGTTTCTTAAGACCAGTTTCACTATCGAAAGGAATTTCTTTTAATATTTTTGAAAGAACCATATCTTGAACTGGGAAGCTAATGATGAATGGCTTATTGCCTTTCATGGTTAGACACTTGACCTGTTCATTTATAATCAATTTCCCATCAATGTTTTTATGTATAAAAAATATACAGTGGTCACAATTATGTATCTTGAAGGGAATATCAGAAAACATGTAAAAGAAATGGCACAAGTGCTGTGGTCTGCTCTTCGTTTACTTGAAGGCCTTTACCGTGGAATCTTTAAAGAGGTGAGAAAGAACCCAAGGGTAACAGAAAAATACCTATAAAAGATTCTATAAACTCAAAGAATGTCTGTTCATGTGTCCACTATTAGAAAAACTGTGAAAAAGAATACTGTTCATGAAAGGACACCACATAGAAAGCTGCTGCTGTCCAAATAAAATAATGCAGACTGTTTTAAGTTTCCCGAGACTACCTGGAAGTTCTATAATGCTTCTGGGAGAATGTTCTGTGGATAGATGAGATCAAAGTGGAACTTTGTAGCACGAATACATAACACTATGTATGGAGAAAAAAAAGAACATTGCACACTAATACTAAAACCTCATCCTAACCATGAAGCATGGTGGAGGGAGCATCATGGTTTCACCGTCTCAGGGCTTAGACGCCCTGTGATCATTGAGGGTACAATAGATGCTAAGGGATTAAACAGATGGTAGTGTTTTTGTCCCATTTACCAGCCACAAAACGGGACGAAACAAAACCATTGATTTTAATGGTTTCGCTTTCACTATCGGGATTCTTATGCGTTACTACGCGCGTGATAAGATAGGACCTGCCCTATCTTTCTCACACGTAGTTTTCAAGAAGCCGAAAGATAGGGTAGGACCTATCTTCTGGCTTCTTTTTTCAAACTTGCATGTAATAGCACAGAGTTTGAATAGTCTAAAAAAATCTGGTCCTGTAGTGGCAAGTGTTTTAGCACATGTGCCCATCTGTTTAAGCCTTAAGGTGTATAAAAATATTTTATAGGAGAATGTAAGGGCAGCAGCCTATGATCTGCTGAAGAGATGCTGGATGACACAACAAAACAATGACCCAAAAACACACAAGTAGATAAACTAAAGAATTGTTGAAAAACAAAATTTGTATTTTTAAAAGGTCCAAGTCAGAGTTCTGATTTTATTGAGATGCTGTGGCATGACCTGAAGGCATCCCAGAAATATTGATGAGCTGAAGCACATTTGCAGGGAAAAAAATGGTCTAAAATTCCTCTTCAACATTCTGCAAATCTTATTCGCAGCAACAAGAATTGTTTGGGGGAGGTGATTATTGCTAAAGAGGAATCTAAAGGTTATTAAATTCAAGGGTTTACTTACTTTTCTCCCCACACTGTGGATGTTTACTCATTAAAAAACATAAGTGCTATGTCTGTCTGTTATTAGTTTAGCTAGTTTGTGTTTGTCTATAACTGTGACTAAGACAATGAGACCACATTTTATTAGCAATCAATGCAGAAATCCACGTAATTATAAATGGGTTCACTTACTTTTTCTTGCAACTGTAATTCCAGCTCTTTTGATTTTTTTCTAACGCTGACTGCAAATTATAGATAATGATTCCAATTTGGCCTTCATATCGAATCATGCTTGCCTTGAAATTAAGTTGGGGTCGTTAAAGAGAATGTTGGAAAAAGCAGTTGGATTATGTCTGTGCATGTTTGTCCAAATAGGGCAATTAGGTAGTTATTCCAACTTTGGCCAGCTTACATCTTTTGTATATGGTCTAGATGATTAGTAATAAACAACACTTTCCAGATATGTTTGCACTGTGGTACTTCCTAGAGCCAGTTGTTGCCAAGTCTGTGTATATTGCCTTGAATAACCGCCCAACATTACTTGTTCTGTTACATTATTGAAGTTGGTTAAATCAAAGTTGTATTTATTTAAAAGCAGAAACACATGAGGGACATAAATTGATGGTATGGAATGAAACTTGCATAATGTAAGAGGAATCATTTCATCCTGTTAATACTCAAAGTTATATTTCCATGGATACATATTGCAATGAGAATATTTCATAAAGTTGCTGGTAATAATACGTGCAACAGACCCAATTCCCACACGGCACCAATCTATCAGCTCCCAAATCACTATTGATCATTTTCTAGCTCACTGCAAATCTTTGAACTGCCATGAAGACCTTACTTAGCAAGACAGCCCTACTGCTTACCTCTTAGATGACTTCTCTCCTTGGCATCACACCTTCCGACCTCCTGTCACCATTACTCTCCAGTTGAAGAGGTTCCAGCATATCTTACAGACATTAAGCGCATAGGTAGAAGACCAGCACCTCATGCAGGTCATATGCACTCTCCCGAAATGGCCAAAGCTCGCTTTGTGGGTTCTTACTATCCCCACCTAGGAATCAGCATGCTCTGTTCTTGGCCAGCACCAGGATCTTCCTGGCCTTAGACGGTCCACAATACCTCCCATGCAACAGTCGCTCGGAAGAATCTCATTCCTTCATACTAGTCGTTCTGAAAAATAAAACAACATGTATGTACAGTGCTACATGGCATATATACTGCACATAGGCGTAAATAGTAAAAATAAATGTGTCCTTAACCCCTTAAGGACATGGCCTATTTTGGGCTTAAGGACGCAACGATTTTTGGCTGATTTTCATCTCCATTTTTCAAAAGCCATAACTTTTTTACTTTTCCGTCGACGTGGCCGTATAAGGGCTTGTTTTTTGCGTGGCGAACTGTAGTTTTTGGTGGTGCCATTTTTGGGTACATAGACTATATTGTAAAACTTTTATTATTTTTTTTATGATAACAGGGAGAGAAAACACATCAATTCTGCCATAGATTTTTTTGGGTTTTTTTTACAGCGTTAATCATGCAGCATAAATGACACAATACATGTTTTCTGCGGGTCGGTACGGTTACAATGATACGAAAATTCTTATATTTTTTTAGGTTTTTCCACTTTTCTGCAATAAAAACCCTTTTTTTGGAAATGAGTTTTTTTTTCTAAATCGCTGCATTCAAAGTCCTGTAACATTTTTATTTTTCTATGTACGGAGCTCTGTGAGGGCTTATTTTTTGCGAGATGAGCTGTAGTTTTTATTTGTGCAATTTTGGGGAATATACGACTTTTTTTATATATTCTTTATTTATTATAAGAAGCAAAGTAATATCAACAATTGTAATGGAAGATGCATCGAATAGGATGTACAGTCATAGTTGAACAGCATAAATTAACAAGTTTGATAATTTTTCATTTTGTTTTAATAACACTGAAATTATATAAGGTAGAGAGGGAAAAGGTAAGAGGGGTGGGGGGGGGGGGGATGAGTAGGTGTAAGTGCATCTTGAAATCACCAGTGGTTATGAGATTAGAAGTAATACATATCTGAGCATTTGAGAGTTACCTGTCAGGTGATGCTATCTTGCGCTATGCGGCCAGCGGATCAAAATGTGTTATGCTTTCCAGAAAGTGGGTTCTTTACCGTTGAGGAATTATTCGGACAAGTGGATTAAGTTCCTGTCCAGGAGCCCCAAGTTTTCTCAAATTGATTATGGGTTCTATTAGCCCAACTTGACAGTTCTTCGAATCTGCGGATTTCATTCACCTTGGACAGCCACTGTGCAAATGTAGGAGCTTGAGGTTGGCGCCAGAGTAATGGTATGAGAGATTTAGCGGCTGCTAGAAGGTGGGTGGTCAGGTCATATTTAGAAGGTCTGAAAATTGCTGATGGCCTCGCTAGAAAGATTTGTTCTGGGAGAAGGCTAAAGGAACTATTTGTTATTTCTTGGATTTTAGTTTCTATCTGATCCCAGAAGGATCTTATTTGTGGGCAGGACCACCAGATATGCACCAGAGAACCTGTATGTTCGCTACAGCGCCAGCATTTGTTTGAATTTGAGAGCTTGTAGGCAAATAGCCATTCTGGGGATTTATACCAGCGTGTTAGGAGCTTGTAATGATTTTCTTGTAGTCTGATGCATCTGGAGTGTCCGTGAGCGCTTCCTAAAATAGACTTTACCTCCTTGTCTGATAGACGTATTTTAAGATCAGTTTCCCAGGACCCAATAAACGCGGGTCTGGAAATGTCGCGGTGATCTATGAACTTCCTTTTAAGGATTGACAGTTTTCTACCGTGGGTGAGTCTGGCTGCAGCGACTCGCTCAAATTCGGTAGGTGGCCGAGAGGATGGAAATGTTTTATTAAAGTAATCTAGGGTTTTTGTTAGGTGAAGGGTTTGAAGGCGGTTAAGAGGTGGGTGATGGACTAATGCTAGGAGTTTTTCAATGAGCTGGGGATTTTTAGTGGTCCGATGAAACCACAAATCATTTATGGTAAGTTTGTCTAGGAGAGACCATAGTTTTTCTGTATGTTTGTCCAGTTTTATGTTTAGTAGCTCCGGGACAAGAGTCAAAGGTAGTATAGGAGAGGGGCGAGGGGCCAGCTCTCCTTGAAACGAGTCCCAGATTTCACATGCGCCGCTTATGAGGGGGTCAGTTGAGGCTTTCCTGTAAGTTTTCCTAGAGGGACACCATAGGTCTTTGAGAAGGGTTGAACCATATGTTGCATGCGCTAGTGAGCTTACAATAGAGTTTTTTGAGGGGTTGACTAGTTCAAGCCATCTGCTGAGCTGAGTGGCCTTGTAATAATGTTCTATGTCGGGAAGGCCTATGCCTCCCTTCTCTCTTCTCAGTATAAGTAATTTGTGTGATAAGCGGGGGCGTTTACCATTCCAGAGGAATCTGGAGAAAATGGTCTTAATACACTTGAAGAAAGAGGCTGACAGGCGAATAGGGATCATTTGTAGTTTATATAAGATTTTTGGTACGATGTACGTTTGGATCAAGTTTTTCCTACCAAACCAGGTGAGGAATGGCAAATTGTATGATTTTAGAAGTGTTGTTACCTCATCTAGGAGGGGGGCGAAATTCTTGTTATATAGGTTTTCAAGATTTTTTGTAATATGTATTCCTAGGTAATCTATATGGGATTTAGCCCAACCAAAGGGGGAGGATGTCTGAAGTTTATTTACCATTGACGAGGAGAGTGTAATATTTAATATGGTGGATTTTGAAGTATTCACTTCAAAATTTGAGACTGAGCCATAGACTTGTAATATGTCATTTATTTTACTAAGGCTTTTTTCAGGGTTGGTTATGGTGAATAGTATGTCGTCTGCAAATGCTAAAGTTTTTATTTGATGATGGTTCAATTTTATACCTTGTACCTCATCGCTCTGTCTTACCATCTGAAGTAGGATTTCAATTGAAAGGATAAAAAGAGTAGGGGAGAGGGGGCAGCCCTGTCTTGTTCCATTTGAAATTGTGAAAGGTAAAGAATATATGTCGTTCGCTTTTATTTTCGCATGGGGGCTCGAATACAGAGAGAAGATGGCATGAGTTAGGGCAGGGGGGAAATTAAATTTGTCTAATACAGCACGCATGAAATCCCAATTTACCCTATCAAATGCTTTTTCAGCATCTATTCCGAGCAGTGCCAGGGGTATTTTTTTGTTCTGGGCATATCTAATTATGTGAAGGAGACGTGTTGAATTGTCTTTACCTTCTCGGCCTGTCACGAACCCAGATTGTTCCTCGTTTATTAGACTTGGTATTACTGTGTTGATTCTTTTGGAAAGTAATTTAGCCCATATTTTGACGTCTAAATTTAGGAGCGAAATAGGGCGGTAGCTACTACATAAAAGAGGGTCTTTCCCTTCCTTGTGTATAAGAGAGACAAAGGCCTCTTGAGCCTGTCTTGGCAATTGCGCTCCTCTTAGTAAGGCGTTGAAAGAGGATACTAACTGGGGTAGTATTATATCTTGATACTTTTTATAATACGCCAAAGGGAATCCGTCAGGACCTGGGCTTTTGTGTTGTGCAAAGCTATTTAGAACATTTGTAAGTTCGTCGAGAGTTATTGGTTTTGTTAAGTTAGAGGAATCTTCAGCTTTCAGACTTGGTAGGTCTAATGGAGAGAGTAAATCTTTAATTTTTTTCTTTTTGTCCTCTGATTCTTGGTTGTCTGTTTTATTTAAGTTGTACAGCTCTGAGTAGAACTCACGGAAGGTCTGGGCTATTTTTTTTGGGCAATTGTGTAGATTTCCTGCTTGATCTGTGATGAGGGGGATATGAGTTTTACTCCTGGCTTTCTTTATCAGGGAAGTCATAAGTCTACCTCCTTTATTGCCGTGTGCGTATAGATGATGTTTGAAATAAAGTACTGATTTTGCGAACTTATTATTCAAGATATCTTTCAACTTTTTCTGAGTTCTGTTAGTTTTGGTTGGGCTTCTTGAGCTTTTTTTTGCTTTGCTATCTGCTCGAGGGTGGAGATTTGCAAGAGTAGGTCATCTATTTCTTTCTGGTTGCGTTTTTTTTGGGTTGCTCCTAGAGCTATAAATGTGCCTCTGATGACTGCCTTATGTGTCTCCCATATCAAAGGTTGCTTTTCTGGAGTCTGGGCATTTTCCTTAAAAAAGAATTCTAAATTTTTAGCTATTGTTTCGGCTATTTCCTGGTTCTCTAAAAGAGATTCATTCAATCTCCAAGACCAGCTTTTATGAAATGAGCTCGGTTTGACGAGGGAGACTGTTACAGGGGCATGATCAGAGATTGTTATGTTACCTATTTTTGGATTCTTTATTTGGTGTAATAAGGAGGAGGTGACAAAAATGTAGTCTATTCTTTGGTGGGATTTGTGGACTTGGGAGTAAAATGAATAATCTTTGACTGTTGGGTTGAGAGTTCTCCAAACGTCTATGACCTGTAGTTCCTGAAGTGTACCAAGCAACCTCTTCCTCGCTTTCTGAGGTATCTGAGATTTTCCCGAGGATGAGCCGAGAGAAGGGTTGATAGTTAGGTTGAGGTCAGCTCCTATTATTATTTTGCCCTCCGCGAATAATTTAAGTTTATTTAAGGCTTCTAAGAGCCACGGAATTTGACCTTGGTTGGGGGCGTAAAGGTTTGCTAGGGTGTATGTTTCTGAATGTATTTTGCCCTTTAGGAAGAGCATTCTTCCCTCTGTATCAGAGAGTGTGTTTTCAAGAATAAATGGTACAGATTGATGGAGCGCTATGGCAACTCCTTTTGAGGCGCTTGAGGGATGGTTGTTAAAGTGCCATTTATCGAATGGTCTTCTGGGAAATTTTGGAGAATTTTCGCCTTTAATGTGGGTCTCCTGGAGGAAAATTATTGACGAATTTAATTTTTTAAGAAGCCACGTTATCCTGCTTCTTTTTTGGGGTGCGTTTATCCCCTTAGCATTTAGGGTAGTAATTACAAACTCTTCCGCCATTTGCGGTCGAGGTGTATATTTGCGTGTTATCGTAGGGTTTACCAGAGGTGATCAGATGCACAAATCAAAGGGTGTAGGATAGGTTCCGGGTTAGTAGGAAAGTGGGGGGGAGGGAGGAGGGTACAAAAGGTGAACGAAAACTAGCAAAAGGTCCTGGGACTAAGTCCTGGGAAAGGTGTTAATTCTTCTCAAGCCCGCAAAAAGAGGATGCAGGTCCGAGAATAGAATGTATTGTGGGAATAGTGTGCCCCACTCAAAGCAGTGGGATTATGTTATCAAATTGCAATTTTTCTTAACATAAAAAACTCTAATATAACTCTGTCTGTCAACGAGAGTGCAACGTCTGACAAGTCTTGCCAAACAGCCAACAAGTCTGATGTGTGTGCGGCAGGCGATCGCCCCACCCCGCGCCCCCCAGGAGGGGAGGCAGGGGGGGGGGGGAGAGAGCAGCCGCACCAGATGACAAGAAAGAAAACAATACGGCAATCAAACGCCCACCGCCCAGCCACCCAGGACGGCCGCGGAGCCACGCCCACCACGAGAGACAGGGTGTCTCCAGGGCGGGCCCAACCCCCCAGCCCCCCAGGA
This sequence comes from Eleutherodactylus coqui, assembly GCF_035609145.1. NCBI lineage: Eukaryota > Metazoa > Chordata > Amphibia > Anura > Eleutherodactylidae > Eleutherodactylus > Eleutherodactylus coqui. The sequence goes on from NC_089837.1 coordinate 107,712,874, forward strand.
AAGCAGAGCAGCAAGCGAGACCGCCAAGTGAACTGAACACAACTGCCACCTACAAGCCCGCAAGCGCCATGTGTCCACGGCTTCAGAGAGGGCGTTGCGGGAGGCAGTTCAATTGAAAACAGGTGATGAGTCACTGTGGTACTTATCAGCAGAGGAACCAATTTCCCACCACGGCTGCGTCTTCACTTCAATAAGTAAGTCCAACTCCTTGCGCAAGCAGGTCGAAGAAATCTTCTGCTGTGGGGTAATAACTTTGAAGGCAAGCGGAAAAAGAGGGGAGAATAAAAAAAAGGGGGTGTAACGTAGATAAGATGAAGAGCAGAAAGAGTTAGTTAGGGTCGCCTGATCCTCCGCTGGTGGGACAACCTTCGGCCGCCAGGCCAAACCTGAACAGGTCCTCATGCTGATCTGTCAAACTCTGGTGTCGCGTGGACGTCTATCCATCCTGCAGCTTGGGAGTCTCCAAGAGCCGTGACTGCTGAAAATCGAGTCTTGCTCTGGATCTTCTGTTCCTAGGTGACTTAGAGCGGGAGACCTCCTTCCATGGGGTTTGTTTCTCTAATTTTTTGGCGCCCTCTTTTTCTCCCAGAGGCATCCATGAGGGTATCTGTATTGGTGCGGTATCTAGAGCACTCCAAGCTCTTTCCAGATCTGCTGGAGTATGAATAGTAATACGTTTGCCGTCTTTTTGAATCGCCAAGCCAAAGGGGAAGAGCCATGAATATTTCAAATTTTTAGCTCTGAGAATCTCGAGTAGGGGTTTCAATTGCCTTCTCTTTGCTAGGGTGGAAGGGGCCAAATCTTGGTAGAGTTGGATGATGGCGTCTTGGTATTGTATTTCATCTCTATCTCTAGAGGCTGTTAGTATTGCTTGTGTGTCGACAAAGGAAAGTAAGCCACAGATTATATCCCTGGGGGGATCGCCAGATTTCGGCTTGGGTCTAAGAGTTCTATGAATTCTCTCAATTGTGATCTGTCTGGCGCGCTCTTCGCCCAATAGGTCAGTGAATATAGTTGCTGCCATACTTCTCAAGGCCTCAGGGAGAACAGACTCTGGAATGTTCTTGAATCTAATGTTTCGTCTGCGACTTCTGTTTTCTTGGTCCTCAATGAGGACCAAAGCTCTATCTATCTGGTCTCTCTGTGTGTCCACTTGGTCAGTTAGATCGTTCGACTGTGCAATAAGATCAGTGCAGGTGTTCTCCAGATCCTCTACTCTGTTACCAATTTGATGGATTTCTGTTTTTATTTCTGTCAGTTCTTTTAGGATAGGTTGGAGCGCTTGTGTCAGAGCCTTTTTAAGAAAGTTCTTGGTTATACCTGATCTATGAGCACTGCTTAAATCTGTATCGTCTTCGCTGTCTGAGTCTGATGCAGAGACGTTCTCGTCTTCTGCTACTGGTGGAGGGTTTTTCTTAGAAGAACTCGCAGGAGAATGGGCGCTTTTCCTCTTTAAAAAGCGCTGCAGGTCAGGTTGGTTTTTAGATAACGTCTGCTGACTGGAGGCGGATATCGCTTTTTCTTTCGCCGTCTTGACCATCTTGCAAATGGTTAAGAGCTAAAGCTTTTACGTGGGGCACAAATTTGGAGCGTGTTTTACAGCATCAGTGTTCTGTAGTCTCCCTTTTTTTATTTTTATTTTTTTTATTTTTTAAAGGGAGAGTATTTTGTTATGTTATTCTTTCCTGCAAGGGTGTGAGGCAGGAGGTGGGAGCTGACGGACTTAGGTGGTGGTGGGGGACGTGGGTCACCACTGTTGGGTTAAGAGAGTCTGTGCAGACCAAAGCAGAGAGCAGGGGAAAGCTGTGTACGCTGGAGGTTGCACTCCCTATGCTTACTGCTACTTAGATGATCGTTTTGGCTCTCAGCCAAAGGTCTGCTTGGTCTGCAGGTGGATGTTAACTCTTCCCAGGAAAGGCACTCGCCTCCTTTATCGATATGGAGAAGGGAGCAGGGACTTCTGTCACTTTGGGTACTTATGGATGACTGTCCCGGATGTTTCTATGCGGGGTGTATAAGCAGGCTTACCGCTCGACTCCGGAGTCCTCCGCTATGTCGGGACCTTCCGGTCCTTCTTGTCTGCCTCCTCTAGCACCGCCGCAGCGTGCAGCAGCACGGGGAAGAGTTTCTGGATAGAGGGGTACTCCGGGTGCTTCAGGCCGAGTGCGGCCAGCTCGCGCTCTTTTGCGGCCGAAAATTTAGTCCCCGGCTCCGGCCGGATATGTAGGCCTCACCTGCCGCGTCTTTTTTAACTCACAGCGGAGTCTCTGTTTCGGTCCCGCTTCTTCCTCCGACACCGGGAGGACTTCTTCTTAGCAGAGGAGCCTTGGGTGAGTGGAGAAGGTGCTTAAAAACACCCGTTTTGGTGGATCTCCAACGAGCTCGCTCACAGTGCGACTTCCCGCTCCAGAGGTTAGGCCACGCCCCCCAATATACGACTTTTTTGATCACTTTTATTGCACTTTTTGGGAGGCAAAATGCTAAAAATTAGCATTTTGCCTCAGTTTTTTGCGGCTTTTTTTTTTACACCTTTTGATATGCAGAATAAAAAGTGTATTTAACTTATTATACACGTCGTTACGGACGCGTCACTACCAAATATTTGCCATTTAAATTTTTTTTACCTTTTTTTATGCTAATATGAGAAAAAGCATAAAAATGTTTTTTTTTTACTTTTTTTATTTACATTTTTCTTTTTTTTACATTTTATTATTTTTTTACACCATCTATGTCCCTCTTGTGGACTTAAAGCCCAGCACTGATGATCGCTGTCATAAGGCATGACAGGAGTTCTGTCACGCCATGCCTTATCGCTTATACAGCGATCATAGGCTCTGGCAATACAGGACGCTGGCATCTGGCGTCCTGTTGCCATAGCAACAGGCCGGGCTCTCTGCGATTATATCGTGAGAGCCTGGCAACTTCACAGAGGGAGCGCGCTCCCTCTGTGAACCCTTCCCATGCCGCTGCAGGGAAGGGGTTAACAGCGGGGGGTGCATCCCCGCTGTTGCAGCTATGACTGACAGCCGGCTCCCGCTACGGGATAGCGCGAGATCTGTCATGACCTCGCGCTATCCCTATGACGTAAGGGTACGTCATTTTGCGGGACATACCCTTACGTCTTGGGAAGGGAAGGGGTTAAACAGAAATTCAAAAAAAAGAAGAAATAGGTGGGGGGTTCTTGGACCAAGTGTTTATATGTCAATTTAAATAGAGTACCCTTAAATAAAATTAAGTTTCTTAAGTGATGCATGCCTCTTAATAACCTTGCCTCATGTCTTGTGGACCAGACTGAAATTTAGGACAACTACGAGCTGTAGTTTCTGGCATAAATTCTAGTAAAATTTATGGGCTCATGAGGCACTGCCCTCTTTTTGAGAGCTCCAAACGCTTTTAAAAAAGTAGCAAGTACAGAATCAGTTCCTGATTAACAATAAATGGGAGGCTGATATTGGTCCCATAGAGGGCTCACTATGGAATGAAATCCTGCAGATGACCCCTCAGTTGTACCTAAGCAAATCACATAGACTGTCACAAATATATTTGATACATAGAGTATATTGTACTCCAGCCTTTTTGCATGATATAGTTATAAGGAATAGGCCTTTATATGTTTGCTGTAAAACTCAAGTTTGATGTGGCATTGTTCACAACTGAACCGATACGGGAGTGAGGTCCACTCTCCGATTAACACTGGATATAAAATAAATCTAGAGTTTACTCCATTAGTATGTATCCTAGGATATATAAGTAGCACAAGGTATGGAAGAGCAGCACTCCAGGGATTTTCAATGAAGTAAAAATCTTTATTGCCCCAAAGAAACAACGTTTCAACTCTCTGCTGAGAGTCTTTGTCAAGCTGTGTTCTTCATTCCTTGCTCGCAGTGCTCGGCTGTATAACAGCCAGGCGCTCCAAGCAGGGAACAGCTGGATGCAAGAAAACAAGCGGTCCCGCTTGTCTTCTACATCCCCTGCTCGGAGTGCAAGGTGATTGCTCAACGTTTGAGCAATCACCTTGCGCTGTAAAAGCGCACCCCGAGTATCACTCAAAAGTCACTCAAAAGAATTTTTTGAGCGATAATGGTTGTGTCTAAACCCGGCTTAAGGTTTAGCTGTCTGGGCCAGAGGTCATATCAAAGACAGAGAAGCGACCTTAGCTACAATTGCAGCCACATTGCTAATCTGGGAAGCGGTTGCAGAGATCCAGGCAGAGGTGAGCTGAGTGCTAGAATGGGCCTGGACAACCAAAGGCAGTAGAGCGGCCTAAGTAAATTTCTGCACAGCGAGCACTGTGCAGACAAATAAGGAGGCTCAAGTGTGTGGTGCATGGGAGGAGAGGGAGACTTCATCTCAGCTACCGATAGTTCCTAAATACCCTGAAACACTGGCAGTTTGAAGGTCTGCATAACAAAAGCTGCATAGACAAAGAAAGTGAATCAGGGATTTTCAATTGAGTCACAGTAAGACACAACATGGTGAACAAGCATTAAGCCTCTTTCACACGGGCTACAATATCTTGCTACAAAGTCATCGCTACAAAACACATGTATGTGAAGCTCATGGTTTCCAATGGGTTCTTTCACATGAGAGATCTTTTGTAGCCTGAAACCGTGGGCTGCACATACATGAGTTTTGTAACGATGTTGCATCGCTACAGAATCTCACGATGTCCCTCTCATGTGAAAGAACCCATTGAAAACCATGGGCTTCACATACATGTGTTTTGTAGCGAGATTTTGTAGCCCGTGTGAAAGAGGCCTTAGAGAGAGACTGACAACCCCTATAAGGGCGAGCACCCACTGGCGTTTGCGTTTTCCGCGGGAAAAAACGCAGCGTTTTCGCCGCGTTTCCCGCGTTTTTCCGCCCGCTTTCCGCTGCGTTTTTCGCGGCGTTTTCGCGGCTTTTCCATTAATTTCCATGGAGAAAAATAAGGACACATATGCAACTGACAGCTCCTATGTTAAAAACGCAAACGCAACGCAAAAAAAACGCCAGTGGACAGGAACACATGTTATCTCTATGCCTGTGCAGGAAAAACGCAAAACGCAGGTAAAAAAACGCCAGTGGGTGCTCGCCCTAATATGTAAATTATATTAACATCTACTGGATTCTATAATTGCTGTTAGCTATCTATTCTAGAAAAACAAGAATGAGAACTCTATGTATTATGTAAGGAAAGTCTTTGCTGTGTCATGTTCATCTGAAGAGCACTAAGTGACAGTGGGACGCTCATCCGTCTTCTAAGTAAGACAGCGATTTTCATGTAACCTATATGCAACACAGCTCTTACAGCAACATTGCACTTCTTTGTTCAATTACATTTGGAAGTTAATTAGTGTGAAGTGTAATAGCACGATGTCTGTATCTGCATCCTTTATCTTTTTGGTCTCTTATGCTCACATTACTGCACAGAGAGCATTTCTTGCATGAACATTATGGAAGTAATTTAAACATTGCTGTGCAGTCACACCATAAGTACCTCTCAAATGCACAATGGGGCCATAATGCTCTTCACTTGTTATAGTAACGTTTTGTAGCTAGGAGATGTTTATTGCTTATATCTTTAGAAAACTTCCTGTGTTCCATTACTTTACCCTCTATTCAATATCTCAGTACATTTATCTTAAACTTTTCCTGTAGTCAAATACAATACCGTATCCGACGCAATTACAGGTCTTAAGCATTTTAAAAGCAGAATTACTTTTCAAGGGTTTTTTTTGGATAAGAGAGTCAAGATTTTTTTCTTCAAAATGATTCTTTAACCTGGTGTTATTTTTCTGAAATATGTGTTTTTAACTAATAAATATCACACACTTACCAATCAGCTGAATGTGCCCCTCATGCTGACTCGTCAATGCATGGACTCCACAACAACTCTAAAAGTGTCCTGTGGTATTTGAAACCCAGACGTTAGCAGCAGATTCTTTAAATTGGGAGGTGTACATCTGTGGATTGGACTTGTTTTCTCAGCACAGGCCATAGATGCTCAAGCGGATTGAGATCTGAGAAATTTGGAGGCCAAGTCAACACTTTGAACTCAAACTATAATAGTGTTCAGTGACAAGGGGACTCCCCGCGGGGAGTAAGGAATCCCCTGCCACAGCTGTCAGCTGTGGCAGAGGATCGCAAAGCTCTCTCTTTGATTTCAATGGGGATGCCACTGTCGACGGCCCTATTAAAAACAATAGGATGCCGGCACACCCTCAGTGATTTTTGGGGAAGGGCTTCAAATATAAGCTTGTACCTAGCTCTAATAAAAAATAAAAAAATATATATACTCACCTGTCCGCTGCTGCCGGGGCTCAGGCACATCTAATTGTAATGAAGTTCTTTTAGCAGGCGGGGATTTAAAATCCCTGCCTGCTGAAATGGCTGTGTCTGATTGGGTGAGCGCCAATCCCCGCCTACTGAAATGGCTGTACCTGATTGGTTGAATGACAGCTGAGCGCTGCCTGTGATTGGTCACCGCGCTCAGCCAATCACAGGCAGCGCATGACCATTCATTGAATAACAGCTGAGCGCTGCCTGTGATTGGATAAGCGATCAGCCATTCAGACACAGCCCTTTCAGCGGTCAGTGATTTTAAATCCCCGCCTGCTGAAAGGGCTTCAAAGCATTGCCGGGAAAACAAGCGGTTAGATGCGCCTGAGCCCCGGCAGCGGCGGAGAGGTAAGTATATATATATTTTTAATTTTCTACTACACCTAGGGATGAGTTTCAGAAAAGGGCTTTTATTTAAAGCCCTTCCCCGAAAAGTACTGCAGGGGTTGCCGGCAGGCCATTCCTTTCAATGGGGCCGCCAGTAGCAGCAGCGGCCCCATTGAGAGCAATGCTGCACGGAGCTTCGTTCACGCATGTTTTTACACATGTGTAGACACGCAGATTTGTGCACACCTACGCACATGCAAATGCACGCTTTGAACGAGGCCTTACTGATATGAAGCTACAATCTGGACAAACAAGCTTTCTATTGTAGCTTTCACATGAACTTCAACTTATGGTCCTTTTATATGGATAGATTATCTGCTTGTGCTAATGCACCGAATAAGGGCATCAGAAGAGAAACTGTGGGTGTTATGTGCGCTTGAAAGCAATTGAGGGGCCGGGAGAGTCAACGGCAGCACGTTTCAGTGCAGGATCGACACCTTCATCTGGCCTTTACCTTTAAAATCTTGAAGACCAGAATATTGTCAACTTCATATTCTTCTTAGAAGACCTGCCATATATCCTGTGGAGCACTCAGAAATAGTGGAGAAGTGCTTACTGGAGGATCAACCTGCTATCGAAGAGGTTACTGCTATAAGAACCCTGCTGAACTGCAATTTTTATATGGCCCCAGGTACCAATTTTCTATTGCTTCAATTTAATTTCACACTGCGGTATTACACTTCAATGGGAACTTTGCATGCAATACCAGCTCCGTGCACAAAGCTCATTGGCCTGGTAAACAGCTGATTATTGGGGATCTTGGGCAGAAGACCCCCACTGACTTCCTATTAATGGCCTATTTTACGAATAGGCTATTAATAGCTTACAACTTGACTACCCCTTTAAGACCTTAACGCCACAAGACGTAAATGTACGTGCTGGCTGCGGGTACCTAACGCAACAGGATGTACACTTACGTCCTGGGGTTAGCGCGAGATCACAAGAGATCCCGTGCTATCTAGCAACGGGAGCCGGCCTCCCACTGCAACAGTGGGGGTGCATCGGGACAGCGACCACCACTGTTAACCCCTTCCCTGCCACGATCGCGGCATGTAAAGGATTCACAGAGGGAACGCGCTCCCTCTGTGACATCATTGGACTCTCGCGATAAAATCATACAGGTGTCCTGTGAGCCAGTGCCTAAGATCGCTAATAAAAGTGAAAGTCCTGCAATGCCTTATCATAGCAATCAAAGCTGCTATTGTACAAGTCCCCTACAGGGATATGAGAAGTGTGAAAAAAGATAAAAATAATGTAAAAAAAAAACCCTTGTTTTGTGCTTTTTTCCATATTAGCATATTTTTTTGATTAAAACCCCACATATTTGGTATCGTCGTATCCGTGATGACACTTATAATAAATTGAACACGCTTTTTATCCTGCAAGGCAAAAAGCATTAAAAAAAGGCAAAATGCTTTTATTTTTCATTTTGTCTCCCAAAAAACACAATGAAAAACATCAAAAAAGCTGTATGTACCCCAAAATGGTACCAATAAAAACTACAGCTCGTTTCGCAAAAAAATAAGCACCCCCAGAGCTCCGTCCATGGAAAAATAAAAAAGTTATAGGATTTTGAATGCACCGATTTAGAAAAAAAAAAATTCCATTAAAAGGATGTTTAGTGCAGAAAAGTGGAAAAACCTAAAAAAAAAAATTGTACCAACCCGCATAAAAACGTATAGTGTCATTTATGCTGCATGATTAACACTGTAAAAAAAAAACACACAAAAACCAGCAAATAGCAGAATTGATGTGCTTTCTTTCTCTGCGATCATAAAAAAATTAACAAAAGTTTTGCAATCTAGTCTATGTACCCAAAAATGGCACCAATAAAACTACACTTTGCCACACACAAAAACAAGCCCTTATAAGGCCGCGCCAACAGAAAAGTAGAAAAGTTATGGCTTTTGAAAAATGGAAATGAAAATCGTTGCATCCTTATACTCAAAATAGGCCATGTCCTTAAGGGGTTAAAGGGGTTCTGACACGAATAACGTTTTTATATTTTAACATCCATTGTTCCCTGGTCTGCCTAATGGACACAAGGAACCCACGATTTTTGGCTTGCTTTTGCTTAAAAACCTAATGTTTACCTTTGTTATCAGCATGTGCTGTTGTTGTTGTGCAGCTGGGGGGTCATCTCCCAGCAGGCTTTGAGCTTGAACACAGCTTCCTCCTTCCAGGGTCACCATGGAGAGAACAGACAGCCTGCCTGCCCACAGATAGCCATGTGATGCTGGTGGGCGGCAGCTAACAATGTGAAGCTGGGGACAGTTTTACTCCTGGTAGCAGACAGAATGTAACTGCAGGAATAGCAGGAAAAAGGGAAACTGCTTACTGCCCCCTGTAGTAAATAATCAGTCATACACTGCCCCCCGTAGCACATAATCAGTCACATGCTGTCCCCTGTAGTAGACACTGCCCATGTAAAGGCAGTTCATTTTATACATATTCACTTTTCCTTTAATGTGATTGGCCATTAGCAATGCCATTCAATGCATTGCTATGGCACAGATTGCTGAAATGTCCCGTCCCACCTCACGGGTAGCATCGCACAAGCGCAGTCCACAAGCCCTCTGACAAGCCAGAATGGGCCACCATTCATGAATAGCTAAGATAGTGCTATTCATTCATGAATAGCTAAGCACTATTTGTAATTGGCTGAGCGCTCAGCCAATAGCTAAGCACTAGCTGTTATTGGCTGAGGGCTCAGCCGATCAGCACAGCCCTTTAAGGAGGCTGGGATTTTTAAATCCCTGCCTGCTGAAAGTGCTGGATAGCAGTATTGGGAAGCAAGCCGGAGGACGCGTGTGAGCAGCAGAGAGGTGAGTACTTTTTTTTTATTACCTTTTTAACCACTTATTGATGATTTTCAGGGAAGGGCTTATATATTAAGCCCTTCCCCGAAAAACATACTGCAAGGTTTGCCAAAAACCACTGCTTTCAATGGGACCGGCAGAAGCGACGATCCCATTGAAAGCAAAGGGATAGCATGGTGCACTTCTGCCACAGCTGTCACAGCTGTGACAGCTGTGGCAGAAGTTCACGGTATTTTCCATATCTTTTCAATGGGGCTAGCGCTGCTACCGCTGGCCCCATTGAAAAGACTGGCGATATCCTGGTCTCATTCCGACGTCTTTCTTGCGCTGCGAGGCGAGTGTTTTCACTTGCTCTCGCAGCGCACGATAGAAAATATCGCCAGTGGGTGGGAGCCCTTAGATTTACTTTTTTATGCATTGCCCCCCCAACTGTTTCAGGTTGTCCTCTTACGTGTCTATCTCCATACACGTTAGATTAAGGGTGTACAAGCTGTGGCCCAGAGATCACATAAGGCCTGCAACACCATTCGCAGCAGCCTCAACCATATGGTCACAGAAATACTTGTTTATGTCTGATGGCTGCTGAAATATATTTTCCATGTCGGAGAGAGGTGCCACATATTGGAAGAGCAGGGACAGGGAAGTACTAATAGTGCACTGTATGTCCATCTAGAGGCGTAACTTGAAACTCCTGGGCCCCAATGCAAAACCTGTAACAGGGCCCCCAACTATAATGCTTTATTAATAGTACTGGGCTCCCTATATGGAGAGGAGAGGCCTTATGGGCCCCCTAAGACCCATTAGAGATGTATCAGATGTTACCCCATTTTGAGTTTTGGTGAAGTTCCATTTTGGAGCAAACTAATTCGGACTAAACCAAACTTTTTGAAAAAGTTTGGTGCATCAGCCACACCAAACTTTTCAAAACTTTACTCATCCCTACTTGTAGAGGTTGTGATGGTGCGACCTTGGGATTGTGCACCACGCCAGTATTAATTAAGGTAGTGTTGCCAATCTGTGTTTTAAATATACTGTTGATATATCATAAATGTCTCTGATGGTAATGCTTTTTAAATTTTTATTGTAACCCTTGGGATTGGTTCAATCTGACAATATGGCCTTTGTAACAGAAAGGACAACGTACCTCTGATAAACCTTAGATAAACCTTAGATACCTTAGATAAATGTTGGCCCAACAACTCCATTGTATTTTTGTGAGATGTATAACACTCATACTATAAGAGATCAGCCCTAACAAACGAACCACTAAGTCTTTTAAGGCTATGTCTTTTGTCATCATTAGGCATCATTAGACAGTTGTGTTTTACTGTTGGTATTCTGCGTCTGTGTAACAGCTTGTCTAAATAAGTCTTTATACATTTTTGTTCACTGCTTATAATGTTATATTATGTAGAGAGTAATTTTGTACAATGCGATGCAGAACATTATGGAACGGTTACATAATATGTATCTGTAACTGTTATCAACTCGTGGATGATTTACTTTGTCTGATTCTCATTAGTGCTGTATTCAGTACGTATAATGCTTTAATGTATGCTGGAAGTAGTCAAAAAATCTAGACAATTCTATAAGTTAGCGCTATGACACTTTTCGAGTTACTAAAATATTTCCTGTAATTTCTGCTTTATTTTCCGGTAGACATCAGGGTGATTGAGGTTGCTGTACACTGACACCCACTATAAAAAACACACATCATTCAAAATATCCATTGGGAGCTCTATTGGTTGACAGATGTTATTTTGTGGTATGGTTGTCAGTTACAAATGCCCATAAGGGTCATGCTTGAGTGCTTTATCTCTGTTCAGTCTCAACAGAAACACAAGGTACTGTAGATGCTTGCCGGTTGTCCAGACCTCACAACGTTAGCTGGGGAAGGATAATGGTTATACAGAGAGTTTCAGCCAAGTTCTTTCACAAGCTGGCAGGAAAGTGAATCAATTTATAGAAGCGTGTGTGCACAGAGAGATAAAGCCAGCGGCCATGACATTTTTATCTGATGGTCGAATTTGCTTTTCAACAGCACAGGGGCCCTTTCAACCATCTTTCCTCGAACTATCAAAAAGACACTTTGTCAGAGATACAATAAGGAGGGGATATCGCTGTGGCAAGAATACTGAGCTACATAAGCCACAATGAGAAAATACCAAACGTTTCAATGCACCTGTCATGCAATATAGTGGCATTGAAAAAGAAAAAAAAAAGCATAGAGAACACTGTTTTTGATTAAGTGTCTTGTATTTCTTCTCTTATTGTAAGCTTTAGCATACAGTACAATTGCATTCATGACAAATAGACCTGCTGATATACACAGTATATATTTAGGCCCGTAGTAAAAATGTCTGTTTCCTATGTCTGATGGTATTATTTCTGTAGCATATTCATGGCATCTTTTTGAATCTTGTTTTGTTGAATGTTACAGATTTTGTAATCACCGGAGATTGTCTAGCGTGAACATACCCATAAACTTAACAGGGGGACATGTTGGAGGGGTCTGGCGGGGCATTGCGGAGGTGGTTCTGTGAAAAGGGGTGCATTGAAGAGGCTGTCCCACGAAAAATATTGTGACTAGTTGCTTCAATCACATTAATGTATTGTACTTATACAAAAATTGTTTCTATCCTCAGATATTCTAACTAGAGATGAGCGAACGTACTCGTCCGAGCTTGATACTCGTTCGAGTATTAGGGTGTTCGAGATGCTCGTTACTCGTAGCGAGTACCACGTGATGTTCGAGTTACTTTCACTTTCTTCCCTGAGAAATTTGCGCGCTTTTCTGGCCAATAGAAAGACAGGGAAGGCATTACAACTTCCCCCTGCAACGTTCAAGCCCTATACCACCCCCCTGCAGTGAGTGGCTGGCGAGATTAGGTGTCACCCGAGTATTGAAATCTGCCCCTCCCGCGGCTCGCCACAGATGCATTCTGACATTAGTTCAGGGAAAGTGGTATCGTGTTGGAGCTGCTATAGGGAGAGTGTTAGGAGTATTTTAGGTTTCAAGAACCCCAACGGTCCTTCTTAAGGCCATAAATCTTCCCTATATGCGCTCAATGGGGCCGGCGGCAGCAGCGCCGACCCTATTGAGAACATATAGAAGACAAATCCTTCTTCTCTGCCACAGCTGTAACAGCTGTGGCAGAGAAGAACGATGTTTGCCAATTTAATTCAATGGAGCCAGCAATACAGCAGGTTCCACTGAAAGCAATGGTCTGCCGGCGTGCGCGGCGATGAATTGTCGGGAAGGGGTTAAATATATAAGCCGTTCCCTGCAATTCATCCAGAAATGTGTTACAATAAAAATATATACCGGCGTATAAGGCGACGGGGCGTATAAGACGACCTCCCAACTGTCACCTTATACGCCGGCAATACAGTGGAGCAAAGAATAAAAATCATTACTTACTTCTTCTGACATTCTGCGGCGCTCCTGCAGGCTGTTGCTCCCTCCTGGTTCCCGGCAGAGCATTGATTTCTCTACGAAGGGCTTTAAATCCCCGCCTCCAGAAACACACGTGCCTTCAGCCAATCACAGCCAATGACAATGATGTCATTGAATGGCTGTGATTGGCTGTGTTTCTGGAGGCAGGGATTTCAAGCCCTGCGTCCAGAAAGCAATACTCTGCCGTGGACCAGGAGGGAGCAACAGCCTGCAGGAGCGCCGCAGAACGTCAGAAGAAGTAAGTAATGATTTTTATTCTTTGCTCCACTGTATTGCCGGCGTATAAGGTGACAGTTGGGGGGTCGTCTTATACGCCCCGTCGCCTTATACGCCGGTATATATTTTTATTGTAACACATTTCTGGATGAATTGCAGGGAACGGCTTATATATTTAACCCCTTCCCGACAATTCATCCCGCGATCGCCGGCAGCCCATTGCTTTCAGTGGAACCTGCTGTATTGCTGGCTCCATTGAATTCAATGGGCAAACATCGTTCTTCTCTGCCACAGCTGTTACAGCTATGGCAGAGGAGAACGATCTTTACGCTGACAGTGGGGGGGGGGGGGCACTCTTGCCGCTATTGTGGCTTAATAGTGGGACCTGGGAACTTGAGATGCAGCCCACCATGTAGCCCCTCGCCTGCCCTATCCGTTGCTGTGTCGTTCCCATCACTTTTTTGAATTGCCCAGATTTTCACAAACGAAAACCTTAGCGAGCATCGGCGATATACAAAAATGCTCGGGTCGCCCATTGACTTCAATGGGGTTCGTTACTCGAAACGAACCCTCGAGCATTGCGAAAATTTCATCCCGAGTAACGAGCACCCGAGCATTTTGGTGCTCGCTCATCTCTAATTCTAACTAATGTTGTCAGTAGTGCCATCTGATGTTTCTATTCCATGCCCATCTGATCCCTGCTTCACTAGTTATGTGGAAGGAATTAAAGGGGTTTTCCAGGCAAATACTATTAGTGACCTACCCTCAGGTAGGTCATCAGTAGTTAGTTGCCGAAGACCCACCACTCTGAGTTCCAGCTATCAACTGATCGTCTGTCCCACTGTCAGTACAGCGGGGATGGATGTTGTATCATCAAAGAAGGCTTTACTCCCATCTAAACCAATGGGAGTTTAAGACTCCTATTAAGCCTCCGGCACTTTCACCTCCGACATTGGGGTGTGACGCAGAAGAGTAATAAAAGGGATTGAAGCCTTTTCTGATGTTTTGCCTCCAACATTGATGATGACATCTGGCCGTGCTGCACTGACAGGCTGGGCGATCAGCTGATCACTGAGGATTCTGTGCAGTGGGTCCCTGCTGACTAACTATTGATGACCTATTCTGAGGATAGGTCATGAATAGAATTTGCCCTTAAAAAGTCCATGTGTCTGTTAATCCCTTTAAATATCCATGAATGTATGAATATTACTGATATATTTTATTGATGTTCCTTCATAGTGAGGTCACATGACTTTGTTCACTCTGATTTTTATTGCTACGGAATGACAAAATCTGAGCTGCACAATGTTTGCCTAAAGGGCTAGATATAAAATAGAGGTTCTGTCCCCAGGCTTTGGTGTGACTCAGCAGTTTCACAGAGTGCAGGAAAGAGAGAGCCTTTGGTCAGTGAGAGCTGCAGCAGAGCTGACCTGCAGCTGGACTTGAAGTCCTGAATGGGAGAGCCTCTGGTCAGTGAGAGGTGCAGCAGAGCTGACCTGCAGCTGGACTTGAAGACCTGAATGGGAGAGCCTCTGGTCAGTGAGAGCTGCAGCAAAGCTGACCTGCAGTTGGACTTGAAGACCTGAATGGGGGAGCCTCTGGTGAACAACTCGGCATGTGCAAACTGAGCTGGAGATACATGAACTGACAAAAGCAGTTGTTGCTGCCAATATGTATGTCATGAGCGGACTGAGGCTGCATCTCCGGTGAATCGTAAGAGATCCAGAAACTGGCATTCAAGACTGATTCCAATGTGACAATGGTTGTGGAGACTGAAGCAATAGACCAAAAAAGTATCTGGACACAAAGCTCAATGACACCTGCATAAGTAACATTGTACCCTGAGAGACAGTCTTTTGCCAAAGGTAATGTGATCACCAACCAGTTTGTGGATAGAGACTGCTCCCAAGTGAAATAGCCTATAACTGCTAGCAAGGCCAAATCTGATATATTTAGAAAATGTAATTGATATCGATACAGTGTGCACCAGGTCTCAAGAGAACCTTGATATTTGCCGTGGAGGAGGTCTTCAATTTTATACTAGATTCCGTACTCTACTACTCTTGGCAGGTGAACTGTGTAGGTATTGCCAGTAATCACTCTAGGGTGGCAAATAGAGATGAGCGCGCAGACTTGTCCGAGCTTGATGCTCGTTCGAGTATTAGGGTGCTCGAGATGCTCGTTACTCGAGACGAGCACCATGCGGTACTCGTCTCGATTAAACGAGCACTGACCATTGAATTCAATGGAGCTGGCAATACAGCCGGCTCCATTGAAAGCAATGGGCTGCCGGCGAGCGCGGGATGAATTTTCGGGAAGGGCTTAAAAATATAAGCCCTTACCTGAAAATCATCCTAAAATGTGTAAAAAAAAAAAATTTATACTCACCTTTCCGCTGCAGCATGCAGATTTAAAATCCCCGCCTGCTGAATGAACTGCCTCTGATTGGTCACAGCCTCACCAATCAGAGGCAGCTCTCACTCACACCCATTCATGAATTCATGAATGACAGCTGAGAGCTGCCCCTGATTGGTCCCTGCGCTGAGCCAATCAGAGGCAGCACTCACTCACCCATTCATGAATTCATGTGGCAGATGAGAACGATCTTTATGCTGACAGTGCAGGGGGGGGGGGGGTCTCACTCTTGCCACTATTGTGGCTTAATAGTGAGACCTCGGAGCCCGAAATGCAGCCCTGCATGTTGCTCCTCGCCTGCCCTATCCATTTCTGTGTTTTTTACATGACTTTGGTGATTTGCTAAGATTTTCACAAATGAAAACCTTAGCGGAGCACCAGTCATATACAAAAATGCTCGAGTCGCCCATTGACTTCAATGGGGTTCGTTACTCGAAACGAACTCTCGAGCATCACTGAAAGTTCAACTCGAGTAACGAGCACTCGAGCATTTTGGTGCTCGCTCATCTCTAGTGGCAACCTATAACCTCCGATACCATTTTTTTAAAGAGACTGAGACCGTTTGCCATATTTATGTATGTCATTATTTCTGTAATATAAAACTATGTACTTGATTAAAAGCTGTTTGAATACACATTATTCTTCAAATAATTTAATTATTTCCTTTTTAGTAAAATATTGTTTATTTAGCAAACCTGTGTAAAGCCTTTCTATTTATGGAGTCATATCTCGCATCTGTTTCAGCTGCATCTAATGAGTGTAAATAAAAACATTAATTACAGGCTGGATTAAACTAGAAACAATCATTTTCATGGGACAACCCCTTTAAGAAGTAACAATGCGCTTGCCCAGTTACAGGGCTAAGGCAGTGAAATAAATCTTGCTCTAGTGAGGCTCGGATTTGGTCGTAGAATATAAGCATAGACTTTTACTTATCCAACATATCCCTTCCATAGAGCTGTGATGGGGCACATGTTGGGTTATCCAGGCAGATTCATATTCATCTCACCTGAACCCCTGCTATTTCTGCTACAAAGGTGACTGGTTTGCTATTGCTCTCTGCATCATGCGGTAACGATGATACCACTGACACCAGAAACATGTGACTGCTGCAGCCAATCAAAGGCTTACTTCAGCCAGTGATTACCTGCAGCGGGTACATTTCCTATTGTTAAGTTGTCATTGCTGCTGCAGCAAAAAGTATAGAGCAGAGAGGGACCCTGTCGGGAAAAGAGCAGCAGGAGATCAGGTGAGGTGACTATGGATATTTTTATGTTTTGCCACCATTCTGAGCTGATTTAGAAAAAAGAAACAGCTATTCTGGATCATCTCTTTAACAGGAAGTCAGAGCAATAGTACTACAGATTTGAGTCTTCTTAGCTGCATGCTGTCAATCTTTGCCTTAAAAATACAAAGAAGTGCAGGTAGTGATGGCTAGAGTCAAACCCTGTTTCTGGTCGAACTCTGCTAAAATTTCAGTTCAGCGCAAACCTGAACCTCGCGCGGTTTGTCCTTTATCAAAAAGGAAGAAGGAGAAGGAAAAAGGAGGAAGATGAAGAATGAAAAAGAGGAAAGATGAAGAACGAAAATGAAAAAGACAGAAGAAGAAAAAGGAAGTTAAAAGAAGTAAGAAGAAGAAAAAATAATCTTCTTTTCTTATTTTTTCCATTTTTCTCCTTCATTAACTGTGCTTTAAAAACAGCTCAAAAGTACTTACATACACACATAGGTGACCTAAAAGTGCTATATGTGGTTTTCATGGGTCGTAGTGTTATACACCAGTTTAAGGGGTATTCGTGAAGTTGTTGTTCACTTTGAACCAAATTGAAACAGACCAAATGTTTTGCTTAAATTCTGTGAACCAGCTGAACCAAACTTTAGAAAAGTTTGCTCATTTCTAATTTAAAGGGAAAATATTTTGAGATAGTTACCCCATAGACAGCCAAGCTAATACTCTAAAAAAGTCTTTTAGTAATAAAGCATAAAACTTTGTAAAATAGAATGTTGACCACCATCTGTCAGGGAACCGGGGTCCGGGATACTAGAAGTCCCTGACACTGCCCACAACCACTGTCCCTACCTACTTGCTCTCCTGGGCTAAGCCCCAGGGCGACAACTGGGCGACGGTCCCTGAACTCACTAGGGAAGCGGGACATAGAGACAAACAACACAGACACTGGAAACAAACATACACTAAGGCAAGTCAGACTATCCGGGTCGGCAACAGGAGGGTACACGGTATAAAGGGGTCAGGCAAAAGAACAAGTTAGGTCAGAAAGCAGAGAGTCAAAACTGGGGGTCAATACGGGAGTCAATACAAGATAACCCGAGTGCAGGTGGAAGACCAAACTAACACTGGCAAGGACAGGAGCATACAGAGATGTTTAAATGCTGTCAGAGCTCCCGCCCCAGCCGCTGATTGGGGCAGGGAGTCTGACAGCAGCAGAGACTCACAGCAGTGCTGGGGAAACGGCCCCCAGCCCTGCAGAACAGGCGGAGATCAGAAGCGTGCCTGGTTGCTATGGTGCTGATGAAGCGGTGCGGGGCGGCACCCGCCGCGTCCATAGCAACCCGGCGACGAGGAGGAGTGCGGCGACCGGGGCTCCTCTGGTGATGCGAGTCCTGACACCATCAAATCTTCTGACTCCTGTGCTTCATTCCTGAGTGCAGATTCAGGACACACAGACCATAATGCTTTGTCTGCATCTTGCGGTATTTAGGGGTAGACCAACTCAAAATAGCATGGTGTCACGTCCGTGCGGCTTACAAGCACCACGCTCAGCAAGGACGCAGGGTGATGTTCACAACTACTGTAGTAGATAGATATGCGCCGAAGAACAGTGCGCACCACAACTTAGAATACATAACCCAGATGAAAAGCCTGTGCGACACCAAAGTACTACACTCAGCACGGCAACAGGGAACGTACACACAGTAGGAAATAGCCGCACACCACCCTATGCTTTATGCTTTATGATAGCACCACTCCAGGAAGGAGGAAGCCTGGCCCTAAGCTAGCATGGGGGGTGAAGGGTCCCTGCCTAGAAGCGAAGTATTCGTTTTGATAGAGACGGCCCCACAGTCTTCATCCTGGGCCTTGACTGTCCCTGATAGGACCCCTGGAAAGATGAACCGAACAGCAAAGCAAAATAGAAATGAAAAGCAGAAATGCAACTTAAAAGGAACCCGCAGCAACTTATCTGCGAGTAGAAATACACCCAGTACAGAAGAGCTCCAAACTCCAGGGGCTCCACTATGGAACGGAATAAGCAGCACTGAGCAAGGGAAGGGGTGAGAATACATAGCCACTACGCATCTGGGGACTGGCAGAGAGAATGGAAAACTACACCTCCACCCTACACCCAGGCATGACTAATCCAGCATGCATCCATGCAGCAAAGACAGACAGCACCAGCAGTTTCTGCACATGGTGCATTAACCTTTGTCCTGCATAACAAGGCGACAGGTCTTGGTCTGTGTCAAGGCCACCATGCCACGACGGTGTTGCAACCGACAAGCCACGACACATGGTCTTTGTAATCCAATAAAGCACTTTAGTATCACGATGGCCACTGTGTATTAACACAAATGTGTATGAGCTTTATTTTTTACATTTCCAGTTCCCCTTTTGTTTTTTAAGTAATCATATCATACACATACTGTATAAATGTCATTAAATGGATCACTAGCTGTAACCACAAGTAAAATTAATTGTACTTAAAAAGATTAAATGTTACAATAGTCTCTTCGAGAATACAATTCTTGGCAGATAAAAGATATATTCTATTTTCAGGAGAAAATTGGAAAATCCCTCCCAAGTGTAATAACTATTAATCCAGTCAAAGCATTTGTACAAAGCAATTCATGTAGAGCAAGCAAAACTAATTAAAATATACAAGTATCTCTATGAATTTGAAACTTGTAAACCAATAGCTAATTACATTGTACATGGATGGGCAGGTAAATGATTACATTTACTGGAATGCAGGGAGAGCTTTTTCAAGTATAAAATGTAAACCAAATCTCATCAAAATAGCACAGTGTAGAGCTTAGGGATCTTTCTTAAGTGGCCCAATCGCAGATAAATTGTATTTCTCTTTATTTTCTTAAATATTATTTTTAATTGTTAGAATTGTTGCTATGAGCAACTGGTTAATGGATATATGCAGAATTCCTGTGCTCACATGACTTGTTTTTACTCTGTTTTTCTTCAATCAGCACTGCAGTTTCTTCATTCCGAGGATTGGTGGGGGTCTTAGCAATTAGACCCCTGATGATCAGTAAGTAATGGCACATCCTAGCAATATGTCATACATACCATCAAGGCAAGACACCTTTGATAACCCCCATACAGCTTGTTTCAACAGGATGAGCAGCATTTTTTAATGCAGGGATGTAGCTAAAGGCCCATGGCCCGGGTGCAAGAAGTTCAACTTAGGCCCCACTCCCTACTGCTCTTCTTAGCTGCTGGCTGTGCTCCGCCCAAAACACTCTGCTTCTTCTCTGGGTGTCTTTCTATAGTGCTATGATATTACAGGATATAGACATTAGGTGACCAGCAGGGTTGTTGATCCAGGTCTTACATTCAGGTAGGAACTATCAAAGGTTGATCCAGGGATTATTCTGACTGCCATTATGGAGTCGGGAAGGATTTGGCTCAGGGGCAGGAGAGCCAATCAGAGGCAGCCCTCACTCACCCATTCATGAATTCATGAATGGGTGTGAGTGAGGGCTGGCCTCTGATTGGTCAGGCTGTGACCATTCAGAGGCATCTTATTCAGCAGGCGGGGATTTTAAATCCCCGGCTGCTGAATACTATTCACAGCTGTTCAGAGCAGTTCAGGAGAACTGCAGCCTGCCGCGCTGAACTCCGTCTGTCGGCACCAGGTGAGTATATATATATTTTTTATTTTTACACATTTCTGGATGAATTGCAGGAAAGGGCTTATATATTTAACCCCTTTGCGACAATTCATCCCGCGATCGCCGGCAGCCCATTGCATTCAGTGGAGTCGGCTGTATTGACGGCTCCATTGAATTCAATGGGCTAACATCGTTCTTCTCTGCCACAGCTGTTACAGCTGTGGCAGAGGAGAACTTGCTGTGTCGTTCCCATCATTTTCTTGAATTGCCAAGATTTTCACACATGAAAACCTTAGCGAGCATCGGCAAAATACAAAAATGTTCCGGTCGCCCATTGACTTCAATGGGGTTCGTTATTCGAAACGAACACCCGAACATCGCGGGAAGTTCGTTTCGAATAACGCGAACCCGAACATTTTGGTGTTCGCTCATCTTTAATTAAAGGCACAAGCTCTAAAATACATGCCTAACTCCCCACCAAAAGAGAAAATGATAAAGCATACTGGACATATCTGTTAGAAAACGTTTGTAACATTGCAGGCTTAGATATAGTTACTCAGCTCTAGTGTACCTCTAATTAATGTGGTCAGCATATAGTCAGATAACAATTCTGCACAGTGCTAGTGATTGCAGTGCAGTTACCTCCAGTGTTCACAGGTAAAGCCTTCTTTGATCAACATCATCCATTTTTTGGTTTTCTTCTTTCTGACCATTATGACATCTCCAGACACAACTTAGCTCTACTCACTCCACCTATCCTGCTGCTACCAAGTCCTCTGTGCTACCTATACACTAATAGTACACCCCTCTGTTGTCTACAACACAACGATGTGCGAAGAAGCGCAGCATTTTTTATGCCTCCACAATGAATGAGAAGAGTATGAATTTTCCTTTGTCGCTCAATCATTGGCTATGTATACACTAAACAATTCATTCACATTCGCACTATTCAAGGATTTTTTGAACAATATCATTCCATGTAAAAGGGTCCTTGTTCTACAGATATGGTAAAAGAACTGAGCTTACTCCATGAATATGACACCAGAACCCAGCATGCTATAGAGATAAGGTACCAGAACTGAGCTTACGGCATAGATTTGGTATCGGTTTTAAGCTTACTACAAAGATACAGTACCAAAACTGAGCTCAATGCATAAATATTTATGAAGTGTTGGAAAAAGTGTGTCTCTTGGAAATTGTATTCTCTCTTAATAATTGTGCCATATTAATTAAAAGGCATGCATTCTGTTGACACCTTGGTGACATCTGTAGTCAGTACATGGTGGTCAGAAGAAATTAAAATTTCTAAAGAAATTTAATTTTTAAAAGTAGGACAACAAACAAATTATACAATGGTACATTTTTGCCACAGTGTGTATGCTGTAACCACCGCTTTACCACCCCTCCAAAAAAAAATTCCAAAATTGTGTTTTTTACATTTCGCTCCAGTTAGAAATTTTTGTACATAATAGAACATATTAAGTGGTACCACTGAAAAACACTACTCATCCACCCAAAAAAATCAAGTTGTCAGACAGCTACATCAATAGAAAAATAAGAAAGTTATGATTATTTGAAAGTGGGGCGGAAAGTTCAAAATGGAAAAAAAAAGGGCCAGGTCATCAAGGGATTAATACAGTGTGTGAACACTGCATTAGGGCTCATTCAGATGAACGTTTTTATGTACGTACATATGAGCGCACAAAACCGTGCGTCTATTAAAACCATTGGTTTCCTATGGTGTGTTCACTTGTCCATGTTTTACAGGAGTGCAAACGCATGCACCTGCAAAAGATAGGACATGCGTGCACATAGGTTCGTGCTGTGCATCAATATTCCCCATGGGGAGTCCTTGTCACTTAGCACTGTCACATGACAGCACTGTCACAGGGTTCAGTAATGATAGCTCTCCCAGCGGGAAGTGAAGAATTCCCTGCCACAGCTGTTGCAGAGGATCGCAATGTTCTCCCATTGCTTTCAATTCAACGAATGGCTGAGCGCTGCCTGTGATTAGCTGAGCACTGTGACCAATCACAGGCAGCGCTCAGCTGTCATTCAATGAATGGCTGAGTGCTGCCTGTGATTGGCTGAGCCCTCAGCCAATCAGATACAGCCCTTTCAGCAAGTGGGAATTTTAAATCCCCGGCTTCTGAAAGAGCTTCAGAGCAGTGCAGAGAGACAAGCGGCTAGATGCGCCTAAGCCCCAACAGCGGCAGAGAGGTGAGTATATATATATTTATTTTTTTTACACATGCTGGGGATAATTTTCAAGGAAGGGCTTATATTTAAAGCCCTTCCCCGAAAATCACTGCAGGGGTTGCTGGCAGCCTATTGCTTTCAACAGGGCCGCCGGCAGCATAGCAGCCCCATTGAAAGCAATGGGCATGGACCTTTATTCACGCGTGTTTTGGCATGTCCGTGGCCGCACGGTCTTGTGTGCGCAAATACACGCTCGTCTGAATGAGGCCTCAGGGTATGGCCAGCTGTGGCTGGGAAAATCCACAGCGAATCTACAAGACAACACAGCATAAATTCACTGCAGCCCAATTCAGGCTGCGGATTTTATTTGCTTATAGTGGAAAATGCTGTGGATGGGCCACGGATTCCGTGGGAAAACAGTAGTTATTTAAAAAAAAACTCTACCGACACAGTGAAAAAAATAGAAGACCCAGACAGGCATGCAGTGTCCTCGGCCACAGGCAGGGTTGGATTCCACTGCGGGCATGTGTAATCCGATCTGCCTGTGGACATTAGGCCTAACACTGAGTTCTGGTGGACGGGGATCCAGCAGCGCCGTGGTAGGGGTGGTTAGAGCACTACACTGCAGCTTCAGTTAATGTGGTAAGGGAATATCTCCCCCTCCTCCCCCAGGCTTAGGGCCTGGTTCACAATTGCGACCACTGTAAACCCTATAGCTATGCCACTGTTTAAATGACACTATTTAGTGTACCATATAATGTATTAAAAATAGAGATGAGCGAACACCAAAATGTTCGGGTGTTCGTTATTCGGAACGAACTTCCCGCGATGTTCGAGGGTTCGTTTCGAACAACGAACCCCATTGAAGTCAATGGGCGACCAGAGCATTTTTGTATTTCGCCGATGCTCGCTAAGGTTTTCATGTGTGAAAATCTGGGCAATTCAAGAAAGTGATGGGAATGACACAGAAACGGATAGGGCAGGCGAGGGGCTACATGTTGGGCTGCATCTCAAGTTCACAGGTCCCACTATTAAGCCACAATACCGGCAAGAGTGGGCCCCCCCCCCCCCCTCCCAACAACTTTTACTTCTGAAAAGCCCTCATTAGCATGGCATACCTTTGCTAAGCACCACACTAGCTACAACAAAGCACAATCACTGCCTGGATGACACTCCGCTGCCACTTCTCCTGGGTTACATGCTGACCAACCGCCCCCCCTCCCCCCCACAGCGCACACCAAAGTGTCCCTGCGCAGCCTTCAGCTGCCCTCATGCCACGCCACACTCATGTCTATTTAGAAGTGCGTCTGCCATGAGGAGGAACCGCAGGCACACACTGCAGAGGGTTGGCATGGCTAGGCAGCGGCCCTCTTTAAAAGGGGCGGGGCGATAGCCCACAATGCTGTACAGAAGCAATGAGAAATAGAATCCTGTGCCACCGCCATCAGGAGCTGCACACGTAGGCATAGCAATGGGGAACCTATGTGCCACACACTATTCATTCTGTCAAGGTGTCTGCATGCCCCAGTTAGACCGGGCTTTTTAATTCATAGACACAGGCAGGTACAACTCCCTATTGTGAAGTCCCTGTCGACCCACAGCATGGGTGGGTGCCAGGAAGCCACCGGCGGTACATAGAAATATCCCATTGCATTGCCCAACACAGCTGAGGTAGTAATGTCGTGCGTAATACAGGTGGGCTTCGGCCCACACTGCATGCCCCAGTCTGACCGGGGTTCTTTACAAGTGGACACATGTAGGTTAAACTCCCTGTGGACCCACTGCCTGGGTGGGTGCCAGGAAGCCACCGGCGGTACATAGAAATATCCCATTGCATTGCCCAACACAGCTGAGGTAGTAATGTCGTGCGTAATACAGGTGGGCTTCGGCCCACACTGCATGCCCCAGTCAGACTGGGGTTCTTTAGAAGTGTACAGATGTATTAAAAACTCCGTGTGCACCTACAGCATGGGTGGCTCCCTGGAACCCACCGGCGGTACATAAAAATATCCCATTGCATTGCCCAACACAGCTGAGGTAGTAATGTCGTGCTTAATGCAGGTGGGCTTCGGCCCACACTGCATGCCCCAGTCAGACTGGGGTTCTTTAGAAGTGGACACATGTAGGTTAAACTCCCTGTGGACCCACTGCCTGGGTGGGTGCCAGGAAGCCACCGGCGGTACATAGAAATATCCCATTGCATTGCCCCACACAGCTGAGGTAGTAATGTCGTGCGTAATACAGGTGGGCTTCGGCCCACACTACATGCCCCAGTCAGACTGGGGTTCTTTAGAAGTGTACAGATGTATTAAAAACTCCGTGTGCACCTACAGCATGGGTGGCTCCCTGGAACCCACCGGCGGTACATAAAAATATCCCATTGCATTGCCCAACACAGCTGAGGTAGTAATGTCGTGCTTAATGCAGGTGGGCTTCGGCCCACACTGCATGCCCCAGTCAGACTGGGGTTCTTTACAAGTGGACACATGTAGGTTAAACTCCCTGTGGACTCACTGCCTGGGTGGGTGCCAGGAAGCCACCGGCGGTACATAGAAATATCCCATTGCATTGCCCAACACAGCTGAGGTAGTAATGTCGTGCGTAATACAGGTGGGCTTCGGCCCACACTGCATGCCCCAGTCAGACTGGGGTTCTTTAGAAGTGTACAGATGTATTAAAAACTCAGTGTGCACCTACAGCATGGGTGGCTCCCTGGAACCCACCGGCGGTACATAAAAATATCCCATTGCATTGCCCAACACAGCTGAGGTAGTAATGTCGTGCTTAATGCAGGTGGGCTTCGGCCCACACTGCATGCCCCAGTCAGACTGGGGTTCTTTAGAAGTGGACACATGTAGGTTAAACTCCCTGTGGACCCACTGCCTGGGTGGGTGCCAGGAAGCCACCGGCGGTACATAGAAATATCCCATTGCATTGCCCAACACAGCTGAGGTAGTAATGTCGTGCGTAATACAGGTGGGCTTCGGCCCAC
Source organism: Eleutherodactylus coqui (assembly GCF_035609145.1). Classification (NCBI taxonomy): domain Eukaryota; kingdom Metazoa; phylum Chordata; class Amphibia; order Anura; family Eleutherodactylidae; genus Eleutherodactylus; species Eleutherodactylus coqui. The sequence goes on from NC_089837.1 coordinate 107,738,543, forward strand.
ACTGCATGCCCCAGTCAGGCTGGGGTTCTTTAGAAGTGTACAGATGTATTAAAAACTCCGTGTGCACCTACAGCATGGGTGGCTCCCTGGAACCCACCGGCGGTACATAAAAATATCCCATTGCATTGCCCAACACAGCTGAGGTATTGTCAGCTGTAATGCAGATGGGCTAAAAATTAATTTGATTACACTGTAGGCGAGGGCCCACAAAAATTGCTGTATCAGCAGTACTAATGTACATCCCAAAAATTGGCCATGGCCAGCCAAGAGGGCAGGTGAAACCCATTAATCGCTTTGGTTAATGTGGCTTAAGTGGTAACTAGGCCTGGAGGCAGCCCAGTGTAACGAAAAATTGGTTCAAGTTAAAGTTCCAACGCTTTTAAGCGCATTGAAACTTATAAAAATTGTTCAGAAAAATTATTTGAGTGAGCCTTGTGGCCCTAAGAAAAATTGCCCGTTCAGCGTGATTACGTGAGGTTTCAGGAGGAGGAGCAGGAGGAGGAGGAGGAATATTAGACACAGATTGATGAAGCAGAAATGTCCCCGTTTTGGATGGTGAGAGAGAACGTAGCTTCCATCCGCGGGTGCAGCCTACGTATTGCTTACGTATCGCTGCTGTCCGCTGGTGGAGAACAGAAGTCTGGCGAAATCCAGCCTTTGTTCATCTTGATGAGTGTTAGCCTGTCGGCACTGTCGGTTGACAAGCGGCTACGCTTATCTGTGATGATTCCCCCAGCCGCACTAAACACCCTCTCCGACAAGACGCTAGCCGCAGGACAAGCAAGCACCTCCAGGGCATACAGCGCTAGTTCAGGCCACGTGTCCAGCTTCGACACCCAGTAGTTGTAGGGGGCAGAGGCGTCACCAAGGATGGTCGTGCGATCCGCTACGTACTCCCTCACCATCCTTTTACAGTGCTCCCGCCGACTCAGCCGTGACTGGGGAGCGGTGACACAGTCTTGGTGGGGAGCCATAAAGCTGGCCAGGCCCTTAAAGACTGTTGCACTGCCTGGGATGTACATGCTGCTCGATCTACGCACATCCCCTGCTACCTTGCCCTCGGTACTGCGCCTTCTGCCACTAGCTCTGTCGGCTGGGAATTTTACCATCAGCTTGTCCGCAAGGGTCCTGTGGTATAGCAACACTCTTGAACCCCTTTCCTCTTCGGGAATCAGAGTGGGCAGGTTATCCTTATACCGTGGATCGAGCAGTGTGTACACCCAGTAATCCGTCGTGGCCAGAATGCGTGCAACGCGAGGGTCACGAGAAAGGCATCCTAACATGAAGTCAGCCATGTGTGCCAGGGTACCTGTACGCAACACATGGCTGTCTTCACTAGGAAGATCACTTTCAGGATCCTCCTCCTCCTCCTCCTCCTCCTCAGGCCATACACGCTGAAAGGATGACAGGCAATCAGCCGGTGTACCGTCAGCAGCGGCCCAAGCTGTCTCTTCCCCCTCCTCCTCATCCTCCTCATGCTCCTCCTCCTCCTCCTGTACGCGCTGAGAAATAGACAGGAGGGTGCCCTGACTATCCAGCGGCATACTGTCTTCCCCCGCCCCCGTTTCCGAGCGCAAAGCAGCTGCCTTTATGGTTTGCAGGGAATTTCTCAAGATGCATAGCAGAGGAATGGTGACGCTAATGATTGTAGCATCGCCGCTCACCACCTGGGTAGACTCCTCAAAATTACCAAGGACATGGCAGATGTCTGCCAACCAGGCCCACTCTTCTGAAAGGAATTGAGGAGGCTGACTCCCACTGCGCCGCCCATGTTGGAGTTGGTATTCGACTATAGCTCTACGTTGTTCATAGAGCCTGGCCAACATGTGGAGCGTAGAGTTCCACCGTGTGGGCACGTCGCACAGCAGTCGGTGCACTGGCAGCTTAAAGTGATGTTGCAGGGTGCGCAGGGTGGCAGCGTCCGTGTGGGACTTGCGAAAATGTGCGCAGAGGCGGCGCGCCTTTACGAGCAGGTCTGACAAGCGTGGGTAGCTTTTCAGAAAGCGCTGAACCACCAAATTAAAGACGTGGGCCAGGCATGGCACGTGCGTGAGGCTGCCGAGCTGCAGAGCCGCCACCAGGTTACGGCCATTGTCACACACGACCATGCCCGGTTGGAGGCTCAGCGGCGCAAGCCAGCGGTCGGTCTGCTGTGTCAGACCCTGCAGCAGTTCGTGGGCCGTGTGCCTCTTATCGCCTAAGCTGAGTAGTTTCAGCACGGCCTGCTGACGCTTGCCCACCGCTGTGCTGCCACACCGCGCGACACCGACTGCTGGCGACATGCTGCTGCTAACACATCTTGATTGCGAAACAGAGGAGGAGGAGGAGGAGGAGGGTGCTTTAGTGGAGGAAGCATACACCTCCGCAGATACCAGCACCGAGCTGGGGCCCGCAATTCTGGGGGTGGGTAGGACATGAGCGGTCCCAGGCTCTGACTCTGTCCCAGCCTCCACTAAATTCACCCAATGTGCCGTCAGGGAGATGTAGTGGCCCTGCCCGCCTGTGCTTGTCCACGTGTCCGTAGTTAAGTGGACCGTGGCAGTAACCGCGTTGGTGAGGGCGCGTACAATGTTGCGGGAGACGTGGTCGTGCAGGGCTGGGACGGCACATCGGGAAAAGTAGTGGCGACTGGGAACTGAGTAGCGCGGGGCCGCCGCCTCCATGATACTTTTGAAGGACTCCGTTTCCACAACCCTATACGGCAGCATCTCAAGGCTGATGAATTTTGCTATGCGGACGGTTAACGTTTGAGCGTGCGGGTGCGTGGCGGCGTACTTGCGCTTGCGCTCCAACAGTTGCGCAAGCGACGGCTGGACAGTGCGCTGAACTACACTGCTGGATGGGGCCGAGGACTGCGGAGGTGAGGGTGTGGGTGCAGGCCAGGAGACGGTAGTGCCTGTGTCCTGAGAGGGGGGTTGCATCTCAGTGGCAGGTTGGGGCACAGGGGGAGAGGCAGGGGTGCAAACCGGAGGCACTGAACGGCCTTCGTCCCACCTTGCGGGGTGCTTGGCCATCATATGTCTGCGCATGGTGGTGGTGGTGAGGCTGTTGGTGTTGGCTCCCCGGCTGAGCTTTGCGCGACAAAGGTTGCACACCACTGTTCGTCGGTCGTCAGGCGTCTCTGTGAAAAACTGCCAGACCTTAGAGCACCTCGGCCTCTGCAGGGTGGCATGGCGTGAGGGGGCGCTTTGGGAAACACTTGGTGGATTATTCGGTCTGGCCCTGCCTCTACCCCTGGCCACCGCACTGCCTCTTGCAACCTGCCCTGCTGATGCCCTTGACTCCCCCTCTGAAGACCTGTCCTCCTGAGTAAGCGTTGCACACCAGGTGGGGTCAGTCACCTCATCGTCCTGCTGCTCTTCCTCCGAATCCTCTGTGCGCTGCTCCCTCGGACTTACTGCCCTTACTACTACCTCACTGCAAGACAACTGTGTCTGATCGTCATCGTCCTCCTCACCCACAGAAAGTTGTTGAGACAGTTGGCGGAAGTCCCCAGCCTCTTCCCCCGGACCCCGGGAACTTTCGAATGGTTGGGCATCAGTGACGATAAACTCCTCTGGTGGGAGAGGAACCGCTGCTGCCCAATCTAAGCAGGGGCCCGAGAACAGTTCCTGGGAGTGTTCCCGCTCCTGAGCAGGTGTCATTGTAGTGGAGGGAGGAGGCTGGGAGGAAGGAGGAGCAGCAGACAGAGGATTCGGATTTGCAGCAGTGGACGGCGCAGAACTGCGGGTAGACGATAGGTTGCTCGAAGCACTTTCTGCCATCCAGGACAGGACCTGCTCACACTGCTCATTTTCTAATAACCGTCTCCCGCGTGGACCCATTAATTGGGCGATGAATGTGGGGACACCAGAAACGTGCCTCTCTCCTAATCGCGCAGCAGTCGGCTGCGACACACCTGGATCAGGAGCTCGGCCTGTGCCCACACCCTGACTTGGCCCTCCGCGTCCTCGGCCGCGTCCACGTCCTCTAGGCCTACCCCTACCCCTCAGCATGCTGTATTACCAGTGATTTGATTTCACAGGCAGCTAATAAATTGGCGCAAGACTGCAGGCCAAATATAATTTTTTCCCTTTTTTGAAAACGAAAGGCGCCACTGCCTCTAGTGAATATATAATCTAAGTTTAATAACTGTGCTGTTTTCCTGCTAATGTGTCACAGAACGTGAGGGTAGCAGAGTTATTAACTGTGGCAGAGCAGGTATTTTTTTTCCCAATTAAGGAAAGCAAATGGCGAAGCCAGGAGTAAAACGTAGCTGGGTGCGTCTGATTTTTACAGGTTGCACACGCAGCCGACACGTGTCCACCGCCCTTAGGACGGACAGAGGCAGGACAAATAGAATTATTTTCCGTTTTTTTGCACCAAAAGGCAGCACTGCGTATATTCTATGAACATGAGAAGTTTAATAACTGTGCTGTTTTCCTGCTAATGTGTCACAGAACGTGAGGGTAGCAGAGTTATTAACTGTGGCAGAGCAGGTATTTTTTTTCCCAATTAAGGAAAGCAAATGGCGAAGCCAGGAGTAAAACGTAGCTGGGTGCGTCTGATTTTTACAGGTTGCACACGCAGCCGACACGTGTCCACCGCCCTTAGGACGGACAGAGGCAGGACAAATAGAATTATTTTCCGTTTTTTTGCACCAAAAGGCAGCACTGCGTATATTCTATGAACATGAGAAGTTTAATAACTGTGCTGTTTTCCTGCTAATGTGTCACAGAACGTGAGGGTAGCAGAGTTATTAACTGTGGCAGAGCAGGTATTTTTTTTCCCAATTAAGGAAAGCAAATGGCGAAGCCAGGAGTAAAACGTAGCTGGGTGCGTCTGATTTTTACAGGTTGCACACGCAGCCGACACGTGTCCACTGCCCTTGAGACGGACAGAGGCAGGACAAATAGAATTATTTTCACTTGTTTTACAAGCAAAAGGCAGCACTGCGTATATTCAATGAATAATAACTGTGTTGTGGCCCTGCCTATACAATTCTTTCCCTGCAGTATCAATGGAGGGTGCAATGCTCTGCAGAGGCGATTTTGAGAAGCAAAAAAAAATGCAGCACAGCTAACAGCAGCCTGGACAGTACTGCACACGGTTAAATTTGGCCCTAGAAAGGACCGTTGAGGTTCTTGAAGGCTACACTCACTCCTAACACTCTCCCTGCCTATGCAGCACTTCTGTCCCTAATGCCAGGTGCAACGCTCTGCAGAGCCGATTTTGAGAAAAAAAAAATTGCCACTGCTAACAGCAGCCAACACACAGCTATCAGTGGCCCTAATAAGGACCTTTGGGGGGTCTTGAAGCCTACACTAACTACCAATTCTTTCCCTACAGCAGCTCCGGTACAAACAGCACTGTCCCTCATCTAACTCACACGGCATCTGAGGCGAACCGCGGGAGGGGCCGACTTTTATGTTCGGGTGACACCTGATCTTCCCAGCCACTCACAGCAGGGGGGTGGTATAGGGCTTGAATGTCACAGGGGGAAGTTGTAATGCCTTCCCTGTCTTTCAATTGGCCAGAAAAGCGCGCTAACGTCTCAGGGAAGGAAGTGAAAGTAACCAGAACACCGCATGGTGTTCGTTACGAATAACGAACATCCCGAACACCCTAATATTCGCACGACTATCAAGCTCGGAAGAACACGTTCGCTCATCTCTAATTAAAAACCTTTTTTTTTTAAATGTTGAAAAGCAGGGATAAAAAATGCTAACCAAAGCTTGGTCTTTAAAGGGTTAATGTATCCTTGAATCAGCAAATCTTATTATACATATCACATGGAAATATCCTGCCCAAACTAAAAAAACTGAACTCTGTTTTATGGACAGTAGATTTTATGTCTTTGTGCATAATGACATATCATCGTATACATAAAATAATGTGGCATAGATTAAATATAAACAAATAAGTCAGTCCTATGTAATAATAAATCCTGGAGACCAGAGCCTTCGTCAGACATGATATTTATAAATCCTGGCCTAATCTGTCTTCTTCTCTTTCACAAGCAGTTTACCAGAGACATTAATGTTATTGCTGCCTTCACAAGAACAATCAATAAGATATATCCTGCCTCCTATTATGTATGTTCATTTCCATACTCAATCATAAATCAAGGTGTAAATGCCTCAATTGTTAATTGAAAAATGACTATAAAGCTATTCACTGTGCACTGAGCAAGACTTGCTGCAATTACTGAAGACAGGTGCTGCTTTTCATATAAAGTGTTATTTGCTAAAATATGAACCTCTCCCCCATAGAATGACATGACTTTACATCCTTGTTTTTCTGTAAGTCCAAACAGAATTGATCCATTATCACTAACATAGTTGTGCAGATACAATATACACAGAATGGCCCCTTGATTAGTGACACCGGACCCTTCACGATTGGAGCTGGAAATTAGATATGTGACCCTACAGTGCAGCATAGAATCAAGTGAGCAAGTTTTCCATGGACCATCTTCAGTGGGAATCAGCATTCGATAGGAACATTGAGCAATCTAAGAAACATCAAATGATGCATGGTCATCAGTGCTAGACTAGCAAGGGCCAGTATTTCAAAAACTGTCAACTGTTTGGGGTTTTCTCATGCAACAGTGTTGGGGGTATATAGTAAGAGGTGCGATCAAGAAAACACACCGAGAGAAAGGAGATCCTGTGGATGTAAGCAACTCATCCATGGAAGGTGTCAGAGGAGAATGTCAAGAATAGTTCTGAGGAACACAGTCAAGGACATTGTTGCCAAATACAATGCTGGTGCTCCAAATAATGTGTCTGAATGTACAACTCATTGTTCCTTTAGCATGGATGGGCTGTAACAGCAGACAACAAGTTTGAGTGCCATTGGTGTCTAAAAGAAACAGAAAAACGGGGCTCCGTTGGGCAAAAGAATGCAAAACTTGTATTAGGAAAGGCTGAAAAAACATCACCTGGTCAGATGAATCCAGATTTCTGTTGCACCATGCTGATGGGAGGTCAGGATTAGCACAAGCAGCATGAAAGGATGAACCCTTCCTTCAGTTGTTCACAGCATGTCAGTAGCTCTGTCTAGTTTGCAGCCATTGAAAAACCTCTCCTGTCATCATGAGCCAATAATCCTTCAGAACAATTGCAACACCTAGTAGAATCTGTGCCACAATGAAGTGTTGTGGTTTGGAAGGTCAAAGAACGTCCTACCCACTACTAGAGGGGGATGTCTAATAAAGTAGCCATACAGTGTATGGTGCACATAGTGCACGTAGTATTTCCTGTCAGGGCAGCTCCCATAACATAATGCTATCCATTGTTAATGTCTATGCAAATTAAGTGTTCTGCCAGAATAGAAAATGTTTCCATTATCATTGAATCAAAAGTTATTAATTAACTCTTGTTGCCAGTGTTACCTCCCCACTCCTAGTTATCAGAACACATACCCTGCAGCCCCTTCTGGCATCTAGGCTCCTGAAAGCAGTTAAATGCCTAGGGCAGCACAGTATAAAGGCAGCACAGGAAATTAAATATAGTATGTTAAAGTTTACCTCCAGTAATTTGCAAAAACATAATAATCTTCTTATTGAAACTGATAGAAAAGCAGAGAGTACTGCCTCTGTGAGCCTAGGAGACCTGAAAGAAGCTGTGCTGCAGTCCCCGCACAGCAGGTGGCTGGGAGCGATATGCCATATCATTACAAGATGGGATTGCTCATTTTATCACATTGTCCTATAAAGCAACCATTAGTATATACAGTAATCCATGTTTCCAAATACTTTTGCAGCTGAATACCCTTTATCTTCATTATTTTCAAAGTCCTTTAAACATAATTTGCAAATGTGCTTTTATTTTGAACTATTTTATAAAATATATAGCTGTTAAATTGTAGGGTTGCTGAAAAAAATGTTGATGAAGAGCTTAGTCTGGGCTGTCGTCACAGGCGGTGCATATTTGTAACTATGAAAGAACTGAAATATTTGACTTGATGTCTAATAAAAGAAGAATGTAAAAATAAGAAAGAACAGCATTTTCATATTAGCTACTCCTTAGATAAGAAGATAACTTAAAGGGCCACTCTGTTTATTTTTCCATTCATTCATTCTATAGCTATCCCCCCAGTACATATAAGTGAGCTAGAGTTACCTCGGTTAGTTAGTTATTTCTGTCTGAAACTCCCACCCTTTTTTTTTCCTTAGATGGTCATGTGATCTTGGTTCTGGCTAGCTGAGATCTACTTGGGGTTATGTATTCATTTTCTAGTGAATTTCTCAGTCTGTGTGATGCTGTTACATTAATTTACCACACAACATCTTTAGAGGGGGATACAAGCAATCCTGATAATGATCACACAGCTCCTGTCACACAGTTATAATAGAGGAGATCATAATTCATCCTCCTGACTGAATATTTGTGCTTTTTAGCTCATTTAAGTGAACACTGAAACTAATCATAATAACACAGGTCCCCTTGCATGCAAAGATGGTATAACCTTAGCTAATGCCAAGCTAATGCATCATGGGATTTATTGAAAGTAAAAGTAAAAAAATCTCAGCCTCATTATGATGCCAGACAGGGAGCTACAGGGAAGTAAATAGAATACACAGAGGAGACCTCCTGAGTGTGACAGGCAATCACGTGAGGGGAGCAGGAATGGAAAAATGTGTTTTCCCCATAGTGGCCCTTAAAAGCTAATGATCTAATGCAGATGCAACGTTCTGTTTCTTACAATAGAGCGCCAGTGACATTCTAGTACCACTATCAGACAGCAAACCATGTGAGACCCATGCAGTAATCAGGAAGATGTCTCCAGAGTACCATGTGACTATGATAAAGGACACAATTACATGTCACATACCAGAACAATACTTCATGGTGGAGAAAAATATTTCACAGATAAACTAGAGTAAAACAGCCTCCAGATCAGCTCCCTGACTGTATACATTAACCTCAGATAGTTTTAAAGAGCACTCATCCCAAACAGGGCAACACTGTCCTAGAGGAAGTTAGGGGTAGGTTATGGAGGTACTGGTGTACTTTGACGCCACCGGAGGCTAGGGGTGTGACAGGGCTTGGATGGAGTGACGGCCTTGTCACACCCCTAGCTCCCAACTGAGTGTTTGTCAGTGTGCTGTGCTATCCCCCCAGCTGTGTTACTCACCACCCTGCCGCTCCTTCGGGTGCTGCTGTCTCCACTCCGGCGCTCTACTTATGGATGCCTCAGCTCCCCCCCCCCCCCCCCGCCTCCACTGTCTACTCCGGTGCTTTAGTTATGGGTGCCTCAGCTCCAGCCACCTCTGCTCCCTGCTCCTGCGCTCTGTAGAGGTGCCTCAGCTCCCCCCACCTCCACTGTCCGCTCCAGGGCAGTACTTAGTGCGCTGCCTAAGCTCCCACACTTCCGCTCCCGGCTCCGGTGGTGAATTTTCCCAGATCAGGCCCCCCCCCCCCGGCTCTGCTCCCCCACTCTGGCGCTGTGGAAGGCTGAGAGTGACAGCGGGGAACATGGTAGGGTGCCCGTCCCCGCTCCGGCGCTGTACTAAGGTGTGACTGACAGCGGGGAACATGCCAGGGAGGTCGCACAGACGCCAGGCCCAACAATGACTGTGGCCAGCTACACACACGCCAGTCTCGAAAGTCACAGCAGGCAGCATGTCAGGGACCCAGAATGACTCCAGGGACAATTGCAGGGAGGCCGCACATAACTCTGCAAGTGAGTGACTAAAAGCCAATCGGAAGCTATGGGCTTGACAGGGGGTGTGAAGCCCAGGAAAGCCAGGTCAGCCCCTAGCTTCCGGTGGTGTCAAGATATACCAGTACCAGTTCTAGGCAAGGTCGCCCTTTTTGGGGTAGGTGCTTTGTAAATCATCTGAGGTTAGTGTAAAGGGTCTACTAGGGTTTAATAGTGTTTTAATATTCTAATAAAGGTTATCTTTTAATGGCCTAATATTTAGGGTGGAGAAATATTTATACTGTGCTATATGCTGTTTCTTTTTGTATAAATAGAGAACTGGGCCCTCTAGATATTTATATAACATAATAGATGGTTAATATAGACAAACTAAAATTCCTAACTTTTTACCCCTCCCTTTAGGAATTCCTCTTCCCTGCCTGAAATAATTTGAGAAAATTGATACAGTCCCTATAGGTATGGCAGAAATCTGAGGCCTGATGTGCAAGGTTGCCAAAACTACATGTGTCAAGAGCCTCTCTTGCAATTCTTTAAGAGATTTTTTTTACAGCAATAGCAAGATTTTTGATCCTCGTGACTCTTGCATGCTTCCCATGTTACAGCACCTTCTTTTTACCCAAGATTTTGGATCTTAGCAACTTGCAAATAAGCAGTGGTGTAGCTATACCCTTTGTCCCCTGGAGCAAAGATTGAGTTCACTGTCCTAATCATTTAATCTAATTTCCCTGACAAAAGCTGAGCGAGGTGTTGGTGGCTCAGCACCAGGGGCACTTGCTTCACCTTCAGACAACCCAAATTACTCCCAAGACTACAAATGGGATTGAGTGAAAAATGCTTACCTACTGTAACATTAGCACATGTGTTATATGGGTTATTAGTAGAGATGAGCGAGCATACTCGCTAAGGGCAATTGCTCGATCGAGCATTGCCCTTAGCGAGTACCTGCCCGCTCGGGAGCAAAGATTTGGCTGCCGGCGGCGGGCGGGGAGCGGCAGGGGAGAGCGGGGAGGAATGGAGGGGGGATCTCTCTCTCCCTCTCTCCCCCCCACTTCCCACTGCTCACTGCCGCAACTCACCTGTTCCCTGCGCCGGCACCCGAACCTTTGCTCCCGAGCAGGGAGATACTCACTAAGGACAAAGCTCGATCGAGCAATTGTCCTTAGCGAATATGCTCGCTCATCTTTAGTTATTAGTTGTACAAGCATCCAATATCCACCTGTATTCCAAATAATACCCCCAAGGTAACCAGAACTTGATTAATGAAGAGTTCAAAGCAAAAGTGAGATGGATTATAGCCTGTACATGATAATGCTGTTCAACATAGTCACCATTCCATGCATTGCATTTATGCCATTCTTGAAGCCAAGTTTGGAAAAAATTAGGAGTTTGCTTCTGGCAAAGTTGATCCGGCAGACTTGAATTTTTTGGGACAAACAGATACACTATGGCACCTTTCCTTGGATTGAATCTTACTCTTCAGGTCAAAAGGTGTGCCCATGTCCTGTCAACAGTATGCACAATTTTTAATAAGTCCTGTTCCTCAGCTGCAAAGGCATTCAGGAGCTCTTGACAGACCTCCACCTGCCTCCTCTTGTCAACTGGTAGGGAACCTACTTGGCACACATTTTGTGATAGCATAGCGTTTCCATAAACATTCTTCAGCTGATTATGGATTTCCTTAGGTGCACACCCCCTTTTTTACCAGTCTTTCAATGACAGGTCTTTATTTTAGGATTTCCTCAGAAGGATGTATTTGCGTGTTTTTGCACCCAAAATATGTACTTGCACTGCGCAAAGAATTAAACCCATTGATGTCAATGGGTTTGTTTGTATTAACACTTTTAGTGCACGCATTACGTGCAAGCACAAAGAAAGTAGGACCTGCTCTATCTTTTTGTGTATTTGTGCAGCAAAGGTCTCATGGAATCTGTACCTCATTAGGCTAAATAGCCTTTTAAATCATGGTGGGGATATATCACAGACACACATGTGAACAGACCCCGTGTGCGCAAAAAGTATAGTACTCTTTCCTGATACGTGAGCAAATCTACCTCATTCATGGCGCAAATTTGTTGCGATGAAGCGTGCGCAATTGCACATACGGTCATCTGAATAAGCTCACAGTCTTAGATCTTTGGTTCTAATCACTCAGCCTGAAAAAAAAAAAAATAGCAATTAGTAAATGACACCTATATAACATCATCCGTAGCCATTCGCAGTCACTTGAATATATAAAAAAATTACAGACACTGAGGCATTACGTTTTTGATTCACGCTCGTACAAGTGTTCTGGTCTCATATTGAACATTTAGATTTTCTACATTCTAATCTATTTGGTGCTGTCTAGACTGGAATGCAACATCTAAGGCACCCTACGATTTCACCCTTAACTCCCACAAAGATATTTGAACTTTGCTGGAGGAAAATCCAAAGGTTGTGGACCCCAAAATTGTCTTGGGCTGGCAACAGTAGCCCGGATGCAAATCATAGTATGGAAGGAGCCCTGGGTTATCACCAGGAGAGTAGTCAAGCTGCGAAAGGCCAAAGATGGGAGGCGTGTTGTCTGGGACCTAGCACGTAGGAAAAAAATACCTCTTCCAGTCCCCATTAGCTCACAAATCACATTACAGCAAAATTCTGGAATCTATAGCCAGCAGATATCCATATGCTTCCTGAGTTTTTCACAGTGCAATATGAAATGATATACAGCATCCCGGAGGTTTCAAGGGCCTCACAATGACAGAAATTAGTGTCTTCCTATAAAACCATCATGTTGTGCTCCAGAATATGACAGATTTTAGTGTTTGGAGGTTAGTGTTTTATGATATTAATGATACAGTTCACCAACACAAATATTTTATTAGATGATACAGTATTTGGATGTAAACTTTGCAAGGAGCAACTTCAAATGATTAATAGCTGTGTCCACCTTCACAAGAATTTGTCAATGGTCTCAGTGCATCTAAAACAGAAAATGAAGCAACCTTGCAAATCTCCTTGATTAAACATATTTTAACCTTCGGTTAGCAAGAAGCAGGAAAGAGATGGAGGGTTGTATGACTGCATGATCACACTATACAATGTTTGTTTGTAGTCTGTTGCCATGGAGACACATAGGTCTGCAGTCTGCATAGGAGTTGTAAATATTAAACAAGAGGAGATGTTTTTTTAATCAAAACTATTGAATTTGCTGCTTAACCCCTTGAGTGGCACGCCCGGAAAAGTTCCGTGACGAGTTCCACTGCTCATAGTGACATAGCCCGGAAGATTTCCGGGCTATGTATCACCATGGGAGCTGCAGAGCACAATGCCACAAGCTGTGGCAGTGTGCTCTGCCTGCACAGACCCACAGAGAACAAAGCAAGGGCTTTGAAAAACCAGCAGAAGATATTGCCGGCATGTCGGCAATGTCCTGCTTTGTTTACAGGTTGCCATAGAGACCATCGGCTTGTCAGAAGCAAGCCGATGGTCTCTGTGGCAGGGAGAGCTTGCTGCTTGGCTGTCAGAGGACAGCTAGGTACTAGCTCTTACAGCAGAGATCAGAGAAAACCTCCGATCTCTGCTGTGTTAACCCTTTACATGCTGCAGTCTATGTGACTGCAGCATGTAAAGGGCTGTCACTGCAGCATGTAAAGGGCTGTCACCATCGGACCCCTGGAATGTGATCAGGGGTCCTGATGGGTGCCTGTGGAAGTCCCTTAAAGGGACAAAAAAAAATAAAAAAATTTTAAAAAATGTAAAAAAAAAAAAGTAAAAAAATTATTAAAAAAATAAAAAAAAACACTTGTCTCCCTTTACTTTGTAAAAAATCAAAAATACAATCACACATGTGGTATCCATGTGCGTCGTAATGACCCAGAGAAGGAAGTTAATACATTATTTAACCCCTTAATGACATGGCCCCTTTTTTTCTTTTTTCTCCATTTCTTTTTTTCCTCCCCCCTGTTTAAAAAATCACAACTTGTCCCGCAAAAAACAAGCCCTTATATGGCCATGTCAATGGAAAAATGAAAAAGTCATGGCTCTTGAGACGCAACTGCAAAACTAGTTGAAATTCAATGATTAGACCATTTTAAAAAACCTGCCCTGGTGGGCACGACAGGGTGGTAGGAAACCTGCCACTCAAGGGGTTAAAGTTGCTTTTTTATTTTCAATAGACTTAAAAAAAATCTTTTTAATAATAATACCCACCATTATTTATACAGCACATGCTTATTCCACAGCACTTTACATCACTTGATATTGGATCCTGTTCCCACTGGGGCTCACAATTTTAAATTTACTTATCGGTATATTTTTGGAGTGTGGGAGAAAATTGAAGTACCCAGAGGAAACCCAAGCAAACATGGGGAGAACATAAGCCAAACAAAACATTTTGCAAATAGTCACACAGGTATCCAATCCTTCATGAGACCTGTAAATATAGTTTTAACTTGCATGGCCTTTCCCAACATGTGCCATACATGTACGGTACAGCGGGCCAGTAGTTCCTGCATCACGTCATAAATGTACAGCACCGACTACTACTGGAATCAGAAGCTGAACCCCCAGTAACCGGATTTTGGTTGTAACTTACAGCCACAGTCCCACTGCAACCACCAGGATGGAGCTTAGGTCTAATCTCAGCAATTTAATACTTTAGATGCAGGCAGTGGCATCTACAGGATTTGAACTGGGGAAAAAGCTTTCTTCTCCCCATTGGCACTTACGGGGTGCAGATGTTTGCTATAGCAAGCCAAAGTCAAATCATGACCTTCAGGCCTGCCACGCACGGTGGCCTATGAGGGTTAGTGAGATCACTGCCAGTAACAAGCTGTACTGTCAGTGATGAACTTGGCAATAAAGATAATGCGCTATACTACATAAGTAGTGCAGTGTATTATCCAAGCAATCAAAGGATCACATCTTCAAGTCCCCTGGAGGGACAAACAATGTGGTAAAAAAAAGAAGTAATAATAAAAATATATCCTCAAGAAGTTAATCGAAACATCACCATTTTTTTGAACAAAACGCTATTTTTAGCATAGTAAAAATGCTAATAAATAGAAAAAACACAAGTTTGGTATCAACCCACTTGTAATGATCGGCATTATAAAATTATTTTATTTATATATCAAACGTTGGTTAAAAAAAAGACAAAACGGTGCCAAAATCATTCATTTTCATCATACCGCCTCACAAAGAATGGAATAAAAAGTGATCAAAACGTCGTATATGCCATAAAACGGTCAAAAGACGGCGCTGCAGGATGAAGCCCCTTAACAGCTGCCATCAAAAGACGAATGGGTGATCGTTAAGGGGTTAAAATTGAAAATGTTCAAATTTATCCTCCACTTTGCTTTAGTTCCTGTGAAATACTTAAAAAGTTAATAGATTTTTTAATGCCTTTTTCAGACTTTTGCAGGGTGCGCTTTTAATATATAGGCCTATGAAATGTACCTCAGAACTGAATTGGCCCCTTAAAAAATAGATTTTTGATATTTTCATCAACATTAGAAAAACGTCTGTAATTACACGCTTTCTAATACCAAAAATAAATAAAATGACGCTTTCAAAATGGTACCAACATACAGTACACATATGGTAAATGCTATTTATCAACTATTTTGAGTGGTATGATTGTCTGTCTTACAAGCAGAAAAAAAAATCAAAGTTTGAAAATTATAAATTTTTCTAAAATTTCTGTAAAATGTATATATTTTTTTTAGAAATAAATAAGACGTATCAACCAAAATTCACCACTAACATAAAATGCTATGTGTCAGAATCACTTACATAAGTCAAAGTATATTAAAAGTTATTACCACTTAAGGGGACACATTTCAGATTTGAAAACTGGCCTGGTGAGGACGGCCAAAACTGGTTACAGGGGAAGGAGGATAAATAAAGGCTGTTTAGGCATCAGTCCGGTAACCCCAGTGCACAAGGGTCCATTTTAAATCTATACTAATAGGGCATGTAAAGGGCTCATTTCATAGACTCATAGACTGGTAGAGTTGGAAGGGACCTCCAGGGTCATCAAGTCCAATCCCCTGCTCAATGCAGGATTTCCTTAAATGATTGCACAAAGAAGACCCTAAAAATCCAATATCTAGTGGTGATGTGTATAAAACAACGATTTAATGAATATTGAGAAAACAACACAAACTTATTGAAAGTTAGAAAAGAGCATCATGCATTCCCAGGGGCCATGCTAACCTTCTTTTCTTTTTTTGAATTGTAGTATATACAGTATAGTATGTAGTATATAGAACAATGTTGTATAGCTTGTATATACAGTAATTTGCCAAAAAAATAACTTGATTTTGAAATGTATCAGCATTGCAATGATTGCAGTAAATGCTTTATTTACTACACAACCTCCAAATCAGACGATGGTAGCAATCCAAAGACTCTGCGGTGAATTAGTGTGTCATAAGCAGTTAGTTGGTGAACCGTCTTAAGGACTCATGCACATGGCTGTATTATGAATATGTTTTATATGGGCTTCCACAGAGGTACACAGGACCTCTACTGTACTTCCATATGCCTCTGATTTCAAATGAAGGCTTTTCTGGAAATTTGTGGCATGCTTCATCATACCGTGTGTGCACAAAGGCATTCTCCCCTAGAACCATTGTGCTAAAGTGCATATACACCTAAAATTCCATATTTTTGTTTAATATCTATATATACCGGATATCATAAATACAAATCAAAGGCAACATGTCATATTAAACAAAGCAGTCTGATCTCTAGGAAGCATGCAGTAACACATCAGACTGATGTATAGGCTTGTGGAAAAAGATCCAGTACAATTTGTATTTAATTCATTAAACTATTCGCTCATTCTGGGCTTAGGAGTCCAATGGGCAGTCCTATCAGTGATTGGCAGCTTCTTCTGTACGTACAAGGAAGGATATCAATCACTGGTAGCTCCGCCCACTGGACTCCTCAGCCCAGAATGAGCCAATAGTTCAATGAATAAAATACAAATTATACAGAATATTTCCCCATAAAACTATATATCCATCTGCTCTGCCCCTCCTACTCTATAGCATCATGCCCATAGACGACACAGTATTTCCAAGCCATCAGGCTTCCATTAATGTTATGTTATGTTAAAGAAACAGAAGAGAAAGCAAAGCTGAATTTTTAACTGAAGTTAAAGTGAGCAAAACAGCTTTATTAGTGGAGTCTATTTATATTAATATATACGGAAATTGAATTTCAGAATTAGTAGGGTAGACGGTATATGAAGTCAGAAAATAAAGCATAAGATATTGCTTCTCACATATGAAGAATTGTCAGACGGCATGGTTTCAGCCCATTCATACCATCAATTTGTGTGTATTTGTATAGCAGTAAAATATACAAGACAGGTAATTTATAATTAGCTTAGGCTGAGCTATTCCGTATGATGTAAGGGAAGGTGACAACCTCACGCTGGTGCTGGTCTGGAACCCAGATGCTCTACATGGGTCTGAATCTCACAGCCCATAGATCTTATTCTAGCCATTGAATGCAACATACTGTTTCTGTTCATCTTAATCCCTTTCACTGTAAATTAAATGCACTGCAGTATTGTGAAGAAATCATAGGGTCAGAAACAGATGGGAAAAAGTGAATGCAGCTGGGATTAAAACAACTATAGCCATACGGCACTATTTTAGAAGCTGTTATTAAGGGTGATAAATCAGAGGTAAGAGGGTAAAAGTCAGCTGAGCTCTTCACTTGTGTCCACAGATAAATGAAATAAGTTAGAGATTCTGTAGATGTTTAATTGTTGCCATATTTAGATTACAATATAATATGTCACTGACTAAAACCGACCGGTCAATGGCACAACATACCGGCTACATTGAGACTTCTACAGAACGATGCCTGATGTGCTATGGTTGATAATTCCAGTTGAATAACTTCATTCCTATTCTTGTCTTTTGCTTTAGTAGAATTCATTGCAAATGTCAAAAGGTTATATGAGATTTGTATTGATTACTACTGAAGAGTAGCTGTCACTTGAGGCTGTCAAACGTGCAAGTCAATCAATTGCGTAACCTATTGCAGGCCTGTGGGACAAAATGTCACACGACTTTGACTGCTGAGAAACATTTGCAGGCCAAGTAACTTAGAAGCAGTGACCTCAACTTAAAAGATCATAGCTCTCCTAAAGAAGTGTTAGAAAGCCAACCAAAAAGGGTAAAATAACTTTACTGGATTATATAAACAACCATAAAGTTTCCTTGCATGCTCACTGTAATTAAAAGGGGTTGGCTAGTCAAGGCAAACCCTGTCCATGTGCCAAATTGAGGCTAGTTTCACATGACCGTTTTATTGTGGCGATTTTGCCGTGATAAAACGCCGTCCAAAAATCGCGACCATCTAAAGCATTGGATCCCAATACATTTGTTCGGGTGGATGATTTTCCGGTGCGTAAAATCGTCCATCCGGAAAAGATAGCGCGTAGCCCCTTTTATGTCCGGATGGAAAAGATAGGACAATGGGAGTCTATGAAAGCCTTCAGAAAAGGGAAGTGAGAGGGAGTTTAGCAGCATCTCATGTTGCTAAAGTCTCTTCCCCTCCCCTTGCCGGCAGCTCCTATAGACTGGGGAAAAGAGGGGGAGGGAGTTTAGCACGATTAGCTCTGCTAAGCTCCCGCTACATCCCGCCCCCTCCCCTTGCCAGCAGACAGCAAGGGGTGAAGAGGGAAAACAAAGGGGGAGGAAGTTTAGCAGAGGTGAACTTTCTCTTCCCAGCCTATGGTATTCCGGGCTGCGGCGTATACACGTTGCACATGGCTGTCTAAATAGGCGAGAAAATGGGAGATGCAGCCGCGACTTGGTCAGGAATGCCTCTCGTTCATGTAATTTGTGACCACGAAGTGGGTGGTCAAAAGCCACAGTTCCAATATGAAAGAGCCCCAAGACATATGCATTGCCTCTTATAAGGTCATTAGAAAATGACTTGTTGTATAAATCAAGCTTCTAAAGTTAAACATTATTTTTTAAAGAATTTTTGATGATTTTTTTGACCACTATTAGAGATGAGCGAGCACCAAAATGCTCGGGTGCTCGTTACTCGGCACGAAATTTTCGCAATGCTCGAGGGTTCGTTTCGAGTAACGAACCCCATTGAAGTCAATGGGCGACCGGAGCATTTTTGTATTTCGCCGATGCTCGCTAAGGTTTTCATGTGTGAAAATCTGGGCAATTCAAGAAAGTGATGGAAACGACACAGCAACGGATAGGGCAGACGAGGGGCTACATGTTGGGCTGCATCTCAAGTTCACAGGTCCCACTATTAAGCCACAATAGCGGCAAGAGTGGGCCCCCCCCCCCCGCACTGTCAGCGTAAAGATCGTTCTCCTCTGGCACAGCTGTAACAGCTGTAGCAGAGAAGAACGATGTTAGCCCATTGAATTCAATGGAACCAGCAATACAGCAGGTTCCACTGAATGCAATGGGCTGCCGGCGATCGCAGGATGAATGGTCGGGAAGGGGTTAAATATATAACCCCTTCCCTGCAATTCATCCAGAAATGTGATACACTAAAAATATATACCGGCGTATAAGGCGACGGGGCGTATAAGACGACCCCCCAACTGTCACCTTATACGCCGGCAATACAGTGGAGCAAAGAAGAAAAAGCATTACTTACTTCTTCAGACGATCTGCGCCGCTCCTGCAGACTGTCACTCCTTCCTGGTCCACGGACTAAAGCTTTCTCTATGAAAGGCTTGAAATCCCCGCCTCCAGAAACACAGCCAATCACAGCAATTCAATGACATCACTGTCATTGGCTGTGATTGGCTGAAGGCACGTGTGTTTCTGGAGGCGTGGATTTAAAGCCTTTCGTAGAGAAAGCAATGCTCTGCCGGGAACCAGGAGGGAGCGACAGCCTGCAGGAGCACCGCAGAACACCAGGAAGGAGTGACAGCCTGCAGGAGCACCGCAGAACACCAGGAAGGAGTGACAGTCTACAGGAGCGCCGCAGATCGTCTGAAGAAGTGAGTAATGCTTTTTATTCTTTGCTCCACTGTATTGCCGGCGTATAAGGTGACAGTTGGGGGGGTCGTCTTATACGCCCCGTCGCCTTATACGCCGGTATATATTTTTAGTGTATCACATTTCTGGATGAATTGCAGGGAAGGGGTTATATATTTAACCCCTTCCCGACCATTCATCCTGCGATCGCCGGCAGCCCATTGCATTCAGTGGAACCTGCTGTATTGCTGGTTCCATTGAATTCAATGGGCAAACATCGTTCTTCTCTGCTACAGCTGTTACAGCTGTGGCAGAAAAGAAGGATTTGTCTTCTATATGTTCTCAATGGGGTCGGCGCTGCTGCCGCCGGCCCCGCTGAGCGCATATAGAGACGATTTATGGCCTTTAGAAGGACCGTTGGGGTTCTTGAAGCCTACAATACACCTAACACTCTCCCTATAGCAGCTCCAACACGATACCACTTTCCCTGAACTAATGTCAGAATACATCCGTAGCGAGCCGCGGGAAGGGCAGATTTCAATACTCGGGTGACACCTTATCTCCCCAGCCACTCACAGCAGGGGGGTGGTATAGGGCTTGAACGTTGCAGGGGGAAGTTGTAATGCCTTCCCTGTCTTTCAATCGGCCAGAAAAGCGCGCTAACGTCTCACAGAGGAAAGTGAAAGTAACCCGAACACCGCGTGGTGCTCGTTAAGAGTAACGAGCATCCCGAACACCCTAATATTCGCACGAATATCAAGCTCGGACGAGTACGTTCGCTCATCTCTAACCACTATCTATATTTTTAAAAATCTTGAATCCTTCATTTTTCACAATAACCACAAAGCCCAATAATAGGATGATACTTTCAGATCTGAAGAGAAAGCTTTGCAGCGGTCATCTCACTAACATCACAGGTAGGTTAACAATGAAAGGTAACATCTATATGTAAATATAGCCATGTACAGACAAGGTAAATTTCTGTGGTTACAAAACTGTTGCATTAGTCACTGTATTTTTTTTAATTTAAACAACCTTAAATTACAGACCTTGCGGTTCCTATTAATCCACACAGCCAAATACTGTCATTTTTCAATTACTTTTCCTAATAAAGGTCATGCATTTCTGTAATATCTGAGCAAATGTACTATCTGTTGTATTAGTCACAATGGAATTACCCTACAATAGAATAAAAAAATGTACAATCAGAAAATAAAAGATTAAATAATGGAAATTGTCATTATCTGGTTTCAATTGGCTAAAAAAGAAATACATTCTCTTTAATTTGAATGACCTGCATGTAATATTATGTTTCCACATAGCAGCCGCTTCAGGAGAAATATATGGCAAGATAATCACTGGTGATTTCTACAGCCGGACCAATGGCAATCATCTGATCACTGGGGTGTCTCTTAAAAGAAGGTGTTCTTCAGGACAGTTTGTATGCTTTGTAAGATTGTATATAAATGATTAACTTATTATACATTTACTAAAGTCTTAGGATGGCCATGCCCATGAGATCTAGATTGGCTGCACCTGCCAACGTCAGTGGGACCAGCCAATTATCTAATGTGTATGGCAGCCTGCTAATTCTCCCCCAATGGCAGATATTGTGGAACATAAGGATTCCAAAAAGTAGTCTGGCAGTGTCTTTCTTCTATTTCTCTTATTTCTGCACATGCATGAATGGGTGGGGGTAGATAGCTGGATAAGCATTCAGCCAACTGCTATAGAAAATGTATGGACAGCTTTAGAATAAAGTGTTCCATGGGGTACAATCTACTTTGGTTATTATGATTCTTTTAATTCAATTAAGACCAGCAATTGATTACATTGGGCAGTACAGTGTCAATGTGAGCGGAGTTTGGAGGAGTGCCGTCTGTGCCTCAATCCCAACCTGCACCCGCTAAGTACGAGCAGGAACACAATTGGCAATAGGTCACTCAGCCCTATCTGACTTCTTACCATTTGTGAATTGGCCAAATGTACAGTTGCGATGGACCGCAGAACTACCGCATCCTGTAAAATCATGGTCTCGCCTCTTCAAATTATGATGCCAATAAACCTGAGACAGGCCGCAGGGGAGCCCTTCAGCAAGATAGTAGGCCTGTCTCCTCTCATCACCTGATAAGTGGAATGTGGTGGTGGGTTCCTCCGTCAGCGTCTGCACAGGCTGAGAGGAGGAGAGCTTCAGAAGGCAGGAGAGGAGCACAGTGACGTGATATCGCTCAGGACCTCTCTGCAAATGAAGGCTGGCCCACCACTGGGTAGCAAGCTCAGCCTGCAAAAAAATAAGCTCCCTTCCCCCACTCTCCGCCCTCAAAAAAAACGTATGTGCAGAGACATAACTTGAAGCTCCCGGGCCCCAATATAAAACCTGTAACAGGACCCCCAACTATAATGCTTTATTCATAGTACTAGGCTCCCTATATGGAAAAGAGACGCCTTATGGGCTCCCCAAGGCTCCTGGGCCCGGGTGCAACTGCATCCCCTACATCCCCTATAGTTTTGCCAGTGGGTATATGTTAGTTTACAGACACATTCAGTACATATGCAATTTAAGGAACACACTGTCATTAACTTTTAGTCCTATAAACTATGTTATGGGGCTCAAAGGTGAAGGAACAGGGAGGTAAGTTTCATACGTAAGCGTGTTTTTACACGGGACGACCTGTCAGGCACTGATGCTCAATAGATCGTCTTAGCGATGATCGCTCCTGTGCTTCTACACATGAATGGTCATCATTCATGAATGGAGGCAAACCTCCAGCCTCCATTCACAATAAACAGGCAGTTGTTCATTGATAAACTGCCTGTTTACACAGAACAATCCATTGTTCAGTTTTTATTTCTGCAGAAATTGAACAATGAACAAATTTTTCGTTCATCATTCAGTGCATTTAGACTGAACAGTAATCAATCAGATTCTCGCTGATCGAGGCAATCTGAATTATTTGTCAGCTAATGTAAATGGCACTTAATGAGTGCACCGTTTCAGTGCTGTGTCGGCATGAAGTCAGCATGCACCATCGGTTTGATTCTGTGCACGCAGCTCCCATAGAGATGTACAGGAGATAAGTGTGCAGAAAGAGTCAAGCTGCCAACATGTGCTGACGTCTTCTTCACTAATGTAGTTTATGGGGCTCAAAGGTAATGATAATGTCCTTTTAAAAATATTTATTTATTTTAGGATCTGTTCACATCTACAATCAGGGACTACATTTTCGTCATGGAAACAGGAAGATGAAGCGTAATCCGTCCTATAATGCAACCAAATGGCACCTGACAACCCCCTATGAATATAATGGGATCTGTCAGGTTTCTATCATGCTACCATCATTTTCCCAGGCAATGCTGCACTATTTTAGATGGAATTTTGTGCTAAATCCGAGCACCCGATGCAGATGTAAGCAAAGCCTATAGGTGTTTTCACATGCAGCAGTTATCAGCAGTGGAAAATTTGTCTCAAATTTGACAGCAAAATCCACAACATTGCAGCAGACTTCACCTCTTCAATTAAAAGGGTGAAATCTCCTGCGAATCCATGTCAAAATCCAAACCCAATGGTGCCAATTTACAACAAAGTCTGCAGCACAAAATATGCTACGGATTTTGATCTGCAATGTGTAACTGCACCCTAAGGGCGCCCACCCACTGGCGTTTGCGATTTTCGTGCGTGAAAAACGCAGCGTTTTCGTTGCATTTTTGGCGCGTTTTCCGCAGCGTTTTCGCGTCATTTTCGCGGCTTTTTGCGTTAATTTACATTGACATTCATGGGTGCATTAAGAGAAAAATAAGGACACATATGCAACTGACAGTTCCTATGTTAAAAATTGCAACGGACTGAAACAAAAAACGCCAGTGGACAGGAGTACATTCAAAACTAATTGCTCTTGAGAAAAAACGCAAAACGCAAAGGAAAAAAAATCGCCAGTGGGTGGGCGCCCTAAGGCCTCGTTCAGACGAGCATGTGTTTCTGCACGCGTATGTGCGCACCAAACCGCGAGTCAACGGAACGTGCCAAAAACGCGTGAATAAAGCTGCGTGCCCATTGAAAGCAAAGGGATGCCGGCAGCCCCCGCAGTGATTTTTGGAGAAGGGCTTTAAATATAAGCTTTTCCCTGAAAACCATCCCTAGCTTGTGTAAAAAAATAAAAAATATATATATACTTACCTCTCCGCCGTTGTCCGGGCTCGGCGCGTCTAGCCGCTTGGCTCGCCAGCACTGTACTGAAGCTCTTTCAGCAGGCGGGGATTTAAAATCACTGCCTCCTGGAAGGGCTGCATCTGATTGGCCCTGGCTATCATTGTGCTGAAAGCAAACAAAGCAACTACTGAGCGATGTAGGATATGGTGCAAATTTTGGTACAAATTTCTGAGACAAGGGAATGTGGGAAAGCACTCTTACATTCAGCCATATGCATTACATTAACATTGATAATGCTACTGGTAACAGTGTTTCAATAGGCTTCCATTGAAGGTAAACTTGCTTTGAAATAGTATCATGCTTATAGCCAATTTCAACAGTGCAGTGCACAATATAATTCAGTTTTTCAAACTGTATTGTGTGCTAAAATACCTGCTTTCATGAGGCTTAAAAATGAACTGTTAATTTTCCATTGTGATATTAGGTGGGCCCTCAAAATCAATCCCCTCGTGGGCCCCAGAAACTTTAGTCGGACCCTGATAACAAGTCCTCTTTATATACAGAGCCCCATGTGGTGCAGTAGAAATACAGTCCTAAGTAGGGATGAGCGAACGTACTCGTCCGAGCTTGATACTCGTTCGAGTATTAGCGTGTTCGAGATGCTCGTTACTCGTGATGAGTACCACGCGGTGTTCGAGTTACTTTCACTTTCATCTCTGAGACGTTAGCGCGCTTTTCTGGCCAATAGAAAGACAGGGAAGGCATTACAACTTCCCCCTGCGACGTTCGAGCCCTATACCACCCCCCTGCAGTGAGTGGCTGGCAAGATCAGGTGTCACCCGAGTATAAAAATCGGCCCCTCCCGCGGCTCGCCACACATGCATTCTGACATAGAGGAGGGAAAGTGGTATCTTGGTGGAGCTGCTATAGGGAGAGTGTTAGGAGTATTTTAGGCTTCAAGATCCCCAACGGTCCTTCTTAGGGCCACATCTAACTGTGTGCAGTACTGTGGAGGCTGCTTTTTGCAGTGTTGCACTTTTTTTTTTTTTGGTATATCAGCCGTGCAGAGCATTGCGCCCTGCAGTAATACTCCAGGGCCAGAAGCGCTTAGGCAGGGACAGAAGACATATTGATTGAATATAGGCAGTGGGCCTTTGCAAAAAAAGTTGGGGAAAAAATCTATTTGTGCTGCCTGTGACTGTCCTCAGTGTTCTGGGTCTATGCTGGGTGTAGTAGTTCTCCAAATTCCTACGCAGCCAGCTAAGTGTTACAGCAGGCTTGCGCAAAATTATTTCCTGACTCTGTCTGGGCTGTGAAATCACCGCTGTATTGCAGTTCACAGTGCAACACTCTGCAGTTCTTTGACATACTCCAGGGCCAGAAGCGCTTAGGCAGGGACAGAAGACATAATGATTGAATATAGGCAGTGGGCCTTTGCAAAAAAATGTGGGGAAAAAAATCTATTTGGGCTGCTTGTGACTGTCCTCAGCGTTCTGGGTCTGTGCTGGGTGTAGTAGTTCTCCAAATTCATACGCAGCCAGCTAAGTGTTACAGCAGGCTTGCGCAAAATTATTTCCTGGCGTTCCGTAAGCGAAGTCAGCCTCCAACCACAGGCCAATAAGCGGCACATTTAATTACAGCGTTCTGCTTCTGCATTACTGGTAATACAGCATGCTGAGGGGTAGGGGTAGGCCTAGAGGACGTGGATGCGGCCGAGGACGCGGAGGCCCAAATCAGGGTGTGGGCACAGGCCGAGCTCCTGATCCAGGTGTATCGCAGCCGAATGCTGCGGGATTAGGAGAGAGGCACGTTTCTGGCGTCCCCACATTCATCGCACAATTAATGGCTCCACGCGGTAGACCTTTATTAGAAAATGAGCAGTGTGAGCAGGTCCTGTCGTGGATGGCAGAAAGTGCATCCAGCAATCTATCGTCCACCCACAGTTCTGCGCCGTCCACTGCTGCAACTCAGAATCCTCTGGCTGCTGCTCCTCCTTCCTCCCAGCCTCCTCACTCCATTACAATGACACATTCTGAGGAGCGGGCAGACTCCCAGGAACTGTTCTCGGGCCCCTGCTCAGATTGGGCAGCAATGGTTCCTCTCCCACCAGAGGAGTTTATCGTGACTGATGCCAAACCATTGGAAAGTTCCCGGGGTCCAGGGGATGAGGCTGGGGACTTCCGGCAACTGTCTCAAGACCTTTCAGTGGGTGAGGAGGACGATGACGTTGAGACACAGTTGTCTATCAGTGAGGTAGTAGTAAGGGCAGTAAGTCCGAGGGAGGAGCGCACAAAGGATTCGGAGGAAGAGCAGCAGGACAATGAGGTGACTGACCCCACCTGGTTTGCTACGCCTACTGAGGACAGGTCTTCAGAGGGGGAGGCAAGGGCAGCAGCAGGGCAGGTTGCAAGAGGCAGTGCGGTGTCCAGGGGTAGAGGTAGGGCCAGACCGAATAATCCACCAACTGTTTCCCAAAGCACCCCCTCGCGCCATGCCACCCTGCAGAGGCCGAGGTGCTCAAAGGTCTGGCAGTTTTTCACTGAGAGTGCAGACGACCGACGAACAGTGGTGTGCAACCTTTGTCGCGCCAAGATCAGCCGGGGAGCCACCACCACCAGCCTCACCACCACCAGCATGCGCAGACATATGATGGCCAAGCACCCCACAAGGTGGGACGAAGGCCGTTCACCGCCTCCGGTTTGCACCACTGCTTCTCCCCCTGTGCCCCAACCTGCCACTGAGATCCAACCCCCCTCTGAGGACACAGGCACTACCGTCTCCTGGCCTGCACCCACACCCTCACCTCCGCTGTCCTCGGCCCCATCCACCAATGTCTGTCAGCGCACCGTCCAGCCGTCGCTAGCGCAAGTGTTGGAGCGCAAGCGCAAGTACGCCGCCACGCACCCGCACGCTCAAGCATTAAACGTGCACATAGCCAAATTGATCAGCCTGGAGATGCTGCTGTATAGGGTTGTGGAAACGGAGTCCTTCAAAAGTATGATGGCGGCGGCGGCCCCGTGCTACTCAGTTCCCAGTCGCCACTACTTTTCCCGATGTGCTGTCCCAGCCCTGCACGACCACGTCTCCCGCAACATTGTTGCTGTGTCGTTCCTATCACTTTCTTGAATTGCCCAGATTTTCACAAACGTAAACCTTAGCGAGCATCGGCGATATACAAAAATGCTCGGGTCGCCCATTGACTTCAATGGGGTTCGTTACTCGAAACGAACCCTCGAGCATCGCGAAAAGTTCGTCTCGAGTAACGAGCACCCGAGCATTTTGGTGCTCGCTCATCTCTAGTCCTAAGCTCTCACTCATGACCTGAAGGTTGCAAGTTCAATCCCTGCGTGATTCAGGTAGCCGGCTCAAGGTTGACTCAGCCTTTTTATCCTTCCAAGGTCGGTAAAATGAGTACCTGAAAGCGCTGTGAAGTAAGTTGGCACTATACAAATAACAAGATTTATTCTATATGGCTGTTTTCATTGTTTTTGTGCTGGGTTGTAAGTACTAAAGAATGAGTAGAAGTAAATGTCACTTCTAGTGTTTGTCACAAGACCATATTGCACTGTATATAGACTATAGGAAATGTAGTGGAACGGAATGGGATGCTAAACTATAGTAGAGCCACTTTCTTGATGCAGGAAACAGAAAAGGAAATTTATTTTAAGGAAACGGAGTGTAACAAAACCAGATGTTGGATTTGAGAAAAGGGCAAAACATTGTTTTTTTCCCACAATGCATGGCAATCAAAGGACCATAATGTAAGACTAGTGATACACAAGATAAGCTAATCATAGAACAGCTGATCTTCAAATGTTGTAGGAAGCATGCAAAAAAATACCATGTGTTATGCAGAAAGGCTTCTATTCTTAACTCATCCTTTTTTGATGTTTACATTAGCTATCTTATGGCATTAGTTCATATTTTTATGGTAGGAGGTACAATATGGTCCGGAAACCATGTGTCATATTATTAATCACTTAAAATAAACTAAATGGATAGAAAAGAAGCCTTGACCTGATTTCCTGGGTTTTCTGTATAATCGTATCAATCGATATACAGAACTGGCAAAAATTAATAGTAATTTTGTATAGATACACAGGGGGTCTCATTTATCCAGACTGTGGGCAAAAAAATAATAGTTTTTCAATTAGACAACTTTGATAAATGAGGCCCAGTATATTTCATTGTATTTTTATTGTAAAAATATGTTAATGGATGGAATCTTATAGATGCTATGGCAGCCAGCCACAAACTACCATTGACGTGCGCAGCGTCGCACGGGGCAGGGTTCAAATCTGACACGTCAGTGGCAGGGAGGGGCCAAATGTGGGGTGTGGTTGAACACGGAGTGATGCTCGCTCGAGTAGCGAGCACCATCGAGTATGCTAATACTCGAATGAGCATCAGGCTCGGAAGAGTACGTTAGCTCATCTCTTTTGGCCAGCACTCCTTTCATTCTGAAGTTACTGCTGGGATGAAGTGACCGCACAGTGACAGGCATAGGGGAACCTGGGACTTTCATTCTCAGGATCAGTGGGGGTCTCAGTGGTGAGAGCCTCGAAATCAGCCAATTTCCCCCTCTACTGCTAACACTCCTTTAATTGCAAGTGGTCATGATGGAATACCAATACTAGCATATGACTCAATTGAAGCTCATATGGCATCGGAGTAATACATCATTTTTATTATTTTATCTTTATCTTTCTTTATGGAATGAATTGGTGAATTTCAAACTTGGCAACTAGAATTCACTCACTAAAGTATTTTCTTCATGATCACAATTTTGACATTGCAAAAGCACTGAAACATTAACTTGAGTTTAGAAACCATTAGGAAGATAAATAGACAACATAGGAGAAATTATGTTTTTCTGTTTACCATTAGCTCACAAATCACATTACAACAATATTCTGGAATCTATAGCCAGCAGATATCCATATGCTTCTAAACATTAAGCTTCCTGAATTTTTCACGGTACAATATGAAATAATATACAGTCTCTTGGAGATTTCAAGGGCCTCACAATGACAGAAATTAGTGTCTTCCCATAAAAATGCCATGCTGTTCTTCAGAATATGACAGTTTTTAGTGTTTGGAGGTTTGTGCTTTATGTAATGAATGTCACAGTTCACCAAAAATTTTTATGAAGTCTTCTCCCTTCAGTGGAATATCATTACTGGACGTTTGTCAGAATCGCTTTGAATTTCAAATTTCTTCAAAAGTCATGATTAATATATAAAACTGTATTCAATTTAGAGTAGATTGGGCTTTATTTTGCCTTTAAGGAGTATACCAATATGTTTTGGGGTTTTAGGGATATCTTGGATTTTATCATGTATTACTAGCAATAAACTCCATAGAGTGAAAAAAACACAATGACCTCTAGAAATATCTAGTTATTCCTTTAATTTCTCACTAAACATTAAAATAGAAAATGCGAAAGAGATGTTTATTCTTCTGTTGTTGGAAAAAAGACTGAAGTCAAGTGTAGCTGGGTCGGAGGAGTAGAGGAAGAGAGGGGTAATGAATACAGGATTCCCCCATGGTGGGTGCAGAGACTGGTTTTGCTGAGGTTTTGCATCTGTTTCCAAAGCATCGAACAGCTGACAAGTCGGCTCTACCATACAGAAACTCTTTCTATGATTTTCACCTAGAAACTGTGAACTACAGCAGCTGGCAGAAGTTGTTTGCAGGGGAGTTCATCCAAGATTTTAAACAAAAAAGAAGCAAATTACTATTATTAAATGCATTGCAAAGTTTCCTGAACTCAAATCATTCACTAAAATCCTATCTAAAAAAGTATATGTACTCTTTAAGAAAGAATGTTATTTATTCAATGAATGCAGCAGAGCTAAGGTCTTACAAAATGTGCCCTCCCTCAAAAATGAATAAATTAATAAAAATGTATGTACATATATAGTTACCAGCTGGTGCTGGTACTCTTCATTCATTCATTCATTCATTCACACAAACTCTTCATTCTGCTAATACCCACAATTCTGTTCCTGGTGCTGCACCATCTGCCCCTAATTCTCTACCTGCTGTGTGGCTTTATGCCCCCCAAACTGTATATCATAAGTAATGTTGCCATAGGTACGACAACCCCCAAAACATTGTTCCACACTTGGTCCATTGAAAACAATAGGGCCAAGGAGATATTGCTCCATATTGCGCCCCAGAGCTTAATGGTGAACCATGTAGTAAAAGTGCCATCTCTTCTATTCCACAGAGTAATAGTGATATTTTCAGTGACAGACAATAACAGTGTTCCTGCTAGGGTTTACATGCAGTAATAATACACACTGGTGTGCCCCCTTGAAATAAATAATATCCCTTTGTGCACCAAAGAATGTAATAGTAGCCTCAATAATGCAAATAAATGCTCCGTCAAAAATTAGTAGTAATCGATGAGTGCCCCTTTAAATATAATAACGCCATCTATGTGCACATTTGAAAGCAATAATGTTGCCCTTATGCCCTCATTTAGTATTGGTGTCCCCTTAGCTCCCTAGACTCAGTAATGGTGGGTGCTCCTTACAGCCCCCAGTTAGCTATTGTGACCCCACACTGAGCTTTGTGTCGCAGAGTGCTAAGGCAGCAGAAATGCAGTCATAAGCTCTCGCTCATGACCTGAAGGTAGTTGACTTAAAGGGGTGGTCTCGCGAAACCAAGTGGGGGTATACACTTCCGTATGGCCATATTAATGCACTTTGTAATGTACATCGTGCATTAAATATGAGCCATACAGAAGTTATTCCACTTACCTGCTCCGTTGCTAGCGTCCTCGTCTCCATGGTTCCGTCTAAATTCGCTGGCAGCTTGCTTTTTTAGACGCGCTTGCGCAGTCCGGTCTTCTCCTTTCAGCACGAGCCGCTTCAGTGTGCTCCCCGCTACAGCTCTTCTGCGCATGCGCAGATGAGCTGTCACTGCTCGGGAGCGCGCTGAAGCAGCCATTCTGTACCTTCCTCTGTTAGAGGAAGGTGCAGAGCCGCCCAGCTGTCCGGAGAAGCCACCCAGCTGTCCTGCCGTCCAGCTGTCCTGCCGTCCAGGTAAGTGATGGGCCGGGGGGGGGCTGCCGCTGCGCCGGGGGGGGGGCTGTCGTCGCTGTCGCTGCGATGGGGGGGCTGTCGCTAGGCCGGGGGGCTGCCGCTGCGATGGGGGGGCTGTCGCTAGGCCGGGGGGGGCTGTCGCTAGGCCGGGGGGGGGGGCTGCCGCTGCGATGGGGGGGCTGTCGCTAGGCCGGGGGGGGGGCTGTCGCTAGGCCGGGGGGGGCTGCCGCTGCGATGGGGGGGCTGTCGCTAGGCCGGGGGGGGCTGTCGCTGCGATGGGGGGGCTGTCGCTAGGCCGGGGGGGGCTGTCGCTAGGCCGGGGGAACTAGCGCTGGGCCAGGGGGGTAAGTGATGGGTCGGGGGTGATGTTCACTGACAGGTGAAGGCCCCGGAGTCCAGCGCTGGGCTCCGGGGCCTTCACCTGGGCTCCGGAACCTAGCGATGGGCTCCGGAACCTAGCGCTGGGCTCCGGGGCCTTTACCTGGGCTGAGGGTCTAGCGCTGGGGAGCCGGGAGCGTAGCGCTGGGGAGCCGGGGGCTAGCGCCGGTTACCTGCTGCCTGGCGGTGGGTGACTGGTCGGCGGCTGCGCGGCGTCTGGTCGGCGGCTGCAGGGCGTCCGGTTGCCATGGAGACACAGCTGGCAGCGTCTCGGGAGCGCGCACGTCGGGCTGCAGCGAGCGACGGGGAAAGAGCCGGCGGCCATCTTGGGGAAACTTTTATAAGTTGCTGAAACGCTGGAACGGTAAGTACAAACCAGCTAGGAAAGTCATTTACAGGGGTAATTAGTAATGTATGTTTAATTAGGGGGACTGGGCAAAAAAAAAAAATCACTGCTTCCTCGAGACATCTCCTTTAAGGTTGACTCAGCCTTCCATCGTTCTAAAGTGGTTAAATTAGTATCCAGCATGGTGAGGGGTAATAAATAAATTACTTGAAAGTGCTGCGGAATACGTTGGTGCTATACAAATAACACAATTTTATTTTCTTTTTTTAAGAGTATCTGTGCCCTCTTATTTCCCCTGAGTTAGTTCCCTTACTCAGTAATAGTACCCCCCCCCCACACACACACACACTCAGTACAGATGCCCCCTTACTGCCCTTAGTTATAGTACCCTTTAATACAACCAACTGAGTAATGGCACCTTCATAGTCGGTAACAGTTGGCTCTGTTAATGTCTTTACACAGTAATAGTGCTCCCTCCCACCCCAATTCCTCATTGAGTAATGGAGACCAAGTGTATATATATATATATATATATATATATATATATATATATATATATATATATATATATATATTCACCTGTCCCTATGCCAGACAGATGGAACTCACCCTCTTCAGCACTGCAGTCTATGAGGTGTCAGATGAATGTCTGACACACACACACACACACACACACACACATATATATATATATATATAACATTCAGGAACTATGGAAGCACATCGTGGGGGAGAATATCAGCTTCCTTCTCTGCCATAGTATTCAACTACAGTGGCATCCTGAGGATGCTGATGTGGTTGGTAGTGGCAGTTAACCTGAAAATCCAGATCACCGGGCTAAAGATTCGGAGCTTAATCCCTGAATGCCCAGTGCTAGCGATGCCTTTGGAATGCAGTCAGAAAACACCCGGCAGTCTTGAAGTTTTATAATCTAAATAAAACCACTTAAGACTCTGGTCACACTATTCGCTCAGTTCCTGATGGAGCCATGACTCGCATGAAATAATTGTTCTCTAACACTGTCTAAATGATCCTGATTACTCCCGTCATCCTGTTCTCCACCTATGGTTAATGGGGAACAATTAACTTGACAGACTTTCCTTAAAAAGTTTAAAACTTGCAAAAATTTTTCAAATTAAAGTTTTCAATCAGAAAGAAGCGGGTAAGCGTATACATTGATCACTGTAAGCGATTGTAATCTGCTTCAGATATTTACTCCCCTTTCACCTCTCTGCTTTCAATTCGACTGCCGTTTCTTTACAGACAGCGGCAGGTTTGTGGTGCTTTTCTGTTGATTAATCAACACTTTTTCCATAGTAAGTACTATTTCTTGATTAAAAATAGGAAATTTATATTGTCTTAAGTCAGCCCTGTGAAGTACAATACTGATTGATAACTCTGCTGTGGTCATTATGAGATTCCGCTGCATTATGAGAGGAAGTTACTTCAAATAATTTAACATTGTTTAGGCATTTACGACAAGCAGGGAAATCTATCTCTTCTAGTTCTATCCGTTAAGAAACATAACAACCGAGAGAAGTTCTTGTTCAAAAGGTGGAGAGAAATGGGTCAGTATTTTATTATTTATTATGTCTACTGTTCTAGACATATTACGGCTCGTCAGGACGTTCAATGTTAAACCTGTGTTTTCAGTATCTTATGACTTCTAGCTGCTAATGATATTCTGTAGATGGAACTTGGCAGCACAGTGTTACATTAAATTTAATAAAATGTGATTCAGTTTCTCTACAGTCTAAATTAAAAAAGTTAAAGAAAAACATGCCTGGGTGTTAAATATACCTATCATTGTTTTTCTAGTCCTCTCAGAAGCAATATAGATCAAAAATGTTACAGGGTAAAAATAAACATATTGTTGGGATGAATTAGGAATTTTCTGGTGAAGAACAATATAAAATAGTGGGTTTTAGTACAAAATTACTGAGGTCAGTGCATAGATGGCTCACTGAGCCATGATGAATCAATTTAGCAAGGGATTCCAAGTGGATTCTACCATGTTAGGGCTTAAACACATGGAAGTGTTTTAGTCCCTTTATCCTGTTTTCACTATGTGGATTCTCACATGAGAAAAGATAGGACTTGCCCTATCTTTTTCACGTGTAGTTTTTCTACGTGCAAGAAAGGCAGGGCAGGACCTGTCTTTACGCTTTTTCTTTCAAACTTGTGCGCAATAGCACGAAGTTTGAATAGTCAAAAAAAAACCTGGTTCATGCACTAATACACTCCGTAGTGGCATACTTTTTAGCGCATGCTCCCATGTGTTTTTGCCCTTATAACGTGGTCTTCAGGTTAGACTCGATAAAAACTCATGTGAGTACGTTGTGACTAGAGATGAGCGAGCCTACTCGGCCACACCCCTTTTTCGCCCGAGCGCCGTGCTTTTCGAGTACTTCCGTACTCAGGTGAAAAGATTCGGGGGGCGCCGTGGGTGAGTGGGCGGTTGCAGCGGGGAGTGGGGGGGAGAGGGAGAGAGAGAGTGTTCCCCGCTGCTACCCCCCGCTCCACCACACCAACCCCCGCCCCCCCCCCCCCCCCCCGGCGCCCCCCGAATCTTTTCACCCGAGTACAGAAGTACTCGAAAATCACGGTGTTCGATTGAGTAATTACTCAAAACGAGTATACTCGCTCATCTCTAGTTGTGACATACATCAAAACAGAAGTGTGTTAATTTAAAAAGTGCAGTACATGCAGAAGGATTAAGCTGGTTTCGCACTATGTTTTATGAAACCAGCGCTGGTTCAGTCCTGCGATCCATTCTCCACGCAGAAAACCGCCTGGGGACAGAAACCAGGATGGAACGATATGGGAGAATACACTCTGATGGAGAGCATGCTGACTACAACTAGGCACATGCTCGCTGTAATGCGAGTTGTGCCGAGAGACTTGCATTAGACAATGCATGGACACCTGTCTGTGTGCTATCTGATATACATAGACGATGCACGTTGACATTCATTGCCATGCTCTATTTCTCATCCATGAAATCGACAAGAGTAGGACATGCCATGAGTTTTTATGTTCCATGTGAAAACACGTGCATGTGCATAGTCTCATAAGCTATAATACGACCTTATGCTGTCCATTGATTCACATGGATGAGACATGGCCCGAAATAGGCAAATGTACCAGAGGCCTAACAGCAATATTAACTGGCACCAGAGGTCTGAAATTACACAGCTGTATAGTCAGGTAGATTAGTTAAGGGTATGCAGCTGAGTAAATTGAGATCCAGAAGCAGAGTGAACGCCTACTAATATGAAACCACTGGGTGTGTAATTAGTGTTACATATCTTGATCAGCTAGGCAGAAAAAGTGTCTCAATTTTTTGTCTAATCGAAATAGGTAAGTCCAAGCAGATTACTGGCGAAAATTGCAGGAAAATTAAACTACCCAAATTGCCTGCTGCAGAGTGCAGCCAATCAACAGCCAAGGCTCCTTCATAAAGTCACCAATATTCAGCATCCAATTTTTTTATCCACTGCATAATCCCTTGCAGTTATAGAGTTTTTTTTTTTATTTTTTCATGCCTGTCAATATTTCCATTTAGAAGAGGCCATTGTCTCACCTTCCCTGGACAAGAGCTGTGCTGTGATATAAACAATCCCCCTTTCTTTCTTCTCCCAACAGTATTTGTTTGAGTAGTATTAACATGAAGATACTGAGTTGTATGACCATGCACTTGTTAATGAAGTCTTAAAAAAACCATTCACCTAGCAAAGGGCTCTGTCAGACACGCCGATGCCAAAAAATTTACATTAGGTAAAATATTTTAATAAGAATTATTAGTTGTGTAAGGGTCCTAGTCCAATATTAAATATATTTTCAGGATTGGGTGGCCAAGCTGAATAAAATGCACTCACACGCATTTCAGTATGGGCCCCGGAACATCCTCAAACTACGTATCCGCATGCCGATTATAATTTATGCATCATTCTTGATATCAATGAATAGATAAAATCATGACAAGAAATATGCCAGGTATATCTTTCCGAATTATGGTTTTCTACAACTCCATATGCATTTGCCCTACCCTTCTCTGAATGACCTCAGAGGGGCAGGAGAGGTGTTTTCTGGGAATAAGTTAAAACTAAAAATCCCAGAGAGACCCAGGGTCAGACAACAGAGATACGTGCTCAGCGTAAGGCTGTCCTGTTCACTTCAGTGACTCTGCACATATTGGAACATTTGACTGATATCCAAATCCAGTATCTTTCTTTTTATTCCTTCCTGTTTATTTAAAAAAAAAACTGCTTGTTGTGTAAACCTGTATTTCCTTATACTCCCATATTACATCTTTTTCTGTATACTTTTGTGCATACATATATTTTGCACTGCTAGACTTTTTCTAGAATAAATCTACAATTTATTAGTCAGCCTTGTCCGTTTTAAAACGAATCATAACTCCGAAGATTGTGTTCATAATTTATGAGTAGGGATTGCAGTTTACCTGCAACAAACTGGTGGTGGCAGCATGTATTTTGTGGGCATTGTAGAGTGCTGGAGTGTAGATATGGTAGTATAGAATGGATCAGGTGGTGATTTGTGCTTTCCTGTCTGCATGTGACAGGACCCTGTTAAATCTGGATACAAATCAGCCCTGTATTCTAATGACTTCAAACTTCCAACCTCAGTATAGTGGATCTGTGAGTCGGGGACAGAGGCGGGAGCGATAGGTATCATCCCCTCTCCTCTATCATCCTGTATGTGACATCTTCCATCTTGCATATAGGAAGCAGTTTCATGGGATATCTACATCACATGAACTAGCCATATATAACATAGGCACACTGTGACCTTTGGCTATTTTACAGATGAGCACAGGACAGAGAATCTGCGTGACATCTATTTGACTATATAAAAGATGGTCTGTTCTTAATCACAGATATTCAACAGAGGATACATTTCTGCATCATGTATGTCAGCAGAGAAGTTAAACAGGGTTGTATTGGAGCGACCAGAGAAATAAACTGCTTGGTGTTTATATGCTTATATAAAATGTGGTCGGTTCTTAAAACAAGATATTCTACGCAAGATATATTTCTGCTGGTCTGAAAGGTTGTATACCAGCAGAGAAGTTAAATGGGGTTGTATTAGAGGGAGCAGAGAAAGAAGTTGCATCACGTATGCCTATATGAAATGGTATGTTCATTGGAAGAGGGTATATTTCTGGTATTTCTGTAAAGCAGACAGAAAAACTACCCTTTTGTGTGAGGAATATTTCAGTTCTCTGATTGTGGCCACAAATGTAGCTCAAAGTCACGAGCTAGCCACTGCAAATTATTTCCAGGCCTTATGCAGCTAACTGTAGGTGATAGGAATTAAATTATGATGCACAAAACATCGACAGTTTACAATATGCTATCAATACTGTGTGTCTTTCTGTTCTCACATATGCTGCCACCCAGGCATTGCATCCTATTTAATTGGCAGTGTTTTTCTTTGTGAATATAAAACAAACAGAAAGCCTAACCAAAAAACAGTAGACATTATATAAGCCTGAGATGTTTTTTAAAATTACTAGTCTGACCACACTGTGTCCTCAGGCTGGGTTCACACGAGGTGGATTTGCCACGGAAATTCCGTCCGGAATTTTGGCGCCGCAAATCCGCATGCGCCCGCTAATCCTGGGATTAGCCAGCCATGTGGACTAGATTTCTCAGAAATCTCGTCCACACGGGACGGCAAATCCGCTGCGGCGAAGCCGGCAAAAGCCGCCGCTGCGGCGCGGATTTTCCGGCCGCAGCATGTTAATTTTTTTTACTTCCACTGCGGCCGCGCTCTCGTCTAAGGGAGTGCCGGCAGCAGTGGAAGAGCAAGCGGCCGGGCCGCTTCAAAACCGCTGTGGGTTTTGAAGCAGCGGTTCTCCCGGCGGAAATCTCGCGGCTTTTCGCTGCGGCCAAACAGCGAGATTTCCGTCGAGAATCCACCCCGTGTGAACCCAGCCTAAAAGTGCTGCTGAAATATGTCAATAGGGAAATATGGCGCTATAGCTCTAATGATTCCACGAGGAGCACACTTTGCCCTCAATATGCTGTTGCAGGTGACAGTGCTGCTGCACTCCTTCTCCTGCTTCCCCAATGTTTCCTCTTTTTACTTCCTCCCAAAATAAAAACTATGTCAATATGGAAATACCAATCTACAGCTGTCATGTTTCCACAAGGAGCACACTGCCATCAAGGTTCTGTTGCAGCTAGTGGTGATGGTTTCCTCCTCCTCCTCATTCTCCCAAAATGAAAAACTTCTAAAAACTTCTGTTCACCTGGTAGAACTTGTCCTTTGAAAAGTCTATGGCATTGTTTTTGAAACAAGCACCACACTTGCTGTTTTGTGTAGTATCATCTATGGTAGTTCTACAGCTGTTCCTTGGAGCAGGCCCATGCTTGAGTGTTCTGTTAACCTGTTGTCCTTTAAAAATCTATGACTACTCTTAAAACATGTGGCACAACTGCAACCTTGTTAGCACAATTTTTTTCGATTTAGGAGACTCTATGCAGACTCTTTTGTTTTCACAGTATCACACTGTGTCCTTATGCAGTATGATACTGTCAGCACTTATAGGACAATGTAAGAGTGTTCTGGGTACCTTCCTCCAATTGATAACACCCAGATGTCAATTTACACATTAATTTGCAAATGGAATAACACAGGAATGACAACAAAAAGATGATCCAGAATTGTAATTTAATAGTGAATTCAAGTATTTACTAAGGGCTAATGCCCACAGACGGATTTCTGCCTTGTTTCACATGGCGGAAATCTGCGGCGTTATGCTGCAGCTATTAGGTTTTATTGAACCTAATAGCTCAATGTTCACGCTGCAGAATTCTAAAGCGGAATTCTGCAGTGTGAATGAAATCGCGGAATGCTCTAATTTCCATGGGAATTCATGCAGCTGGCTTCCATTGTAGTCAGCGGAAGTATCGCGTAATTACGCGTCCCCACCCATCTCGCCATCCCGCACTGCCAGCGTGTCACGCGTTGTACTGCGCATGCGCACCGGCTTGCCAGGCGGGACGCGCACAGCTGATCTGGAGAGGTGAGTATGGGTCTTTGGGGGGCGCCGTGACAGACTCCGCTGCAATATTCCACTGGCAGAGTCGACACTGCCGTGGGCATGAGACCTCAGAGATAC
The DNA here is from genome assembly GCF_035609145.1 of Eleutherodactylus coqui. Lineage (NCBI taxonomy): Eukaryota > Metazoa > Chordata > Amphibia > Anura > Eleutherodactylidae > Eleutherodactylus > Eleutherodactylus coqui. The sequence goes on from NC_089837.1 coordinate 107,777,226, forward strand.
ATGTCCCCTTCCAACTGCAGTAATGAGCTGTTTCAGGATCAGAAGTGATCAAAGTGCTGTAAAAGTGCAAATAAATGATTTAGTGCAATTAGCTACTCCATTATTTGTCCAAGTATGATGAAAATCTTGTAATTTAATGCTTAGGTTGAGTGAAGTATATCTGGAGTATGTATTGTCAATGTGAAGTGTCTCCAGCTGCAATAGCATTATAAGTATTTCCTTAATATTCCTGTTTGTCAGACAGCAGCAGTAAGCAGAAAAGGAAAAATAATGACACGATGGCTGCATTTAAACCTCATGGGCCAACTCAGAGATTCATATACTATATGAGATGTGCAGCCAGTGCTCTGTCACCTGGAAGTATTCTTATCACTTGGTTTCATTTGATTAAATTGTTCCAGTCTTCTGTGCCACTTACTTTAAACCATTTTATATGCATAAAGCTCCCCCTAGTGATGGCTATAGAAAGTCATTATTTTATAACTTATGGAAGCTTTTCTCACAAGAGTAAGTTACGGCATATTGCAGGAATATACTTGACTAAACGGTGGCTGCTAACACTGCCCACAGATTTCTAGAACTATAAAGTCCCTACTTGATAAATCAGAAAGCTGGCTGCAAGGGCCTGACATACCTTTCTTGTATCAGGGCCTTCTATTATCTACATCAGCTACTGAACTAACTGCTTACATATGTGTCCCTTTACCTTTTCTCTAGGAACAACATATCTTGAGATGCATGTTGTGAGATGACAAGCCTTGAAAAAAGAAAATGATGATTTTGTGTCTGGAGATGTATATGCTATATATGTCTGCCCACCAAGTGGTTTTGATGTGAGTTGCAGTCTGATTAGGGTTTTGCTACCATGCTGTGATAATGTATTGGATTTGTATTGTGTATGAGTCCTTAAAAGGGTTGTACCAGAATTGACTTTTATTACCTACCCATAGCATAGGTGATAAAAGTCGGATTGGTATGTATCTTACTGCCGAAATACCCATAAATCCAGAGAATAGGGGTCCTATGTCACCCTTTTTTCTTCACTGCAGGGTCACTGCACCGAACCGCAGTGATATCAGACAGAATGGAGCTGTGGCTGCGCTCATGCAATTGCCACTCCATTCATTTCAATGGGGCTGATGAACACAGCCAAGACCTTGTATTTGGCTTTCTCTGGTAGTCTCATTAAAAATGAATGGCGTGCCATCATACATGCGTGCTAGCTGGTTTATTCAATCTTCTCCTCACTGTGAAGGATGCAGCAAGCCACAGTGAGGAGGAGAGGGGCACTTGGGACCTCAGTTCTCAGGATTGAGAACTGGGACCCCCACCTATCAGACTTTTATCACTTATCCTATGGACTATAATTTGTATACACAGATGCTTGCAAAACAGTCTGTATTCTACGGATGCATTAGAACATTTATTTCTCTGTGGGTGCATTGCTACTTTTTCTTTACTCCTGAGGTTATTAGCCAAATGTATATACAATAATGCAACGCAGCAATTGCACAATGATGTGTTATTTAGAGTGCAGCATACTGTTCTGCAGCCACTTAGTGTCACAATGGCAGAAATTTCAAACAAAGAGCCATTCTAGATTCTTGAAGATTATTGTCGACCCTGTACATACTTAATATTTGAGGTAAAAATGCTAGTCTGCATATTCATCTGAGAGCTATGAAAAAATCAAACAATAAATCATGATAAAAATCCAATTATGTCACCAAATCCCACTTTAAACTAATAACTTATAAAGTAATGAGTCTGTCAGAAGAATTAATGAACTGCCAGTGAACTGAAAGGAGGCTGAGCTCAGACACAGGAAAATACCTGAATTTTATACAGTGTTGTAAAAAGAACTTTGCCAAGTCTATGGAATGATTTTTGCATTGTCTCGTTACGAGATTCAAGATTTGTGGACCGACTCTTCGGAGAAAATAGATTTCTGTTACTTTACTTGCTTTGATTGGATGCCCCTTTGCATGAATATATAGTGCATAGTCGTACAATCATATACAGTTGCAAGAAAAAGTAAGGGAACCACTTGAAATTACCTGGATTTCTGCATTGGCTAATAATAAAATGTGGTCCTATTGTTACCTAATAATCTACACATGACACATTCAACATTTCAAACTGTGTATGTTATTTATACTGCATGTGCATAAAGATATATTAGTGAACTGAACATTTGAATGTGTTGTGTATGTATTTTACTATACATTAACCTTTATTAATTACACGTGCTGGTGTGGGATCCCATCATTTATGGTTGTTTTGCATTGATTATACTGATTGCTCTAAGTCACAACTTTAGGCAAACACAATGTAACTAAACTAACAACATAGAAAAAGTTGCACTGCTCATGTTTTTATTGAAAACATTGAGTAAACATCCACAGTACAAGGAGACAAAGTAAGTGAACCTCTATGTTAATTCTCCAATAGATGATTGGCAACAACACCAATGGCAACATTTGGATGGTGCTTTTATGTCTCTTTGTGTTCATTCTTCTTGCTATTTTCCTCCTCTGGAACAAAAAACACAGAATTTCAGGGTTGAAAGGGACCTTCTAAATCATCAGGTCCAATCCCCTGCTCAATGTAGGATTTACTAAATCATCCCAGACAGATATTTGTCCAGCCTTCGTTTGAACACTTACATTGAAGGAGAACTCACTACCTCCCGTGGCAACCTGTTTCACTGATTGATCACCCTCATTGTCAGAAAGTTTTTTTCTAATATTTAATCTGAGTCTCATCCCTTTCAGTTTCATCCCGTTGCTTCTCGTCTTTCCTTGTGCCAGTGAGAATAGGGCTGATCCCTCTGCACTGTGACAGCCCTTCAGATATTTGTAGACAGTCTCCTCTCTGTAGTCCTTTTTGTAAGCTAAGCATTCCATGATCCTTTAACCGTTCTGCATAGGACATGGTTTGCAAACTGCTCACTGTCTTGGTAACTTTTCTCTGAACTTGTTTCAGTTTGTCGATGTCTTTTTTTAAAAATTGGGGTGCCCAGAACTGGACATAGTATTTCAGATGAGATCTTGCCAATGAAGAGTAGAGGGGAATAATTATCTCACATGAGCTAGATGATATCTAGACTCTCTGCTTCTCTTACTACATCTCAAAAATTTCTTTAACTTTTTTTGCTGCTGCATCACACTGTTGACTCATGTTCAGTCTATGGTCTATTATTATACCCTAGTCTTTTTCACGCGTGCTGCTGCTTAGCCCAAGTCCTCCCATCATTATCCTTGCCCAGCATTAAGACATTGCATTTTCCATGTTAAAAACCATTCTCTTAGTAACTGCCCACTGTTGAAGCTTGTCCAGATATTTTGAATCCTCTCTCTTCACTAGTGTTAGCTATCCCTACTAGCTTTGTGTCATTGGCAATTTTGATCAGTTTCCCCTTAAGTCACTCATTTAGATCATTTATAAAAATGTTGAACAACACTGGGGACTAGGACAGAGCCTTCTTGCACTCCACTTGACACATTCTTCCACTTGGATGTACATTAGAGATGAACGAACACCAAAATGTTCGGGTGTTCGTTATTCGAAACGAACTTCCCGCGATGTTCGAGGGTTCGTTTCGAATAATGAACCCCATTGAAGTCAATGGGCGACCAGAGCATTTTTGTATTTCGCCGATGCTCGCTAAGGTTTTCATGTGTGAAAATCTGGGCAATTCAAGAAAGTGATGGGAATGAAACAGAAACGGATAGGGCAGGCGAGGGGCTACATGTTGGGCTGCATCTCAAGTTCACAGGTCCCACTATTAAGCCACAATACCGGCAAGAGTGCCCCCCCCCCCCCCTCCCAACAACTTTTACTTCTGAAAAGCCCTCATTAGCATGGCATACCTTTGCTAAGCACCACACTAGCTACAACAAAGCACAATCACTGCCTGGATGACACTCCGCTGCCACTTCTCCTGGGTTACATGCTGACCAACCGCCCCCCCTCCCCCCCACAGCGCACACCAAAGTGTCCCTGCGCAGCCTTCAGCTGCCCTCATGCCACGCCACCCTCATGTCTATTTAGAAGTGCGTCTGCCATGAGGAGGAACCGCAGGCACACACTGCAGAGGGTTGGCACGGCTAGGCAGCGACCCTCTTTAAAAGGGGCGGGGCGATAGCCCACAATGCTGTACAGAAGCAATGAGAAATATAATCCTGTGCCACCGCCATCAGGAGCTGCACACGTGGGCATAGCAATGGGGAACCTATGTGCCACACACTATTCATTCTGTCAAGGTGTCTGCATGCCCCAGTCAGACTGGTAATATGTACCTTAACAGTAACCGCGTTGGTGGTAATGTGGTGGTGACTGCGGACCTAGTAGCACGGTTGTATTTTGTTGGTTTTCGGAATGCGGCCAGGATTAAGTGGGCCGTGGCGGGGGGATGGTGTGGGGGCTCTCTTGTTGTGTCGGTAAAGGTGAAATACTTGGACTGCCACCAGACGAACCAATGCAAAGGCATTTGCCAAGAATGTTTTCCCTGTTGGAGGAGGAGGGGGATGTTTTTGAGGCACTACGTGTCCTCTCCACGTGTCCGTGGTTATATGCACCTTAACAGTAACCGCGTTGGTGGTAATGTGGTGGTGACTGCGGACCTAGTAGCACGGTTGTATTTTGTTGGTTTTCGGAATGCGGCCAGGATTAAGTGGGCCGTGGCGGGGGGATGGTGTGGGGGCTCTCTTGTTGTGTCGGTAAAGGTGAAATTCTTGGACTGCCACCAGACGAACCAATGCAAAGGCATTTGCCAAGAATGTTTTCCCTGTTGGAGGAGGAGGGGGATGTTTTTGAGGCACTACGTGTCCTCTCCGCGTGTCCGTGGTTATATGCACCTTAACAGTAACCGCGTTGGTGGTAATGTGGTGGTGACTGCGGACCTAGTAGCACGGTTGTATTTTGTTGGTTTTCGGAATGCGGCCAGGATTAAGTGGGCCGTGGCGGGGGGATGGTGTGGGGGCTCTCTTGTTGTGTCGGTAAAGGTGAAATTCTTGGACTGCCACCAGACGAACCAATGCAAAGGCATTTGCCAAGAATGTTTTCCCTGTTGGAGGAGGAGGGGGATGTTTTTGAGGCACTACGTGTCCTCTCCACGTGTCCGTGGTTATATGCACCTTAACAGTAACCGCGTTGGTGGGAAATGGCCTCGCCGCCATCATGTCTTTGGGAAGCCTCTGTTTCCACACCCCAGAGACATACCATTAGCAGCGGTATAGCAGAGCCCAGAATTCGTAACATTTCAGCCGTAGCATTAGGACAGGCCCCACTAACATATCAGTAGCAGCATTATAGGAGGAGCGCAGTCTTCGTTCCATGTCAGCAATAGTAGCACTCAAGACAGGCCCCAGTAACAATTCCGAAGCAGCAGTATAGCGGGAGCGCAGTCTTCGTTCCATGTCAGCAATAGTAGCACTCAAGACAGGCCCCAGTAACAATTCCGAAGCAGCAGTATAGCGGGAGCGCAGTCTTCGTTCCATGTCAGCAATAGTAGCACTCAAGACAGGCCCCAGTAACAATTCTGAAGCAGCAGTATAGTGGGAGCGCAGTCTTAGTTCCATTTCAGTAGCTTTAGTATAGCCAAGGCCCAAGTTACATTTATGTAGCTAAAGTGTAGGCCAACCCCACACACCTTTCTGTACCATGAGTGCAGGCGAAGAACATACAAATTGCTATGATTACACTGTAGGTGAGGGCCCCAAAAAATTGGTGTACCAACAGTACTAATGTACCTCAGTAAAAATTGGCCATGCCCAACCAAGATGGCAGGTGAATCGCTTTGGTTAATGTGGCTTAAGTGGTAACTAGGCCTGGAGGCAGCCCAGTGTAACGAAAAATTGGTTCAAGTTAAAGTTCCAACGCTTTTAAGCGCATTGAAACTTATAAAAATTGTTCAGAAAAATTATTTGAGTGAGCCTTGTGGCCCTAAGAAAAATTGCCCGTTCAGCGTGATTACGTGAGGTTTCAGGAGGAGGAGCAGGAGGAGGAGGAGGAATATTAATCACAGATTGATGAAGCAGAAATGTCCCCGTTTTGGATGGTGAGAGAGAACGTAGCTTCCATCCGCGGGTGCAGCCTACGTATTGCTTACGTATCGCTGCTGTCCGCTGGTGGATAACAGAAGTCTGGGGAAATCCAGCCTTTGTTCATCTTGATGAGTGTTAGCCTGTCGGCACTGTCGGTTGACAAGCGGCTACGCTTATCTGTGATGATTCCCCCAGCCGCACTAAACACCCTCTCCGACAAGACGCTAGCAGCAGGACAAGCAAGCACCTCCAGGGCATACAGCGCTAGTTCAGGCCACGTGTCCAGCTTCGACACCCAGTAGTTGTAGGGGGCAGAGGCGTCACCGAGGATGATTGTGCGATCGGCTACGTACTCCCTCACCATCCTTTTACAGTGCTCCCGCCGACTCAGCCTTGACTGGGGAGCAGTGACACAGTCTTGGTGGGGAGCCATAAAGCTGGCCAGGCCCTTAAAGACTGTTGCACTGCCTGGGATGTACATGCTGCTCGATCTCCGCACCTCCCCTGCTACCTTGCCCTCGGTACTGCGCCTTCTGCCACTAGCGCTGTCGGCTGGGAATTTTACCATCAGCTTGTCCGCAAGGGTCCTGTGGTATAGCAACACTCTCGAACCCCGTTCCTCTTCGGGAATGAGAGTGGGCAGGTTCTCCTTATAGCGTGGGTCGAGCAGTGTGTACACCCAGTAATCCGTCGTGGCCAGAATGCGTGCAACGCGAGGGTCACGAGAAAGGCATCCTAACATGAAGTCAGCCATGTGTGCCAGGGTACCTGTACGCAACACATGGCTGTCTTCACTACGAAGATCACTGCCAGGATCCTCCTCCTCCTCCTCCTCCTCAGGCCATACACGCTGAAAGGATGACAGGCAATCAGCCGGTGTACCGTCAGCAGCGGGCCAAGCTGTCTCTTCCCCCTCCTCCTCATCCTCCTCATGCTCCTCCTCCTCCTCCTGTACGCGCTGAGAAATAGACAGGAGGGTGCCCTGACTATCCAGCGGCATACTGTCTTCCACCGCCCCCGTTTCCGAGCGCAAAGCAGCTGCCTTTATGGTTTGCAGGGAATTTCTCAAGATGCATAGCAGAGGAATGGTGACGCTAATGATTGTAGCATCGCCGCTCACCACCTGGGTAGACTCCTCAAAATTACCAAGGACATGGCAGATGTCTGCCAACCAGGCCCACTCTTCTGAAAGGAATTGAGGAGGCTGACTCCCACTGCGCCGCCCATGTTGGAGTTGGTATTCGACTATAGCTCTACGCTGTTCATAGAGCCTGGCCAACATGTGGAGCGTAGAGTTCCACCGTGTGGGCACGTCGCACAGCAGTCGGTGCACTGGCAGCTTAAAGTGATGTTGCAGGGTGCGCAGGGTGGCAGCGTCCGTGTGGGACTTGCGGAAATGTGCGCAGAGCCGGCACGCGCCTTTACGAGCAGGTCTGACAAGCGTGGGTAGCTTTTCAGAAAGCGCTGAACCACCAAATTAAAGACGTGGGCCAGGCATGGCACGTGCGTGAGGCTGCCGAGCTGCAGAGCCACCACCAGGTTACGGCCGTTGTCACACACGACCATGCCCGGTTGGAGGCTCAGCGGCGTAAGCCAGCGGTCGGTCTGCTGTGTCAGACCCTGCAGCAGTTCGTGGGCCGTGTGCCTCTTATCGCCTAAGCTGAGTAGTTTCAGCACGGCCTGCTGACGCTTGCCCACCGCTGTGCTGCCACACCGCGCGACACCGACTGCTGGCGACATGCTGCTCCTAACACATCTTGATTGCGAGACAGAGGAGGAGGAGGAGGAGGAGGGTGCTTTAGTGGAGGAAGCATACACCTCCGCAGATACCACCACCGAGCTGGGGCCCGCAATTCTGGGGGTGGGTAGGACGTGAGCGGTCCCAGGCTCTGACTCTGTCCCAGCCTCCACTAAATTCACCCAATGTGCCGTCAGGGAGATGTAGTGGCCCTGCCCGCCTGTGCTTGTCCACGTGTCCGTTGTTAAGTGGACTGTGGCAGTAACCGCGTTGGTGAGGGCGCGTACAATGTTGCGGGAGACGTGGTCGTGCAGGGCTGGGACGGCACATCGGGAAAAGTAGTGGCGACTGGGAACTGAGTAGCGCGGGGCCGCCGCCTCCATGATACTTTTGAAGGACTCCGTTTCCACAACCCTATACGGCAGCATCTCAAGGCTGATGAATTTTGCTATGCGGACGGTTAACGTTTGAGCGTGCGGGTGCGTGGCGGCGTACTTGCGCTTGCGCTCCAACAGTTGCGCAAGCGACGGCTGGACGGTGCGCTGAACTACACTGCTGGATGGGGCCGAGGACAACGGAGATGAGGGTGTGGGTGCAGGCCATGAGGCGGTAGTGCCTGTGTCCTGAGAGGGGGGTTGCATCTCAGTGGCTGGTTGGGGCACAGGGGGAGAGGCAGGGGTGCAAACCGGAGGCGCTGAACGGCCTTCGTCCCACCTTGTGGGGTGCTTGGCCATCATATGTCTTCGCATGGTGGTGGTGGTGAGGCTGTTGGTGTTGGCTCCCCGGCTGAGCTTTGCGCGACAAAGGTTGCACACCACTGTTCGTCGGTCGTCAGGCGTCTCTGTGAAAAACTGCCAGACCTTAGAGCACCTCGGCCTCTGCAGGGTGGCATGGCGCGAGGGGGCGCTTTGGGAAACAGTTGGTGGATTATTCGGTCTGGCCCTGCCTCTACCCCTGGCCACCGCACTGCCTCTTGCAACCTGCCCTGCTGATGCCCTTGACTCCCCCTCTGAAGACCTGTCCTCCTGAGTAAGCGTTGCACACCAGGTGGGGTCAGTCACCTCATCGTCCTGCTGCTCTTCCTCCGAATCCTCTGTGCGCTGCTCCCTTGGACTTACTGCCCTTACTACTACCTCACTGCAAGACAACTGTGTCTGATCGTCATCGTCCTCCTCACCCACAGAAAGTTGTTGAGACAGTTGGCGGAAGTCCCCAGCCTCTTCCCCCGGACCCCGGGAACTTTCGAATGGTTGGGCATCAGTGACGATAAACTCCTCTGGTGGGAGAGGAACCGCTGCTGCCCAATCTAAGCAGGGGCCCGAGAACAGTTCCTGGGAGTGTTCCCGCTCCTGAGCAGGTGTCATTGTAGTGGAGTGAGGAGGCTGGGAGGAAGGAGGAGCAGCAGACAGAGGATTCGGATTTGCAGCAGTGGACGGCGCAGAACTGCGGGTTGACGATAGGTTGCTCGAAGCACTTTTTGCCATCCAGGACAGGACCTGCTCACACTGCTCATTTTCTAATAACCGTCTCCCGCGTGGACCCATTAATTGGGCGATGAATGTGGGGACGCCAGAAACGTGCCTCTCTCCTAATCGCGCAGCAGTCGGCTGCGACACACCTGGATCAGGAGCTCGGCCTGTGCCCACACCCTGACTTGGCCCTCCGCGTCCTCGGCTGCATCCACGTCCTCTAGGCCTACCCCTACCCCTCAGCATGCTGTATTACCAGTGATTTGATTTCACAGGCAGGAAATAAATTGGCGCAAGACTGCAGGCCAAATATAATTTTTTCCCTTTTTTGAAAACGAAAGGCCCCACTGCCTCTAGTGAATGAATAATCTAAGTTTAATAACTGTGCTGTGGCCCTGCTAATGTGTCACAGAACGTGAGGGTAGCAGAGTTATTATAACTCTGGCAGAGCTGGTATTTTTTTCCCAATTAAGGAAAGCAAATGGCGAAGCCAGCAGTAAAACGTAGCTGGGTGCGTCTGATTTTTAAACGTTGCACACGCAGCCGACACGTACACACAGCCCTTAGGACGGACAGAGGCAGGACAAATAGATTTTTTTTCAGTTTTTTTCCACCAAAAGGCAGCACTGCGTATATTCAATGAACATGAGAAGTTTAATAACTGTGCTGTGGCTCTGCTAATGTGGCACAGAACTTGAGGGTAGCAGAGTTATTATAACTCTGGCAGAGCAGGTATTTTTTTTCCCAATTAAGGAAAGCAAATGGCGAAGCCAGCAGTAAAACATAGCTGGGTGCGTCTGATTTTTAAACATTGCACACGCAGCCGACACGTGTCCACAGCCCTTAGGACGGACAGAGGCAGGTCAAATATAATTTTTTTCACTTGTTTTACAAGCAAAAGGCCGCACTGCGTATATTCAATGAATAATAACTGTGTTGTGGCCCTGCCTACACAATTCTTTCCCTGCAGTATCAATGGAGGGTGCAATGCTCTGCAGAGGCGATTTTGAGAAGAAAAAAAATATGCAGCACAGCTAACAGCAGCCAGCACAGTACTGCACACGGCTAAATATGGCCCTAGAAAGGACCGTTGAGGTTCTTGAAGGCTACACTCACTCCTAACACTCTCCCTGCCTATGCAACACTTCTGTCCCTAATGCCGGGTGCAACGCTCTGCAGAGCCGATTTTGAGAAGAAAAAAAATTGCCACTGCTAACAGCAGCCAACACACAGCTATCAGTGGCCCTAATAAGGACCTTTGGGGGTCTTGAAGCCTACACTAACTACCAATTCTTTCCCTACAGCAGCTCCGGTACAAACAGCACTGTCCCTCATCTAACTCACAAGGCATCTGAGGCGAGCCGCGGGAGGGGCCGACTTTTATATTAGGCGGACACCTGATCTCCCCAGCCACTCACTGCAGGGGGGTGGTATAGGGCTTGAACGACGCAGGGGGAAGTTGTAATGCCTTCCCTGTCTTTCAATTGGCCAGAAAAGCGCGCTAACGTCTCAGGGAAGGAAGTGAAAGTAACCCGAACACCGCATGGTGTTCGTTACGAATAACGAACATCCCGAACACCCTAATATCCGCACGGATATCAAGTTCGGACGAACACGTTCGCTCATCTCTAATGTACATCCATTTATGACCACTCTTTGAGTATGATCACTCAGCCAGTTGTGAATCTACCTAACAGTTGCCTTGTCAATCCCATATTTGGTCATTTTTTCAATAAAGATGGTATGAGTTACTTTGTCAAATTCTTTACTAAAGTCAAAATATACTATATCCACCGCATGTCTGTCATAAAAGGAAATTAGCTTCATCTGGCATGACTTGTTTGCTACAAATCCTTGTTGGCTCTGGTTGATTACTCCATTCTCATCCAGGTACTTTCTTACATGCTGTTTAATAGTTTTTTCAAAGAACTTTCCTGGTATAAGGAAGTTAAAGGGGTTGTCCCATGATAGCAAGTGGGGTTAAGCACTTTTGTATGACCATATTAATGCACTTTGTAATATACATTGTGCATTAAATATTGGCCATACAGAAGTTATACACTTGCTCCCTCCGGTGCTAGCGTCCCCGTCTCCATGGCGCCGACCAAAGCCGCCTTCTGCCTGGATTAGACGCACTTGCGCAGTCTGCCCTCTTCTGTCCGGCTCCGGCGTGCTCGTGCCGCAGAGGTCTTCTGCGCATGTGCAGAAGACCTGTGCGGTGTGAGCACGCCGGAGCGGCCCCTTCAGCGCAAGCACGTCTAATCCAGGCAGAAGGCGGCTTTGGTCGGCGCCATGGAGACGGGGATGCCAGCACCGGAGGGGGTAAGTGTATAACTTCTGTATGGCCAATATTTAATGCACGTTGTATATTACAAAGTGCATTAGTATGGCCATACAGAAGTGCTTAACCCCACTTGCTATCGCGGGACAACCCCTTTAAGCTTAAGAAGTTAAGCTTACAGGCCTGTAGTTTACTGGGTCCACCTTAGTCCCTTTTTTGGAGATAGGAGCAACATTTTCCAATCTTATGGGACTTCTGTTCTCCAGGTATTTTCAAAGATTATGGTGAGTGGTTCAACAATTACCTCTGCTATCTCCTTAAAAGTCAATGCAGAAATTATACTTGATGGAATTTAAGCCTAGGACCCCAGCAGTGAAAGACAAGAGTCCTAGCAACCAAGCCACACTTATTTTAACCCCCATGCACAAACACAAACCTTTTATTTGTAAAATGATTTTTAGTTGGTGTTTTGCTAAAAAGCAGGTCAAGATAACCCAAACCAATTTTGAAAAAAATTCAACTTGATTTTATCGCCAGGCTGATCACATCGAGCAACATTAGTCTGGAGGTACAAAGACAGAGGTAAAGAAGCTCCATACTAATAATTAAAATGTACCTAATTGCTATTCATTTCTCAGAATCATTATTTGCCAAGTTGGCGCTACCAAGAGTGAATCACTCCACAGGTTTTCACCACCATTTAAAATAAGGCATGCAGGCAAGCTGTGCTTGGCTTCCTCTTTATGTGGGCTCCACAAGAGCTTTATGTTATGTACATCTTTGATTGTCAAGAACTGCATAAGCGCATCCAGCGCATCTCACCTCACTAAGGTCTTTAGCTTAGAATTGCCATTGAACCAATGGCACACCAGTGAGACTGAAGACTGATAGAACCCAAGAAATCTCATTGGAACCATGGAAAAAAAAATCCACAGTGTAAATTGACATGCAGTATGAGTTTTAAATCCATAGCAAGTCCATTTACGTTGCACATTTTTACTGTGAATTTCAGGATTTCTCTGCATTGCTTGATAGCATAGACCACCAACTCTTCCTCAGTATCCCCCACTCTATTGGCTTTAGGATACTGCACTCTCTTGGTTTCCCTTCTACCTCTCTGCCCATTCATTTAATGCATCATTTGCTGGCATTTCTCCTCCTCTCTCCATTTCTATGGGTGTTTCTCGGGACTTGAACCTAGGTCGCCTCCCCCTTTCCATTTAGAAAACCCCTATTAGACAAACTATAAAGGGATTCAGCTTCCAGTACCAGCACTATGCTAATTACACCTAATTATACATTTCTTCCTCTATTATCACCGCTATACTATTGCAAAATCCCAACAACTGTTTTCTGTCTCTGAGGGCTTTTTCACACGAGCATATGCTCCACTATACTCACTGCTACGGAGTGCAGTTGCGCCTGAACTAGGTAAAAATATATATTTTTGTTACCTTTCAAACGCTGCGCTATTCCACGCAAGTTTGAAAAAAAGTGTGGGAAATAGGTCCTGCTCTATCTTTCTCGCATGTAGTAATAATGTGTGAAAATACTACTAGTGAAAACGAAACCATTAAAATCAATTGTCTTGTCTTGTCTTGTTCCCATATGTGACGGTGAATATCATGGCCGCATAACAGGACTTATGGCCCTTTTACACGGGAGGATTATCATTCTAGTTGTTCCATGGGTTTTTGAAAGATAATCGTCCTGTGTAAAAGCATGCAGAAACTAAAAAACTAGACTAAAGTCATCCAGTCGTTGAACCTTTAGCAGCTTAAAAAACGAACGACACATCATTAGGTGCAAACAGCAGCTGTTCAGTATTGAACCGCCACTGCTTACAGTGAATGGTAAGGGTCGGGGGAGAGAATGCCCCCCCAGCTGCCCTGGCCCCCTGCTGACCGTGCTGTGAGCGATCCAGTGATACTGGCTCCTGTGCAACAGGGGCTTTAATCACACTCATCTGTTTAAGCCCTAATACCATCTACTCTCTATCTCAAACTGGATCTTTCAAAAAATGGAACTTCTTGTGTTTCCACCACTTACTAACCTACCTAAATCTGATATTACCATTTCCGCGTGTGATAATACCATCACTCCTAGGCAGAACATCCTCTGTTCTGGGGTCATATTTAAAGGGGTTGTCCCGCGGCAGCAAGTGGGTCTATACACTTCTGTATGGCCATATTAATGCACTTTGTAATGTACATTGTGCATTAATTATGAGCCATACAGAAGTTATAAAAAGTTTTTTACTTACCTGCTCCGTTGCTAGCGTCCTCTTTCCCATGGAGTCGACTAATTTTCGCCCTCCGATGGCCAAATTAGCCGCGCTTGCGCAGTCCGGGTCTTCTGCTCTCTTCAATGGAGCCGCTCGTGCAGAATGCCGACTCCGTGTAGCTCCGCCCCGTCACGTGCCGATTCCAGCCAATCAGGAGGCTGGAATCGGCAATGGACCGCACAGAAGAGCTGCGGTCCACGGAGGAAGAGGATCCCGGCGGCCATCTTCACCGGTAAGTATAGAAGTCACCGGAGCGCGGGGATTCAGGTAAGCGCTCCGGTAAGCTTTCTTTAGGTCCCTGCATCGGGGTTGTCTCGCGCCGACCGGGGGGGGGGGGTTGAAAAAAAAAAAAAACCTGTTTCGGCGTGGGACAGCCCCTTTAACTCTAATCTTTCCTTTACTCCCTATGTTCAATCACTCGTTCACTAATATCACATGCATCTCAACAGCATCTTCATAAGTCGCCCTTTTCTTAGTGTGAAAACAGCAAAAACTCTTATTGTTGATCTGATTCATTCTCATCTTTACTGTATCTTATTACTAATCAGTCTTCACTTTACTAAACTATCCCCACTCTAATGCATTGTGAATGCAGCAGCCAGGCTCATTTTTTTGCCCAGCCATCACACTGATGCCCCTACCCTCTACTGATTGCCCATTCAATATAGAATACAGTTTAAACTCATCACTCTCGTCCATAAAGCTCTCCACAGTGCTGCACAACTTTCTGTTTAACATGATACCATATACATTGATACATAGCTAGAGAGGATTATAATTCTTCAGTCTGATATGGTTATTAATTATACCTCGTTAACAAAACTGAGATGTATGGAGATGCCCTAAGATCCTATGGGTTTTATACTATTGTGCCATAGGCACTCTGTATCTTTGCATGGTCTTTGTACAACACCATATTATGCAGGTATTTTTCCCTAGAAGCATCGACAAAAGCACCATGATATGTTATGTAATGAAACATGGCATATTGTTTTATCATAAGACAGAAAAAAACTCTCGTATAAATAGGTAGGTACAGTAGGGTCTCTTACGGGCCTATGTTTGCCCTTTAGCAGATCAATTCTGCAATCTGATGTGACTGAATAAACTGGAGTAATTTAGGGCTAATTCCCACGGATGGATTATTGCTGACGCAAATTCCACAGCAATGACCATACATAGACATGCTGTGTTAAATGATTCTCCCCTGCCCACGAGCAGAAATTAACTGTGATTTTCCGCTCGCGGGGACGAATCGCGGCATGTTCTATTTTGTGCAAAAAAATTGCACAGACGGCTTCTATCGCAGTCAATTGAAGCCGTCCATTCCGCCATATTTCACGCAGCGGGCACAGTGGATGTATCGTGGGAATCCACGTCAAAGCCCAGGCTCGGCGCGTTATGTCCTGCACTGAGCATGCTCATCGGCTCGCCAGGCGAGACACTCACGGCGGATATGGATAGGTGAGTATGGGGTCTCTGGGGGTCACCGGGTCTGATTCCGCTGCGATATTTTGTAGTTGGAATCCAACCCAGCCGTAGGCATGAGGCCTGATACCATATGTCAAATAAGAGACTTTTGAAAACATCCAAAACTGTTGAATGTCTCAAAAACTATCCATAATAAGAGAAACATTGGAAAGGGGTCAAAATTTTAACATTATAAATTACATGATTGGTTGCTACAAATAATATGGTACCTATATAATTTTCATACTTAAATCCCACTGATACTAAACTAATCTGATCTTTACTTCCAATCTTAGAAGTTTATCTAATACTAAAGCCCCATTTACACACAACAATTATTGCTCAAGATTCGTTAAAACAATGGCTTTTGAGCGATAATCGTTGCATGTAGATGCTACCATCGTGCACTTTTTGTTTGGACAATGATTTTTAGTTTAGCATAAAAACTGCTTGCTTGGAGCAGGAGATAACATTGAATTCTCTGTGCAGCCCTTGGCTGAACAATAGAGCTAATTACAGAGCTCAGACCTCCTGTGAGTTCTGCAACAGCTTCTGGAGGCCCATTTGCATGTAAATGAAGCTGATAAACTACTAATGGGCATAACTGCCCATTAGTACTTTATGCAAAATGATTGCTCAAAACTGTCATTCTCCTTATCTTTTGAATGAATTGTGAGCAATCATCTTTGCATGTAAATGGGGCTTAACTAATGCAAAGTTTTTCCAGTCCAGTCAAGACCTTGGCAGATGCTACTTTATTCAGAACCAATTTGCTTTCTATAGGAATTATTTCTTATGTGCGGTTTTTCTTCTTTCTCTACAGGACATAAGAATGTATCTGCGACCACACATGCTGAATTGCTGTGGGATAAGAAAGTAATATAAATTAGTATGCTGCTATACTACCCCTTATGGGAAAATGCCAGAACTTCTTTCAGGTCTGCATAAATTATGCTGTCTGCCTGAATCTAAAGGATATGCAAAAGATAATTTTGTGTTACGGAATTCTGCTAATTTTCTATAAATTATTTTTCCATCTTATTCCGTGTAAATACAATATTATATTAATTCTGGAAGCTCAGCCATTTCTTTGCTAAAGCAGCGATGTGCTAACATAAATTACAGATTTTCTGTCTTCGGCTGGACTTGCCTGAAAAGAAGAAAAAACTAAAATGAGACCAGACGCAATATTTTCACTTTACTAAAATGGCTTAGAAGTTCATTCACGAGCGGTGTGATTGAGCAGCCACTTCACCCGTTACTCATTGTCATTCTGTACAGAAATTCATATTACAAACACACTTCAGTGCTCCTCACTCTTTCGCTTGATAGAGTCCATCATTGTATCACCCTGCCTAGCCGCTAGACAATTTCATTGTTGCACAATCATCACTTACCAAGCTGTAATTCGGAAGATTTTTTTTCTTTTATTTTTAAATTCATGTTCGAGAGCTGCAAACGGTTTTCATTATAAAGGGGAAATTAAATAAGCGCCGGTTTGTAATCTGTACACTATTGATAAGCGCACATTTTTTATTTTACCTTTGTTTTTAATATAATAAAATCCTCTGCCCTTAGCTTAAGAATGTCACTTTAAGGCTCTATTCACACGAGCGCATATTTGTGAAGGTATTTGTGCAACATTTTTGCACATTAGCCATTGCTTATGCAATATTGTTTTATACTGTACTTTTTGCATGCGCAAGGCATGCGCAATTGTGCGTGCAAAAAAACATGCACTGATGCGCTTAACCATTAAAATGGCCAATTAGATTAATGAGTTCAAGTTATGTTCTAAGAATCTACAATCCAAGTTATTCTGTATGAATATATTTCCTAAACCTCTCTAGAAAATGTAAAACAAATAATATTCTTTAAAAATTAGAAAAAATGTTTAATCACAAAGGAAGTGAAAGTTCTGTATGTCACATTAGTCAAAATCACTATTTCTGCAAGGCTGCTAGTTTATATAATTCCCGCTCACTCTCCCCTTTTCCTTTTCACTGTTAGTACAGACTGCTTGAATCACTGCTGAGGCTGCTGTAATCACCTGACTTTATTAGCTAGTGAGTTTTCATTACAGACTCACAAACCGCATATAATTTTTTTGCTTTGGTTAAAGATTCAGGTAATTTAATAGTTTCTCTATTTCATATTTTTTGTACATCTACATAATGACATTATCACCATAAGTTCAGTATTGATGAATCAACACTAATGCAAACAATTTTTTTGCATAAATAGTGATCCCTCAATAAACCTTATATTAGAATTGTTCCTTTTGCAGTTTTATCCAGACAAGGCAGTTAAATTACAACTTTTCCAGCAATTACCTTTCTTTTTCTTTTTTTTGCAAAATTACAGGTGAATAGAGATGAGCGAATGTACTCGTCCAAGCTTGATGTTCGTTCGATATTAGCATGTTCGAGATGCTCGTTACTAGAGGCGAGCACCACGCGATGTTCGAGTTACTTTCACTTTCATCTCTGAGACGTTAGCGCGCTTTTCTGGCCAATAGAAAGACAGGGAAGGCATTACAACTTCCCCCTGCGACGTTCAAGCCCTATACCACCCCCCTGCAGTGAGTGGCTGGCGAGATCAGGTGTCACCCGAGTATATAAATCTGCCCTCCCGCGGCTCGCCACGGATGCATTCTGACAGAGATCAGGGACAGTGCTGCTGGTGCCGGAGCTGCTATAGGGAGAGCGTTAGGAGTTATTTTAGGCTTCAAGAACCCCAACGGTTCTTCTTAGGGCCACATCTGACCGTGTGCAGTACTGTTGAGGCTGCTTTTTGCAGTGTTGCACAATTTTTTTTGGACAGCCATTATCTACTATTTATCCTTCTCTGCAGAAGTATCGCATCCTGGTGTATAGTGGGGATGCAGACATGGCCGTCAACTTTCTGGGCATTGAATGGTTTGTGAATGGACTCGACTTGGAGGTAAGCAGACTTAAGTGATCATGTAGGATACTGTATTAAACATTTTCTGCATCTTTCATACAAGTTTCATATCTGCTACTCAGTAATTCTTTGTGATTTGTATTCACTTCTGTATGTACAGCCGGTGGGTTCCAGGGAGCCACCCATGCTGTCGGTCCACACGGAGTTGTAACTGCATGTGTCCACTTCTAAAGAACCCCAGTCTGACTGGGGCATGCAGACACCTTGACAGAATGAATAGTGTGTGGCACATAGGTTTCCCATTGCTATGCCCACGTGTGCAGCTCCTGATGGCGGTGGCACAAGATTATATTTCTCATTGCTTCTGTACAGCATTGTGGGCTATCGCCCCGTCCCTTTTAAAGAGGGTCGCTGCCTAGCCGTGCCAACCCTCTGCAGTGTGTGCCTGCGGTTCCTCCTCATGGCAGACGCACTTATAAATAGACATGAGGGTGGTGTGGCTATGAGGCCAGCGTGTGGCATGAGTGCAGCTGAAGGCTGCGCAGGGACACTTTGGTGTGCGCTGTAGACACTGGGTCGTGCGGGGGGGTTGGGGGGTTGGGCAGCATGTAACCCAGGAGAAGTGGCAGCGGAGTGTCATGCAGGCAGTGATTGTGCTTTGTTGGAGGTAGTGTGGTGCTTAGCTAAGGTACGCATTGCTAATGAGGGCTTTTCAGAAGTACAAATTGTTGGGAGGGGGGGGCACTCTTGCCGCTATTGTGGCTTAATAGTGGGACCTGGGAACTTGAGATGCAGCCCAACATGTAGCCCCTCGCCTGCCCTATCCGTTGCTGTGTCGTTCGCATCACTTTCTTGAATTTCCCAGATTTTCACAAATGAAAACCTTAGCGGAGCATGGCTGATATACAAAAATGCTCGGGTCGCCCATTGACTTCAATGGGGTTCGTTACTCGAAACGAACCCTCAAGCATCGCGATAATTTCGTCCCGAGTAACGAGCACCCGAGCAGTTTGGTGCTCGCTCATCTCTACAGGTGAACCTTATCATTCTGATGTTATTTTGCTGTAATTGCAGTAAAAAATGGGACTTGACATCAATATCCGAATAAACCTTTCCAACAAAATAATGTAAACATGGAGACTATAAGGCAACTATGGATAACTCATGTTCTTAGAAATTAGGTAGGTCTGATGCAGATACTAGAAGGCAATCTGTAGGGAAAGAGGAAACTTTAACTTTTTTTAAAACATTTTTTTTTTTAACTTTTACATGATCACGGTTATCCATTAACAGCTATCACATGATCAGATTTACTAGAATAGCTTTCACTGCGTGATTCCAAATTACAAGATAACTTTTATTAGATAATTTAAAAAATATTAGGCTCAAAGGACAAACAACATATAACACAAAGTTTTTTTCTACTAGTCTAATAGGATAGACAGGCGAATAACTAAGGACTAGAGAGGAAATGGCAGAGATGGGACCTCAGTTCAGACATGCTACCCCAAGTATATTATCACCCACTGTAATTTTGATGTATTTAATCAGGGGTAGATAACTATACATCCTCTGTGTAAAAATTGATCACGACATCATTGAGGCAGCATTTCACTATAATTTTTAATTACATAATGGCGATCATGTGACCGGGGACGGCATACCGCGGCCCTCAGTGACATCTCCCTACTCTCAACTATTTTAAATCTCCCATGTATCCTGGCCTTCTGTGCATGCACCTGACATTTTACATCTGGCGTGCATGTGCAGAAGGTCCTGAAAGAACCAGATTGCCGTGGGACATCACGGAGGCCGGAGGTGAGTAGTTGCAGCTCCCCTCATGAATCCGACTTGTGAGGGGAACATAAACCTTAACTTTATTTCACTTTTTATTTACTTTTATGCGATTGCCGTTATCCATTGGATAACGATGATCGCGTAACCTATGATCGCGTAACCCAGGGTCGCTAACCACGGCCCCCAATGTTACCTCCAGGCTACCTCTGGCAGCCAATAGCAGGGAGCTGTCACATGCAGCAACCCCAGGACTTTACTCTACAGGGCTAGCGTGGTTTTACAGCCCTGTAGAATAAAGCCCAGCTACCCAGGATGTAAAAACCTGTATGGGTTGTCACCAAGGGGTTATGCACATTCAAGTTAAACTTTGCTACTTGTTTACGCCTAGATAGAAATGTATTTCTACACCAAACAAGAAAAGGGGTTCTTTGTTGTAAGAACATTGAGACTAAGAAATTAGGATTGAATTTGCAAAAATTATCTTAGAGGGGCCTGGATGCCTTTCTTGGGCGTAACAACATTACATGTTCTAGTCACTAGAGTACTAGAGAAGGGTTCTTGATCCCAGAATATATTCCCAGGTTTGGAGTTTGGACATGTTTTTTCCCACTAAATTAGCAAAATTGGATTCTACCTTTTCTTTTGCCTTAGTGTGGATCAACATTGCAGGGTAGCAGGCTAAACGAGATGAATTTCCATCTTTTTTTGAGCCTTACTATGTATGTGTAATAAATGGAGGCATAAAAACAGCTAGACAAGTGAAAAGTAATTTCCTCATCTAACAAACAAGTTCAGCACATCAATTGGGCATTTGGAGAATAGATGAACTAGTTCATCCCCTGAAGCTCGGGTACTAGGCACAATGCCGTCTACATTTCTGAAACAGGCTAATTGAAATACACCAATGGAGGGACTGATAAATAGATCGATTGTTATCTTATTCATAAGTGTTAGCTTGAGCAATTGTGTAGACCTACATGGAAAAAAAACCCTTAAACTGGACTGCTGGTATTTTGTCTATAGCATTATGACAAAATGTGTGTTCTGTTTCACAGCTTTGGTATCATGATCCAGTCTATGCCTGACTCAATACACGTGCATAGCTTGTCACACTGGTCACATATGCTTTTTCTCCAAATATTTAATTGGCCCTATTGTGCAGAAACATCTGACACTGAAATAATCGTGTGCCAACAATTATCCAGCCATGCAGATAAATGTACTTGGAATACAAAAGCAATGGAGTCATCTTACATCCTCACTAACAGTGAATAGATATGCTTAGCCAAGCACTTCAAAGTTGGAGGTTGTCCAGTTTGCCCATGCTGATCCTTCATTCAAGCCAAATGACAGAATCAGTAGATTTGTGTCCATGCAGACGTCTAAACCTTTTTACATAAAGATTTCACATACCATATACTATACCTCTATAGCTACTCAGGAAAATTGTATACATATAAGACATATAATGTCAATCCAAAAAATAATGGAAATGTTTTCGATGATATTACACCTTATTTCTTGGGTCAGGAACGCTATCTTTTCTCCTTAGGGAAAGTACATAAAAGGTTAGCGAGTGAGGGGACTTATAAGGCCATTCATGCTCCTCTGGTTAATATGTAAATAAGGGAGATGGAGCAATACCTCTGCAGCGCCACCTATTGGAAGGCAGCATTCCTTCAAGTCAATGTTAGACTTTTTATACAAGTCTCGTAGCAATGATTGGGAATTGAAAGCCAAGCCAGAACACCATACACAGACAGCTGTTTCAGGGACTTTTCCCCTCATCAGTGTGCAGTAGGTTTCTGGCTTGGCTAGTGAGAGGCCTGTGACGTGAGTCAGGAACGTCATCTTTTCTCCTTAGAGAGAGCACCTAGAAGGTGAGGGAGTGAGGAGACTTATAAAGCCATACATTGTCTTGCAGGAATGCTGCCTTCCAATAGGTGGTGCTGCAGATGTGTTGTTCCATCTCCCTTATTTACCTTATTTCTTATAATGTGATACCACATTACTGTAAATTAACTATACTGGGGTAGATTTACCAAAAATTTACCAAAAAACTGGCATACATGCCATGCGCCAAATTTTCTATTAGTTTTAAACACTATTTGCATTTCACTTAATACTTTTCAAAAGTGTTTGGAAAAGTATAAAAGCATAAATAACATTTGTAAAAAGTTACTACTGACATACACCACAATGTGGTGCAAAAATCTGGTGTACACCAAGCCAGCCAAGAGGTAGTGTAAAGAGGTGAAAATTGTCTAACGTGTTAAGCAAGTTGTGCCAAATGTATTCAACACCATATGCCCCTAATATCATTTTGGGCTACCTTCTGCATGTCTTTGTTCATGTTGTCTTTATTTTAGGCACCATTAACAAATCTACACCAAGGTTTCTTGCATCATAAAATGATTTTTTTTTGGTGGTCATTAACTATAGTGCATTTTTTCACATCAAAGCTTTAGTTAAACATGGTTAGAGGTCAAAGCAGTAGAACCTGGGGTCACCATATGAAATGCAAATTCCAAATCTCCAGGTTTCCAGTGAAATAAAAAGGGATATGAAGAATCTGCATTTTGCTGTTTCACAAACTACTAGGGGGTGCCTACCTTAGGAATCATTGCTGGACACTGAAAAGCTGATGGTGTATTAATGCTCTTAATGACATACTAATACGGAATGTTTTATGGGTAGTATATTATTGGACATTTACAGTTGACTTCCTTTTTCCTAAATGGACTTGCAGAGATGAATACAATGTAGGTACAAGAAAATCTAGAAGGTGTTAGGCTGATTGACGATGATAGGAACTTAAAAGATTTTAGCTTGAACTGTGATTGTTCAAGTGATGGTGAAGTGTTCATGAGATGTACAGAGGTAGCAAAGTTTAACTTGACCATTAACATGTTATATAAGCCGTGGTGCAGAACTTTCCCCTGCCTTTTAATAGCTTTTCAATGGCCTTTGTTGTGTTAAGATAACTTGATACAGCAAATTATCAGTGTTGCGTTAAATTTTCCTACATCTGGACTACGTTTAGACTGTTTTGTCTACTATGCTTGACAAACACCTAGTTTTTCATGTAAAAAATAGAGAGATGGTCACAATCTGTCCTCCCACTTAAATGTTATCACTAAAATCTGTAGTTTTTCCTAACCAGTATTCCCAGGAACTATTGTGTTCCTCGGGTCTTGGTTTCACTGAATACAAAAACAGCAACATATGTCAATTTCACAGTGGGGAAGGCAAATTGATTTCAAGATCTTTGCAAAACAGTCAACATATTGTTGCCAAATTCTAGAATGTATTACCCATCAAACTTTTTCGAATAAGGAATCTAACTAGGGGTTTCCTGGAAACTTTTTTAAAGGGCTCCCTCACCATAATACAATTGGGAATGACTGCACAAAACAGCAGTTTGATGCAAATTAAGGACATATCAGGCCATAAGATACCTGAAAGCATTTCTCTGACTGTTGCTTAGTTTTTATGTCAATTGACTATTCACAAAATAGAAGGAGTTAAGTGAGGTACCCAATTTCATCCTAAGGAAGTAGCCATCAATTCCAATGCAAAATTATCAGGTAGTGATTAGAGATGAGCGAGCATACTCATTAAGGACTGATACTCGAGCGAGTATCGTCCTTTTCGAGTACCTGCCTCCTTGTCCGCTAAGATTTGGGTGCCGCCAGGGGGTGGCGGGGGGGAGAACTCTCTCTCCCCCCCCCCCCGCTTACTCACGCAACCCACCGCTCACCCCCTCTGGCACACAAATCTTTGCGGACGAGCAGGCAGGTACTCGAAAAGGACAATATTCGCTCGAGTATCTGTCCTTAATGAGTATGCTCGCTCATCTCTAGTAGTGATGCGCAAATGTTACTAGCAATTTATAGAGCTATACGGTAGTAACAGTTTAAACATAATGATTCTCCATAATCTGATTTAAACCTATGACCCACTTTTTATTCATCTAGAAGGATATTGAAAAGAAAGAAAAAAAAGGCCAAATTAATGACAGAATAGATATAAATTTATGTTTTCATATTCAAGGAGCACATGGTTCCAATACTCAAACACCCAAAGTAAACACCAAAACTTAATCAAATGATTTTGCAGCCAAAAGTAGAAACATGGCCCCAATAAGTCTTGAGTTATACATGAAAAAAGTTATTAAATAAAAGCTTCTAGAATTGTCTGTCACTCCTGTGAATTAACTTCTGACCTCAGAAGTTTTTTTTAAGTACTGTAAATTTACCTAAACTCTTAACAAGTTGCCAAGAACTCACTTGTATAGCAGGAAATCAAGAAAAATAAACCTCTCTCAGCAGCGTATACACTCTACTCTATAAACATAATTAGTATGTATGGGTATTTCCAAGACAGTTTGTTAGGGCAAGCTTACCATGGGAGATGTCTCTTGAAGACCCATGGTATTCCCGCTTGTTTAACAGAGAGCTCTGTTGTAGAGACTCCACTACTCATTCCAATGTATAGCCCAAATCCCCAGGAAACCAGACTTCATTAATTCTGCACGCAACTCCTTATTATATTTACTCAGCTGCGAATGGCTGGTCTGTTATATAAAGCTGTACATTGATCACTCCCAATATGCAATTTCCTGAAAACAAGACAGATAAAGTTGTGAATCTATAATATTTCTGGAAAGGTGCCAGTCTTGTAAAGGAATAGAAAACCAACTGATTCCTACCAGTTATTTTTGTGGTATATGATACTGTCTCTTATTAAGTGCAATTACCAAATATTTTAGGTATTAGTTGCTTGGGTTTGGTCTTCAAACAACTCTCAGAAATTAGGTTGAAAACTGAGAAACGCAGCATGCATACTGTATGATTGACAGCAAGTTAACTAAATATTTTAGCAGATAAGTTATAGCATGTCAAAGGTGAGAAATCATGGGACTTATTTAGTACAGGAACACTAAGCTGAAAAGTGTGCAATGAGATGTAGCAAACCGTCAGAAGCTTGTTAAAGCTTGTTTTGATGCCTCAGACAAAAGATAATAGGGTCTTGGTCCCTTAGGGGATTAGTCACGGTCTTGGGACCACCGACTTTTCACACAAGGCAGGTGGCACACTCTCAGGAACGTATGTCCAGAACAAGGTTTCTCTTTACGTTGGACTCAGTCAACTTTATTGCAAAACTTTACAGCCTTAAAGTTTACAGCACGACGGTGCATAGGAGTCAAAAGAACACCTGACCTATAACTAAACATTTACCAAGTTCTCCCTAGCAAGCCTAGTGCCTCAAAGTTCACAGCAGCATATTAAATATCATGCTTTCACATGAGTTGTCTCTCAGCGCAACAGGTTTCTCTCCCCGTGTCATCCATGGCCTGACACTTCAGGTACAGATTGGAGACAATAACCCAGGAGCTCAGAAGCAAGAGTGGAAACCTCCCACCTCTTTTTAACACAGTCTCTACGGTAGAGCATAATGAGGCTGTTCCACATTAGAGAACCCTTCTACACTGTACTCTTTCCTATGCACTGCTCTCTAGTGGCCTAGACATGTCACTACAATGGTTGCACTGCAATATATTCCTCCTGGGATAAAGGCCATGAGGATTATCACTAGTATTATTCCTCACAATATATATATATATATATATATATATATATATATATATATATATATATATACACACACATATATACATATATCTATATATATATATATATATATATATATATTCGTTGTAATGAATTTATTCACTTAATCTTTAAGTGGTTTTAATGCTAATGCCATTTGGTATATATATATATATATATATATATATATATATATATATATATATATATATATATATATATATATATATATATATATATATATATATATATATATATATATATATATATATACCAGATGGAAATAGCATTAAAACCACTGAAAGATTAAGTTAGTACATTCATGAAAATACAAGCTATCCCCTATCCACACTGCGGGGTTACTGAACCCCTCCTAGTGAGGATGAGACTGAATGGAGCGCTGGTCGCACATCCGCACTACCACTCCATTCACTTTCAATAGAACTGCGGAGATACCTAAGAGGGTGCTGCTCGGGTATTTCCAGCAAAATAAATGGAGGTCTGACTGCACATACTTGGTCAATGCTCTATTCTCAAAGATGTCCCTGTGGGGGAAGAAGCGACCCCCATAGAGACAGGAGAGCGGAACAAAGGAGTCCCATTCTCTAGATTGGCAGGGGTCTCATTAGTGAGAGCCCCACTGAACAGCAAGTTATCACCTATCCTGTGGATACACTGTAGATAGGGGATAACTTGCCATAGAAAGTATGATTAGTGACAGTGTGGTACAAAACAACTTTGGTCTTCTCCTTTATTAAACAAAGTAAGTGGCCAGCATAAGAAATCGTGTTTCGGGGAACAAAGCCCCTTTGTCAGCTTTGCTGGTGAAGCTACAAAGACAATCATAGAGTTCCAAAGGGTTAAAAGAAATCCTATTTACCTGTAGTATGGGGCAGTTGGGATTGGAGAAGTGTCCAATCCCAGTTATCCTGTACTACAGGCAAACAGGATTCCATTTAACCCTTCGGAACCCTCTGATTGTCTGTATATCATTACCAGCTGAAATAACGAAGGGCTTTGTCTCCGAAATGTGTCTCCTTATGCTGACCACTTACTATGGAGAAGTTGTTTTGTACCACACTGTCACTAATCACACTTTCTAGCCAAGAGTGTCACACCATCATCACCAGTCTTTTTTCTCTCATTTGTTAAGGTCTGGTCACGGAAAACATTTAGAAAATGTATCAATGCATGTATAATATGACTCCACCAGTAGAATAGGTCCTGACTCCTAAAACATTGCCATATCATGTAGAAATTGAATTTATTCGCACCAGGCTCTGGAATGTACAGGGTTTCCCTACTACATACAAAAACATTTAACAAGAAACCAGTATTCATTTTTCGACTGTGGCCTGAAATGACAGTGGCTTTAGGAAACTGAAGAAAACATGTTTTTGGAATGCAATGTAAGTATACCATGCAATAAATACCACATGTTCTGTGTTAGCATTTCCTTAGCACTCCATGCCTTTATTACAAATATCTGCTGCAAAGAAGTGTGAAGTCAGAACTAATTGTTTATTTCTGGTGATTTAATATAGCTGACATACAGTATGTAAAAAACCTCCGTAACACAGACAGCCTGTGATGTCAAAGGTCAATTTTAAGCTAAAGAGTTTTTATACAGAAGGTACTGGGAAAAAGTCCAACACAAATTGTCAGAGCAGAGCCGTAAAAAATCTGAAAAAAACAATATTCCACTTTGAAAAGTTGATGTAGGCAAGAAATGAGATACTTAATGCTTCTAGTCACCAAGGCAAACAGACTCACTGGAAACCCTTGCTCCAATAAATACCCCAATAAAGAAATGTCTAACTGCACTAAAGTTTTCTTTAGTTCCTATAAGGCTACTGAAATCTAGAACGGAAATCCAAAGGGAAGTATCTTGATTCTCAATGGCATCCGTGTTTACAATAGGCGATAGCAAGGACTCAAGTCATGATAACACAATGGCAGGCATTCATATCTGTGCCAAGGAACACAGCTATGGACTTTCCTTGTCCTTTCAGAGGAAAGTGATGCACATTCTCTGGCCATTGCATGATATCTTTGGGTAGTTTGCCTTAACTGACGCTAAGGGGAGATGGTTTGAAGTTAATTGTGAAAGACAATTAGAGAAGTGTCAAATACTGTCATAGTAGATTAATATTAGGCTTCTATTTCATTACTTTTTCAGGGTAGTTTTAGTCTCACTTTTCTTGTAGTTTATCGTGTAGGCTTACAGTTTGTCACCATTCATCGCACAAATCATGTAATTGAGCCTAGAGAGCCATGTCTGTTTTTCCTTAATTGAAAAAGCAATATATATTATACATTGTTTCCTTTTCTTTTTTGCAAAAGTTATTGCCAATTTTTGGTCTTAGATCAGTTAAACACAAAAGATAAAAAGTTTCTTGACATTTTTTTCATTTGCATTTATGGAAAACTTTTCCATCTCCAATATTACTTATTTGCCAATATTACTGTAGGAAATGGGGCTTCCTGCGTTCTATCTTATATAAAAAGTAGAGTCAAAAGGGGAGATTTATCATAACTAAGGAAATAAAAATGTTGACTAGTCGCCTTTAGCAACCAATCAGGCAATTTTTTTTATTTTCCAGATTTAGAGCTGTAATCTGATTGGTTGATGGGGCAACTGATTTTGCCCTTTCACTAGGTTTGATACATTTCCTCCATTAAAGTTTTTGCACTGACACAATCATGTTACCAGCTCAGTTTTGAGGACTCACTACCATAATATGGCTTTAAACAAAGCCAAGATATGATGCTCACAGAAGTTTGGGATGTCCTACTGTACCACTGTACGTCTCTGATTTCATAGAATTGTGTCATGTTCCATGCAATCAAATATTGTAGAGTTATTTCCTGCACAAAGCACTGATTCAATGTACAGTTGTATGTCAGTTAGTGAATGATGGTCCCTGATTGGGTCCAAGGCTGGGACTTTAAACCTTTGCAATCCAACTTTGGATTCAGGGTTTGCTAGGGGGCTTTCTCTTTCTGCCATTATGCAATAGCACCACCTGCTGGCTAGAGCCAGTACTGCAGTATGGGACATGCTGGAGAGGCCTCCGACAACAGAGTGGCCAGTAATATACAGGAAGAATACCCTGCTGGATGTTTTCCGACATCGGAGCTGTACAGCCTTCAATCAGAATGTCTTTAGACGTCAGACAATGGATTGGAAAGGGTTAAAAGTAATACTTAGGTAAGAAAAGCTTTTTTAATCCAATAAACTTGTTGATAAGAAAAAATCTGGAATTTGGTAAACAACCCAGGTTATATGGAATAAAACAGAATAAATGTATTATAACTTCATTACTTTACTTTTAGGCTTTCTATAAGCACAAGTTATTTCATCTGTTATTTTTAAGCATCACAATATTTTGCTTCATTTTTGCAAGTCAAATTGGCACATTATCTTCACGGGTCGTGGGGAATGAATAGGATAAATTAGCAGGGAATGCAGCATCGCTTCTTCTAGTGAAATAAATATCTGTTGAGCTGCACTCAAATTTTGTTTTTACTACAGTTCAATCTTTCACTGTATAACATTTCCTGCTTCACATGTTTTAAGTACCTTTGTAAACGTGACACTGAATATATCTCGTAATTACTGAAGGGGGAAGAAGAAATGAAGGAGAAAACGACATGGCTACATTACAATATTATCATTCATATAAGGCCAACTGAAAATACTCAGAACAATTTGGGGGAATGATATATAGAAAGACACAAAAGACAAAAAAAGGATTTGCTAAATTACAAGGTTGCATTAATACATTTATTTAATACATGTCAAGGTATTGCTTGTGACTTCCATACCTATCATATAGATAAATTTCTGATGTATCAGTTTGGCAGAAGTTACGACTGGTTGGAATGTTGCCCTAAGAAACCCAAAATTGCTAGCATGAGGGGGCAAGAGCATTCCACTGAACATGATGTCCCTTCGGCTCCCATTACCTTTGATTGGTTGCACCTAGAGAGCATATGACTTTTAAATGTTAGTTATAGCTAGAAGAATCTCAGTGATGATCTGGGACAAACGGAGAAGAAAGAAAAAGTGAATCACTCCATTCAGAAAATGAACCAAACACATTATATTTATTATCTATAGATCAAAATATCTGTGACGGGAGCAAAATATATAATGGTCTATGTAAGAAGGAACTCACCACCTTGACATGTTGCCTTAGGTTGCACCAGGATTTTTGATAGTCTAACCCTGTGGATTAGTATATATTCATATACATATGTGTGTATCTTCTTGATATGTAACACGTACTTTCACTCTTCCGTTACTGTCTTGTACACCATTAACAACAACTGTTTACATGATTTCATAACAACATTGCTATTTGACATACAATAAAACTAAGGGACCGGTCCATTTTAACACTGAGATTCTTTGTCTCATCATCAATATATTGAAAGCTTTATTTTCATACTCCAGTGCTGGACAGCATTTAGGACTTATCATAGGACTACTATGGTAGTATAAAATGTAGTCGTTATTCATTGTGCCATCATGTATTATGTATGTTGTGTGGTTACATGACTTCCTACAAAAGTTGCCTTAATGTTTATGTGTATTTTGGAATAAAGAATTAAGGATGGAGTCACATGAACAGTTCAGATTCCAGCTGTGAGCCTGTCTGCTGACCCTGCATACGGCACTTATTATATTATATTGCGCATGAATGTCCTCAGGCAGAGAGTTCCATGGTCTCACTGCTCTTACAGTAAAGAACCACGTTCTATGTTGGTGTAGAAACCGTCTTTCCTCTAGATGTAGAGTGTGCCCCCTTGTTACTGTCATAGTCCTTCATACTTCAAAAAGTAATGAAGGCTTAATCAAGATATATAACCTAAGATCACTTGAAATAGATACATCATGAACAATGGAAAGAAAAACGCTAACCTGTCAGCAACCAGATGTGGATCTGCCTTGGCACTTACTGATTTGGCTTAGGGCTACATCTAGAGGCAGCATTTGGGGTACTACAGTATTCTCCTTTAACCCTTCATAGTAGGATCTGGACTTTGCTACAGGGTTCAAAATTGCTCAGGCATCCCCCTTAGGGGAAGGATTCCAATATTGCCAGATCTGGTAGGTAATTAATTAGGGGCACATTTACAGAGCACCAGTTCTTTAAGAAGGTGGCAGGAGCACACATGCCCTACGGACAGAAGTCAGGAACGGGTAGGTGAAGAGGACATAGCATTTGCTGTGCGCATGAGAGCAACCAGTGCAAGAGAAGCAGAAATAGAGTAGGATAGGTTCGCCAAGACCACAGGTGAGCGGCGCACCATGAAATAATCTCTTCCTAATACAGCTCTTCCTCTATACAGCTTTGGACATCTCCACATAAAATCGGTGCAAACTACCAGAGAGCTCTAACTTACCATGCTTCTTGTGGTTTGTGTGGTGAGATCACATCATTTTCAGAATTTACAACTATTTACTTTAGATAGTTCCTCCTGACTGAATGGAGGTACACTTTCTCCCCACTATCAACTAGTAAGAGCTGAGTCCACTACAGGTTTTGGAGGACCTCAGCTGAAAATAGCAGCTTTATCCAAGGATCTGAAATTTGAAAAGTGGAAACCAGCACTGTGAAACGAACATAAGATATGAAATCTATGAGCTAACATTTGCGATCAGTGTACATGTCTACAGCACTGCAGTTATTGAACAGAAATAGGGTTGAGATGAAGGGTTGAAATGCTTTTATTTAAAGCCACTGTAATAATCTTTTAGTTATATAACTTTCATCACTCTACTTATTTTATGGATCATTCTTTAATATGTCAACGAACAGTGAGGGATGTATTGATTGACCTAGGAATAGGTTGATGTGTCCTAGATGATAACTATCTTCCATTTATCTTAATCTGCATGAGGCATCATTTTGACATCATAACAAGCAAATGTAGGATGAATCAATGTTTCCTTATTATGCCGTCTTTTATAGATGGGAATCGAGAGGCTTGGAAAAGTTAACTCGGTCAAACTCTGCATTGAGCGGTTTTATAGAAATGTTCTGGCAAGCTATAGTTCCTTCTATGGGTCAATTAGGTCCTGAAGCATTTTATTTGCTTTTCATCAAAAATAGTATGGTAATATACAGAGGCGTAACTTGAAGCTTCTGGGCCCCAATGCAAAACCTGATGTAGAGCCCCCAACTATAATGGTTAATTCATAGTACTGGCCTCCCTATATGGAGAAAAGAGGCCTTATGGGCCCCCTAAGACTCCTGGGCCCGGGTGCAACCACATCCCCTGCATCCTCTATAGTTACGCCAGTGGTACTATATTAGATGGAAATATTTACTGTTTGTGATATTAAATACTTTTGTGTAAAAAAAGTATAATAGAGATGGTACCTGTATTGGCTAACCAGAAAAAATATATTTGCAAGCTTTCACACCAGAGGTCCCTACATCAGGCAGGTTAAATATGACCTCTGTGCTCCAAAAACTTGAAAATATAAGCCTAGGCAATAAAGGTATCACCTCTATAATACTTTTGTTTTTCCATCAGACTTAAATGGACTTGTTTGACAAGTTTGTTTTCTTTAATCTGTACATAGAACATTATCCCAAATGGTCTGGGATATTGTCAAAGTCAATGCAGGATTATTATTCAGACTCATGCCGCTGATTAGATGCAGCGCTCATTGAAGTTAAAGTGTAAAGCTAGCATTTAATTTTTAGTCTGAGATACTCACTGAGCAAAGGTCTCCACTATGCTAAGTAAGGACACAATCAGCAACTCGAAACTTGGAAACGTTCACCTACAGTACTTTTAACTAAACTAATTAAGACCCGATGCAGATGGGTGTATTTGAATTGCAGAAGCATCCGCCTCCGGATTCCGCAGCAAAGACTGCCCATAACATGCTATGCAAAATCGCTTTTCCATGTCCACGTGTGGAAATCAATAGCAATTTTCTGCTCGCGGAGGGGAAATCACAGCATGGTCTATTTCGGCGCAGACGACTTCTATTGAAGTCAATCACAGCTCAATTGAAGTCAATAGAAGCCATCCAATCTGCGGACCGTCCGCAGCTGTCACTGCGGACAGGCGACGGAATCCGTGTCTTCGCCTAGGGATGGCACGGAGTCATCTGTACTGCGTATGTGCGCCAGCGCGCCGACCTTAACATCCACATTACAGATAAAGAACACTGCAAACAGGTCCACAGTGGTCTGCAGGGGGCACAGGCTGGGCAGAGGGTTGGATTCCCACATGCGGAATCTAACCTGGCCGTGTGCATTTGGCCTAAATAAAGGAATAAATTAAAGAATATTATTGTTAGTATGAACAGGGTCACAATATTTAAAGTGCCTTGAGAGGCTGCATACCGTGTCTGCAATCAAATGAAAAAGACATTTGGAAAAACATTGCAAGGAAAGCCCTGTCAATCAGCTGCTCTCAGCTAGTCGGTATTGCTAATGCCAATTGGCTGAAAGTAGTTTACTGATTGGGTTCTCTACACAATGCTCCTAACAATGGATTTTTTCAGTGGGATGTCAAAAGCTGTCTTCTTTGCTTATTAGTAAAGCCAGTTGTGTTCCTTAGGGCTCGTTCAGACGAGCGCTGTTTTAATGCTGTTATCAGCGGACAGAACGGGCTTCTATAGGAACTAATAGGTTCCTATGGAAGTATTCACATGAGAGAATGCTAGGCATGCTGAATCAGCGCACTGAACAAAAGATAGGACATGCGACTGCGAACGTACATGTCGGCTCCGAGGTGCACGCAAAGATAGTACATGTCCTATCTTTGCTGCATCCTTTTCATAGACTCCTATGGGAGCCTTGAAAGCACGCAGCACACACCTCGGATGATGTGAACGGGCTACTTCATGTAGCTTGTAGTAGCCCGTTCATGAGATCTTTACAGCACTATAGCCGCGATTTTTTTTCGTGGCTATAGTGCGTGAAAAGTACACTTGTCTGAACAAGGCCTAAATTAGAGATGGGTGCAGCCAGAGAAAGACTTTTACAGCATGAATCAGTTCTGCTATCACTGTCTACAAAGCCAAGCTTCACCAACAGTTGGTGGTTGACCTACTAGGCATTCCCACCTCAAAGTTTTAGAAGAAGTGGTGCTTTTTTAAGAGTCATAACTTTTTTACTTTTCCATCAACATAGTTATACAAGGGTTTGTTTTTAACAAGACAAGTTGTATTTTTTTTAATGGTACTATTCAATGTACTATATATTTTACTAGCTGATATACCCGGCTTCGCCCGAGTTAATTTGGTACTGGTGTTTATCTGGTGTTCACACGGAAAATCTTATGAAGTCGTGGTTACTTTAGAGATACTGAGGAAAAAGATATGTTCACCATTTTGCATAGTTCTCTGCGTTACCCAGGAAACACCACGTGGAGGTAACCATGCGACGTGTCCTTTATATAAAATGACACCAGGAAGTGAGAGAATTAGATTCCGTACGTAAAATTTGGACACTAATTCTTTTGCGCTTAGAATTGAATAATCAAGTTGGGACCCATTAGCTTTTCCTATTTATGACATAATCAATGCTCGTGCCCAATTTCCCATTTCTATGACACCAGAAAGTGAGAGAATTACATTCCGCACGTAAAATTTGGACGCTAATTCTTTTGCACATAGAATTGAATAATGGAGTTGGGACCAATTAGTTTTTCCTATTTATGACATAATCAATGCTCGTGCCAAATTTCCCGTTTCTATGACACCGGAAAGTGAGAAAATTACATTCCACACGTAAAATTTTGACGCCAATTCTTTTGCGCATAAAATTGAATAATCGAGTTGGGACCCCTTTAGCGTTTCCTATTTATGACATAATCAATGCTCATGCCAAATTTCCCGTTTCTATGACACCGGAAAGTAAAAAAAATTACATTCCGCGCGTAAAATTTCGACGCCAATTCTTTTGCGCTAGAATTGAATAATTGAGTTGGGACCTATGAACTTTTCCTAATTATGACATAATCAATGCTCGTGCCAAATTTCACGTTTCTATGACATCGGAAAGTGAGAAAATTAGATTCCGTATGTAAAATTTGGATGCTAATTCTTTTGCACATAGAATTGAATAATCGAGTTGGGACCCATTAACTTTTCATATTTATGACACAATCAATGCTCGTGCCAAATTTCATGTTTCTATGACATTGGGAAGTGAGAGATTTAGATTATGTACATAAAATTTGGACGCTAATTCTTTTGCACATAGAATTGAATAATGGAGTTGGGACCCATTAGCTTTTCCTATTTATGACATAATCAATGCTCGTGCCAAATTTCCCGTTTCTATGACACTGGAAAGTGAGAAAATTACATTCTGCACGTAAAATTTGGACGCTAATTCTTTTGCGCATAGAATTTAATAATGGAGTTGGGACCCATTAGCTTTTCCTATTTATGACATAATCAATGCTCGTGCCAAATTTTCCGTTTCTATGACACCGGAAAGTGAGAAAATTAGATTCCGCACGTAAAATTTGGACGCTAATTCTTTTGCGCATAGAATTGAATAATGGAGTTGGGACCCATTAGCTTTTCCTATTTATGACATAATCAATGCTCGTGCCAAATTTCCCGTTTCTATGACACCGGAAAGTGAGAAAATTAGATTCCGCACGTAAAATTTGGACGCTAATTCTTTTGCGCATAGAATTGAATAATGGAGTTGGGACCCATTAGCTTTTCCTATTTATGACATAATCAATGCTCGTGCCAAATTTCCCGTTTCTATGACACCGGAAAGTGAGAAAATTAGATTCCGCACGTAAAATTTGGACGCTAATTCTTTTGCACATAGAATTGAATAATCGAGTTGGGACCCATTAGCTTTTCCTATTTTGGAGATAATCAATGCTCCTGCCAAATTTTGAGTTTCTATGACACCGGGAAGTGAGAGAATTAGATTCCGTACGTAAAATTTGGACGCTAATTCTTTTGCGCATAGAATTGAATAATCAAGTTGGGACCTATTAACTTTTCATATATATGACATATTCAATACCCGTGCCAAATTTTAAGTTTCTATGACACTGGAAAGTGAGAAAATTACATTCCGCACGTAAAATTTGGACGCTAATTCTTTTACGCATAGAATTGAATAATGGAGTTGGGACCCATTAGCTTTTCCTATTTATGACATAATCAATGCTCGTGCCAAATTTCCCGTTTCTATGACACCGGAAAGTGAGAAAATTAGATTCCGCACGTAAAATTTGGACGCTAATTCTTTTGCACATAGAATTGAATAATCGAGTTGGGACCCATTAGCTTTTCCTATTTATGACATAATCAATGCTCCTGCCAAATTTTGAGTTTCTATGACACCGGGAAGTGAGAGAATTAGATTCCGTACGCAAAATGTGGACGCTAATTCTTTTGCGCATAGAATTGAATAATCAAGTTGGGACCTATTAACTTTTCCTATATATGACATATTCAATACCCGTGCCAAATTTTAAGTTTTTGTGACAATGGGAAGTGAGAGATTTAGATTATGTACATTAAATTTCGACGCCAATTCTTTTGCGCTAGAATTGAATAAACGAGTTGGGACCCAATTACTTTTCCTATTTTGGAGATAATCTATGCTCGTGCCAAAATTCATGTTTCTACAACATCGGGAAGTTGGAGAACTTTTGGCGAGTTAGTCAGTCAGTCAGTCAGTCAGTGAGTGAGGGCTTTCGTCTTTATATATATAGATTGAAAAACATGTAACAATTTTCAAGTGGGGTGAAATAGAAAGAACACAAATGCATCTTTTGTGGTATTCATGGTGCAATAAAAATGACATGTTAACTGTATTCTCCAGGTCACTACAATTGCAGTGGTATATAGTTTATAGATTTTATTCTAATATTTTGCTGAATAATAAAAAAAAAACCTTAGAAAAAAAATCACCGCATTCTGAAACCCATAAAGTTTTTTGTTTGCTTCAATGGGACTGTGTGTGAGGTCCTGCTTTTTGAGCAGTGAGCTAGATGTTTTTTTATGGATACCATTTTCTAATACATGCAACTTTTTGATAGCTTATGATTACATTTTTTGGGGGGAAGGTGGGGTGCCCAAATCTCTAAATTATGATATTGCCTTTTTTTCTATTCTTTATAGAATTCCTACAAGGGACAAATGCAGCAATATTTGGCTTTTTAAGTGTGCCGTGATACAAACAATGTTTAGTTTTTTTTAGTGTTCTGATTTGTTAATGGAAAAATGGGAAAACCTTTTATTTCTATTTGTCCCACAAAGGAACTGCAACACACGATGTCTTGATCACACATACAAAACACTGCAATACTTCTGTACTGCTGCTACTACTGTATTGCAGTGTATAGTACCTGTCAGTGAAGTTCTATTGAGCCCTACTACTTATTAAGCCAGATTTTATATTAATTACACATCAGTCATTTTCTGTGAATTGTGTCATTTTGTGCACTGAACAATCCACAATTTACACTGATTACATTAGTCATTTTGATTGTTAATTGCAGCAATTTGCATCTATTTATAATTTGAACTCACAATTAAGTTTAATAAGCAATAATAGTTAACGAAAATTTGAAGAAAATATATAAAACTATTTTAAAATTTGAATAAAACAAAAAGAAGTCAAAAGTTGTAGCAAGTGTACATAAAAATCCAATGAACATAACAGTGACCACGCTCTATGCTGCACATACTGAAAGTGTGACATGTGTTGATTCATAAGCGTGGGCTCACACGAGCGTGTTTTTGTGCATGCATACGCACGCACAAAAACACACTTGTATTTACAACAATGCAATCCCTATGGTGTGTTCACAAGTCCGTACTTTGCAGGTGCGTGCCTGCAAAGATAGGACATGCGTGCACCACAGGGAATGCAGGCATTGTTTTCAATGGAGCCGCAGCTGCTGCTGGTGGCTCCATTGGGAACAATGCTCTGCCGGCCCCCTGCATTCTTTTTCAGGGAAGGGCTTTACATGTAAGCCCTTCCCTGAAAAAGAAACATTTTAGTTAGGGATGAGCGAGTATACTCGCTAAAGCACTACTTATTCGAGTAATGTGCTTTAGACGAGTATCTCCCTGCTCGTCCCTGAAGATTCAGGGGCCGGCGGGGAGCTGTGGGGGAGAGTGGGGAGGAATGGAGGGGAGATCTCTCTCTCCCTCTCTCCCGCCCGCTCTCCCCTGCTCCCCGCCGCAACTCACCTGTCAGCTGCGGCGGCTCCCGAATCTTCAGGGACGAGCAGCGAGATACTCGTCTAAAGCACATTACTCGGACGAGTAGTGCTTTAGCGAGTATACTCGCTCATCCCTAATTTTAGTGCAAAAAACCCAAAAAAACCTCCCTCTTCGCCGCTGCAGTGACCTCCGCGGGCATGAAGAACACATCTGCCATATGCGGCAGATGTTTCCTTCACCCCCGCTAGTTAAAAGAATTCCCTGCTGCTACATCTGCCACCTCTGTGGCAGATGCAGCAGAGGGATTCTTCAATTCTCAACCGCAGCTGTCACATATGACAGCTGCGGTAGAGAATCCTGCTGCCGGTATCCTCCTCAATGAAGCCGTTCCCTGAAAAGCCAATGAGGGGGAAACCCGCAGCAGGATTCTGTACCGCAGCTGACATGTGTGACAGCTGCGGTTGAGAATTGAAGAATCCCTCTGCTGCATCCTTTTTCATCCTTCCTTGAAAAATTATGCAGGGGTGCCGGCAGACCATTGTTTTCAATAGAGCCGCTGGCAGCAGCCGCGGCTCCATTGACAACCAGCACGCAGCTGTGTTCACGCCTGTTTTTGCTCGTACCTAGGTGTGGACTTATGTACGCACCGGAGTACGCACAAAAACACGCTCGTGTGAACCCACCCTAAGATCTAGAAGCAAAAGATTCAAGTACAACATAAATATAACATTACTCCTACTGATCTCACTGATATCTCACCATAACAGCTCAGCACATGCTAACCAAACAAATTCAGAATGCCAGATTCTCATAGGTATGGTTAGAAGAACAGTAGCTTAAGTGTTAAAAATTAAAAAAAAAAGCACAGCTGGTTAATCAATAAGTATGGTTACTAGAGATGAGCGAGCACCAAAATGCTCGGGTGCTCGTTACTGGGGACGAAATTTTCGCAATGCTCGAGGGTTCGTTTCGAATAAAGAACCCCATTGAAGTCAATGGGCGACCCGAACATTTTTGTATTTCGCCGATGCTCGCTAAGGTTTCCATGTGTGAAAATCTGGGCAATTCAAGAAAGTGATGGGAACGACACAGCAACGGATAGGGCAGGCGAGGGGCTACATGTTGGGCTGCATCTCAAGTTCACAGGTCCCACTATTAAGCCACAATACCGGCAAGAGTGGGCCCCCCCTCCCAACAACTTTTACTTCTGAAAAGCCCTCATTAGCATGGCATACCTTAGCTAAGCACCACACTACCTACAACAAAGCACAATCACTGCCTGCATGACACTCTGCTGCCACTTCTCCTGGGTTACATGCTGCCCAACCCCCCTCCCCCCTGCACGACGCAGTGTCCACAGCGCACACCAAACTGTCCCTGCGCAGCCTTCAGCTGCCCTCATGCCACACCACCCTCATGTCTATTTATAAGTGCGTCTGCCATGAGGAGGAACTGCAGGCACACACTGCAGAGGGTTGGCACGGCTAGACAGCGACCCTCTTTAAAAGTGGTGGGGCGAAAGCCCACAATGCTGTACAGAAGCAATGAGAAATAGAATCCTGTGCCACCGCCATCAGGAGCTGCACACGTGGGCATAGCAATGGGGAACCTATGTGCCACACACTATTCATTCTGTCAAGGTGTCTGCATGCCCCAGTCAGACTGGTAATATGTACCTTAACAGTAACCGCGTTGGTGGTAATGTGGTGGTGACTGCGGACCTAGTAGCGCGGTTTTATTTTGTTGGTTTTCGGAATGTGGCCAGGATTAAGTTGGCCGTGGCAGGGGATGTTTTTGAGGCACTACGTGTCCTCTGCACGTGTCCGTGGTTATATGCACCTTAACAGTAACCGCGTTGGTGGTAATGTGGTGGTGACTGCGGACCTAGTAGCGCGGTTTTATTTTGTTGGTTTTCGGAATGTGGCCAGGATTAAGTTGGCCGTGGCAGGGGATGTTTTTGAGGCACTACGTGTCCTCTCCACGTGTCCGTGGTTATATGCACCTTAACAGTAACCACGTTGGTGGTAATGTGGTGCTGACTGCGGACCTAGTAGCGCGGTTTTATTTTGTTGGTTTTAGGAAAGTGTCCAGGATTAAGTGGGCCGTGGCGGGGGGATGGTGGGGGGGGGCTCTCTTGTGTCGGTAAAGGTGAAATTCTTGGACTGCCACCAGACGAACCAATGCAAAGGCATTTGCCAAGAATGTTTTCATTGTTGGAGGAGGAGGGGGATGTTTTTGAGGCACTATGTGTCCTCTCCACGTGTCCGTGGTTATATGCACCTTAACAGTAACCGCGTTGGTGGGAAATGGCCTCGCCGCCATCATGTCTTTGGGAAGCCTCTGTTTCCACACCCCAGAGACATACCATTAGCAGCGGTATAGGCAGAGCCCATAATTCGTAACATTTCAGCCGTAGCATTAGGAAAGGCCCCACTAACATATCACTAGCAGCATTATAGGGGGAGCACAGTATTAGTTCCATTTCAGTAATAGTAGCACTCAAGACAGGCCCCAGTAACAATTCCGAAGCAGCAGTATAGTGGGAGCGCAGTCTTCATTCCATTTCAGTAATAGTAGCACTCAAGACAGGCACCAGTAACAATTCCGAAGCAGCAGTATAGTGGGAGCGCAGTCTTCGTTCCATTTCAGTAATAGTAGCACTCAAGACAGGCCCCAGTAACAATTCCGAAGCAGCAGTATAGGAGGAGCATAGTCTAAGTTCCATTTAAGTAATAGTAGCAGCCTACACAGGCCCCAGGAACAATTCCAAAGCAGCAGTATAGTGGGAGCGCAGTCTTAGTTCCATTTCAGTAGCTGCAGTATAGCCAAGGCACAAGTTACATTTATGTAGCTAAAGTGTAGGCCAACCCCACACACCTTTCTGTACCATGAGTGCAGGCGAAGAACATACAAATTGCTATGATTACACTGTAGGTGAGGGCCCAAAAAAATTGGTGTACCAACAGTACTAATGTACCTCAGTAAAAATTGGCCATGCCCAACCAAGAGGGCAGGTGAAACCCATTAATTGCTTTGGTTAATGTGGCTTAAGTGGTAACTAGGCCTGGAGGCAGCCCAGTTTAACAAAAAATTGTTTCAAGTTAAAGTTCCAACGCTTTTAAGAGCATTGAAACGTATAAAAATTTTTTAGAAAAATTATATGAGTGAGCCTTGTGGCCCTAAGAAAAATTGCCCGTTCAGCGTGATTACGTGAGGTTTCAGGAGGAGGAGCAGGAGGAGGAGGAGGAATATTATACACAGATTGATGAAGCAGAAATGTCCCCGTTTTGGATGGTGAGAGAGAACGATGCTTCCATCCGCGGGTGCAGCCTACGTATTGCTTAGGTATCGCTGCTGTCCGCTGGTGGAGAAGATAAGTCTGGGGAAATCCAGGCTTTGTTCATCTTGATGAGTGTTAGCCTGTCGGCACTGTCGGTTGACAGGCGGGTATGCTTATCTGTGATGATTCCCCCAGCCGCACTAAACACCCTCTCTGACAAGACGCTAGCCGCAGGACAAGCAAGCACCTCCAGGGCATACAGCGCTAGTTCAGGCCACGTGTCCAGCTTCGACACCCAGTAGTTGTAGGTGGCAGAGGCGTCACGGAGGACGGTCGTGCGATCGGCTATGTACTCCCTCACCATCCTTTTACAGTGCTCCCGCCGACTCAGCCTTGACTGGGGAGCGGTGACACAGTCTTGCTGGGGAGCCATAAAGCTGTCCAGGCCCTTAAAGACTGTTGCACTGCCTGGGCTGTACATGCTGCTCGATCTACGCACCTCCCCTGCTACCTGGCCCTCGGAACTGCGCCTTCTGCCACTAGCGCTGTCGGATGGGAATTTTACCATCAGCTTGTCCGCCAGGGTCCTGTGGTATAGCAACACTCTCGAACCCCTTTCCTCTTCGGGAATGAGAGTGGGAAGGTTCTCCTTATAGCGTGGGTCGAACAGTGTGTACACCCAGTAATCCGTAGTGGCCAGATTGCGTGTAACGCGAGGGTCACGAGAAAGGCATCCTAACATGAAGTCAGCCATGTGTGCCAGGGTACCTGTACGCAACACATGGCTGTCTTCACTAGGAAGATCACTTTCAGGATCATCCTCCTCCTCCTCCTCCTCAGGCCATACACGCTGAAAGGATGACAGGCAAGCAGCAGGGGCACCGTCAGCAGTGGGCCAAGCTGTCACTTCCCCCTCCTCCTCATCCTCCTCATGCTCCTCCTCCTCC
Source organism: Eleutherodactylus coqui (assembly GCF_035609145.1). NCBI lineage: Eukaryota > Metazoa > Chordata > Amphibia > Anura > Eleutherodactylidae > Eleutherodactylus > Eleutherodactylus coqui. The sequence goes on from NC_089837.1 coordinate 107,819,242, forward strand.
TCCTGAATGCGCTGAGATATAGACAGGAGGGTGCTCTGACTATCCAGCGACATACTGTCTTCCCCCGCCTCCGTTTCCGAGCGCAAAGCATCTGCCTTTATGCTTTGCAGGGAACTTCTCAAGATGCATAGCAGAGGAATGGTGACGCTAATGATTGCAGCATCGCCGCTCACCACCTGGGTAGAATGCTCAAAGTTTCCAAGGACCTGGCAGATGTCTGCCAACTAGGCCCACTCTTCAGAAAATAATTGAGGAGGCTGACTCCCACTGCGCCGCCCATGTTGGAGTTGGTATTCCACTATAGCTCTACGCTGCTCATAGAGACTGGCCAACATGTGGAGCGTAGAGTTCCACCGTGTGGGCACGTCGCACAGCAGTCGGTGCACTGGCAGATTAAAGCGATGTTGCAGGGTGCGCAGGGTGGCAGCGTCCGTGTGGGACTTGCGGAAATGTGCGCAGAGCCGGCGCACCTTTACGAGCAGGTCTGACAAGCGTGGGTAGCTTTTCAGAAAGCGCTGAACCACCAAATTAAAGACGTGGGCCAGGCATGGCACGTGCGTGAGGTTGCCGAGCTGCAGAGCCGCCACCAGGTTACGGCCGTTGTCACACACGACCATGCCCGGTTGGAGGCTCAGCGGCGCAAGCCAGCGGTCGGTCTGCTCTGTCAGACCCTGCAGCAGTTCGTGGGCCGTGTGCCTCTTATCTCCTAAGCTGAGTAGTTTCAGCACGGCCTGCTGACGCTTGCCCACCGCTGTGCTGCCACGCCGCGCGACACTGACTGCTGGCGACGTGCTGCTGCTGCTGACACATCTTGATTGCGAGACAGAGGTTGCGGAGGAGGAGGAGGAGGGTGCTTTAGTGGAGGAAGCATACACCGCCGCAGATACCTGCACCGAGCTGGGGCCCACAATTCTGGAGGTGGGTAGGACGTGAGCGGTCCCAGGCTCTGACTCTGTCCCAGCCTCCACTAAATTCACCCAATGTGCCGTCAGGGAGATGTAGTGGCCCTGGCCGCCTGTGCTTGTCCACGTGTCCGTTGTTAAGTGGACCTTGGCAGTAACCGCGTTGGTGAGGGCGCGTACAATGTTGCGGGAGACGTGGTCGTGCAGGGCTGGGACGGCACATCGGGAAAAGTAGTGGCGACTGGGAACTGAGTAGCGCGGGGCCGCCGCCTCCATCATACTTTTGAAGGACTCCGTTTCCACAACCCTAGACGGCAGCATCTCAAGGCTGATAAATTTGGCTATGTGGACGGTTAACGCTTGAGCGTGCGTACTTGCGCTTGCGCTCCAACAGTTGCGCTAGCGACGGCTGGACGGTGCGCTGACAGACACTGGTGGATGGGGCCGAGGACAGCGGAGGTGAGGGTGTGGGTGCAGGCCATGAGACGGTAGTGCCTGTGTCCTGAGAGGGGGGTTGTTTCTCAGTGGCAGGTTGGGGCACAGGGGGAGAGGCAGCGGTGCAAACCGGAGGCGGTGAACGGCCTTCGTCCCACCTTGTGGGGTGCTTGGCCATCATATGTCTGCGCATGCTGGTGGTGGTGAGGCTGTTGGTGGTGGCTCCCCGGCTGATCTTGGCGCGACAAAGGTTGCACATCACTGTTCGTCGGTCGTCAGGCGTCTCTGTGAAAAACTGCCAGACTTTAGAGCACCTTGGCCTCTGCAGGGTGGCATGGCGCGAGGGTGCGCTTTGGGAAACAGTTGGTGGATTATTCGGTCTGGCCCTGCCTCTACCCCTGGCCACCGCACTGCCTCTTGCAACCTGCCCTGCTGCTGCCCTTGCCTCCCCCTCTGAAGACCTGTCCTGAGTAGGTGTTGCACACCAGGTGGGGTCAGTCACCTCATCGTCCTGCTGCTCTTCCTCAGAATCCTCTGTGCGCTCCTCCCTCGGACTTACTGCCCTCACTACTACCTGACTGCAAGACAACTGTGTCTCATCGTCATCGTCCTCCTCACCCACAGAAAGGTCTTGAGACAGTTGGCGGAAGTCCCCAGCCTCATCCCCCGGACCCCGGGAACTTTGCAATGGTTGTGCATCAGTGAAGATAAACTCCTCTGGTGGGAGAGGAACCACTGCTGCCCAATCTGAGCAGGGGCCCGAGAACAGTTCCTGGGAGTCTTCCCGCTGCTGAGCATGTGTCATTGGAGTGGAGTGAGGAGGCTGGGAGGAAGGAGGAGCAGCAGACAGAGGATTCGGATTTGCAGCAGTGGACGGCGCAGAACTGTGGGTGGATGATAGATTGCTCGAAGCACTTTCTGCTATCCACGACAGGACCTGCTCACACTGCTCATTTTCTAATAAAGGTCTCCCGCGTGGACCCATGAATTGTGCGATGAATGTCGGGACGCCAGAAACGTGCCTCTCTCCTAATCGCGCAGCATTCGGCTGCGATACACCTGGATCAGGAGCTTGGCCTGTGCCCACACCCTGACTTGGGCCTCCGCGTCCTCGGCCGCGTCCACGTCCTCTAGGCCTACCCCTACCCCTCAGCATGCTGTATTACCAGTGATTTGATTTCGCAGGCAGGAAAGAAATTGGCGCAAGCCTGCAGGCCAAATATACTTTTTTCCCTTTTTTTTAAAAGGAAAGGCCCACTGCGTCTATTCAATGAATAATAAGTTTAATAACTGTGTTGTGCTCCTGCAAATGTGTCACAGAACTTTAGTGTTGCAGAGTTATTAACTAGAGCAGAGCAAGGAATTTCACAGGCAGGAAAGAAAGTGGCGCAAGCCTGCTGTAAAACGTAGCTGGCTGCGTCTGATTTTTTTACGTTCTCCGCGCAGCACACACGTACCCAGAGCCCTGAGGAGTGTCAGAGGCAGGCCAAATATACTTTTTTCCCTTTTTTTAAAAGGAAAGGCCCACTGCGTCTATTCAATGAATAATAAGTTTAATAACTGTGTTGTGCCCCTGCAAATGTGTCACAGAACTTTAGTGTTGCAGAGTTATTAACTAGAGCAGAGCAAGGAATTTCACAGGCAGGAAAGAAAGTGGCGCAAGCCTGCTGTAAAACGTAGCTGGCTGCGTCTGATTTTTTTACGTTCTCCGCGCAGCACACACGTACCCAGAGCCCTGAGGACTGACAGAGGCAGGCCAAATATACTTTTTTCCCTTTTTTTTTAAAGAAAAGGCCCACTGACTATATTCAATCAATAATATATGTCTTCTGGCCCTGCCTACACAATTCTGTCCCTGTAGTATCAATGCAGGGTGCAATGCTCTGCACAGCCGATTTTGAGAAAAAAAAAATAATGCAACACAGCTAACAGCAGCCTGCACAGTACTCCACACGGTTAAATGTGGCCCTAGAAAGGACCGTTGGGGTTCTTGAAGCCTACACTCACTCCTAACACTGTCCCTGCCTAACCACCACTTCTGTCCCTAATGCAGGGTGCAATGCTCTGCACAGCCGATTTTGAGAAAGAAAAAAATATATCCACTGCTAACAGCAGCCTGCACACAGGTAGATGTGGCCCTAAGAAGGACCGTTGGGGTTCTTGAAGCCTACACTCACTACAAACACTCTCCCTACAGCAACTCCAATACAACTATACTTTCCCTCAGCTAACTCACAAGGCATCTGAGGCGAGCCGCGGGAGGGGCCGACTTTTATACTCGGGTGACATCTGATCTCCCCAGCCACTCACAGCAGGGGGGTGGTATAGGGCTTGAACGTCACAGGGGGAAGTTGTAATGCCTTCCCTGTCTTTCAATTGGCCAGAAAAGCGCGCTAACGACTCAGAGATGAAAGTGAAAGTAACCCGAACACCGCGTGGTACTCGTTACGAGTAACGAACATCCCGAACACGCTAATATTCGCCCGAGCATCAAGCTCGGACGAGTACGTTCGCTCATCTCTAATGGTTACCTGGATTACAAAAAATTTACATTATTTCTTTAAAAAATCCAGGCCTTCATAAATACCAAGGGCTGAATGTTAATAGCACAGAGGAAATGCAACAACCGAAATCTAAGTTTTGGCTCATCCTCATCGGTGCATCCTTTCACAAGCTTGTGAGCTCTTTTAAGAGGCACAGAAACCAAAAATTAAAAAGCTTCCATCAATACAAAATTCAGAACATGGAGAAAAGAAAAATAAGTTTTATTTTTGTCCAATATCTGGCCAAAAATAATCGACTTTTCTCAAATATTGTAGATTTTACAAATGATAAATGCTATTGATACCACATCGTAGTTACTCTCTCCCCCCACATGACACCACTAGGAAAACTATACTGTACATCGCATGTTGAGTACGCTTTAAAATATGTACGTTCAAACTTTAGTTAGCAAAGAAACAAAAATTACATTTTTGATAGAAGAGTCTACAAAGCTTTCAATCACATCCATTTTCATTATTTATACATTATTTTTGAATTCAAGGCAGCCAATTTTTTTCAATTGTGTTTCTTAGAAAAAGGCAGAATCAATTACTGATGCACTCCTAAAATCCTTAGATTGTTAAGGCCTGTCAAAGAAATGTTTGGAAAACAAAGTCTTTCGGAGTTTACATCTGAAGGAGCCAGTGTCAAGGTTGCTGGAAAAAGTCTGGAAATGCGATTAGAAAAGTTGAGTTCTATCATAATCTGGCATTGTTTAAATCATAGATTAGAACTGGCAGTTCATGACACTATTGTTGAAATGAATGCAATAAACCATTTTAAGGCTTTTATGTTTACAGTCAATTTCCAAAAAACACAAATGAGTTACAAAACATTTCTGTTTCTTCCAGGGAGATTGTCTAAAGGTCCTTTTACACTCAATAAATATCTCTAAAGATTTAATTAAATGAGCGAAGTGAGAGATACATTACATGTAAATGCACTGTTTGTTCACTTGTCATTTATCGCTGAGTTTCAGCCTGCATAAAAATAGTCGTTAGGTGGTTCACTTTTTGCTTCATTTAAATGGCATTCCTTCAGTCTTTGAAAGACTGAAAGACTTGAGAGGAGGTGTGATTGTTTGCACAATGACTACTTGTTTACTTATGCCAGCAGAAGACAATGGCTTCTGCCAGCCAGAGCTTTCCTCGCATAATACAGGCCCACCTGAGCAAACAATATATGCAGTGACTACAAGGCTAATGAGGGAAATGGAGATGATTTCAGATGATTATCTGTACATTTAAATCTTCAGCATTTTATGAATTGTTAATTCGTTCAGTCTTTTGGTCCTTTGAACAATAATCGTTGCTGTGTAAAATGGCTTTAAGGCTGTCTAATACGTAAACAGCATAAATATAGTGATTCTGATTAAATATGTGCCAAATCTTTCATAGTGTTGTACCTTTATAGATTTGATTCATCTTTGGGGCATGTTTGACTCAGTTTTGCACTTTATGCCACCCATTGAATGGTATTCTTTTACATCAGTTTTTTTCTCCTAATGGTCTTTTAAAATGGGACCAGCTATTGGGCAAATGATGCCTGACACTCATCCCAGTGATGCTCGCTCTTGTGCTGTTACATATGAGCAAGTATTGTTGGAATCGCTCACAGTGCTGCCAGCATGAAGGCAAAGCGGCCGGGGAACGTTATTCCCCCACCCACCTCCATTCACAGTAATCAGACAATCATTCAAAAATGCACGACTGCTGTTTACACAGAATGACTCGTCGTTCAGTTTTATGCATGCAGAAACTGAGCAACTGAACAATTCTCGTCCAGTCGCTGCGTGCATTTACACAGGAGGATTATTGTTCAAAGTCCCACTGGAGTGCGGGAATCTGAATGGTTCTAAACAATAATCGTCCCATGCAGAGGCGTAACTTGAAGCTCCCGGGCCCCAATGCAAAACCTATAACGGGGCCCCCAACTATAATGCTTTATTCATAGTACTGGGCTCCCTATACGGAGAAGAGAGGCCTTATGGGCCCCCTAAGGGTCCTGGGCCCGGGTGCAACCGCATCCCCTGCATCCTCTATAGTTACGCCCCTGGTCCCATGAAAAAAGGTCAAAAGAAGTGGTGCACAACAGAACTGACGTAATTTACAGTTCTACAACTTTTTGTATTCTTTTTTAGACACTTTTGAAACGTTTCCAGCAAGGCACAAACATTGGTTATTTTTGGTGCAAATCATTAACAAATTTGTCTAAAATGCTTTACACCAAAATTTTGGTGCAACTACTGCCATAATTCTGGATCAACAGGATTAATACACCTACCACTTTGAGTTTTTTGTTGACATTTCACTTCAAATATATGCCTCCTTGATAACGAGCAAGACTAGGCAGTAAAGATGAGCAAACGTACTCGCTAAGGCAAACTACTCGAGCGAGTAGTGCCTTATGCGAGTACCTGCCGGCTTGTCTCAAACGTTTCGGGTGCCAGCGGGGGGCGGGGAGCAGCGGGGGACAGCGGGGAGGAACGGGGGGGGAGATCTCTCTCTCATTCTCTCCCCCCCCCCCCCCCGCTCAACCCTGCTCACTCCCACAACTCACTGCTCTCCCCCGTCGGCACCCGAATCTTTTGAGATGAGCGGGCAGGTACTCACATAAGGCACTACTCGCTGGAGTAGTTTGCCTTAGCGAATACACTCACTCATCTCTACTAGGCAGTAAACACAATGTAAAAATGATACAATAGCTTACTAAGTCTCTACATTACAACTCCCTTTATTTTCAAGACCACACCCACAAATATAGTGCTCAAGGGATTGCTCCACCCACTCTGCTATCTATGATTATGCTGCTAGCGCTACCTATTCTGCCTCAGCCCCTATAGCCCTGGCACTAATTTTGGAGGGAGATGACAATCTATGTAGCTGTGCTCCAAAATGTATAATTAATATATCCCTCCCTTCATTTTGTAACCTAGCACAGGAATACAACATCAGTGCACCGTTACATGAAGAGAATAATGTCACAAGGACAATATTCTGGATTAACTAACTACTGTACATCTGTGCTAATGTTGTAGCATTGCAGGCAAAAACTATATATACAGATAAGGTGGAAATGTTACATTGAGTAATCTCCAGCCATACTTACCGATAATGTAATTTTGCGGCTAAAAATAATTAGGGCCATTTTTCATTTTCAATGCTGTTTTTAAGCCTTGTCTAGAAGGGCTTAGCATAATTATTTAGCTTTAGGTTGTTAAATTAATGACTTCAGTGGACTCCATTGTAGCAATTCCCATACTGATAATTGATGCTTAGCGCTAGAATGTTTTTTTCTGCCTTCATTACATTTGTGGTTCCCGATTGTTATATCTATTAAAACAAAAATGTTTAGACTATTATTCTATTTTGTAAAAAGGCATTATCCACAGCCAATCTATTAAATGGCATTGCCAGATATTAAAAGGAAGCAGCCTAGGAAATAGTATTAATACATAACGTAGATTGTTTTAGTGGTGAAGTGGTACTTCAAGTGAGCAGTTTTGTTAGTTGAGTCTATCTGCTTTTCTTATATATTATATCTAATTATTCTTTATATGAAACATTAATCTTTTGCCATTGTACAAAGATAAATGCAGATTGATGGCATACACATCTTATATAACTGGCAAATTAAAGGGGCATTCCACCTGACACCTATTTAAAGCATTTTTGACAGCTAGGACCACCACTAATTGCCAAAACAATCCATAGAATTCGGAGAGTTATGGAAATAGCCAAGAGCTCTAACAGTGCTCCGATCGTCACTGATCTAATATTGATTGCATGTCCGGCAGATAGGAAAAGAATTTGTCTGTAGTTTTGATAACAAACCAAATACAATCTTAGGCCTCATTCACACGACCGTATATACGCAGCTATTTAGCTGCATCCAAAAATTAGGCAAAAATCGTGACCATTTGAGGCATTGGTTTTTTAATGTATTCATTCGGATTAGCCATGTAAAAAAATCACGCCAGGAAAAATAGCACATTGGTGACCGTTTTCAGTTGCCAATTTTATACGCTGCATCCAAAGATAGGTCTTGCCCTATCTTTGCCTAAGATAGGCTGGAAGCTCCCGTAGTCTCCTATGGGAGTTGAAACAAAAGGGAGGGGGAGGGAGTTTAGCTGCGAAAAGAAGACAGCTGGTTCTATTTAAGAATTAGCAGTCATTCAGAAGATTTCTGCTGATGGAAGGGTTTTACGTGCAGCATATTGTTTTGCTGATACACAGCAGCTGTCCGTGAATGCGGCTAAAGATCGAGACTTGATCGCAGCTATTCTTCATTCATGCGATTTAACGGTGCGTACGAACGACCATAAAAACACATATGGTTGCGTGAAAGAGCCCTTACAGATTCTAAAGAAGTATCATACTAAAGACTGAAATCCATTTATGCCTCCTTGCAAAATCACATCTATGTGAATAACCCCGTAAAAGAACTGCATCAAAATAAATAATCTGAGTCTATGAATATGCAATAAGTTATTGGTGATATAGTTATAGTCATTATTTCGGTCTCTCAAACATAGTCACATTATGCATTGATGTTGTAAAGATCCTTTGATGGTCACTAACTTTTTAAGCTACTTGTGCTTTGTGATAGCCAGTTTAATAACTACCAAAAACACAAATCACTTCATTAATTAAAATTACATTTTTGTGCTGAATAATCATTCCATTCTGGTCACTAGGAGGCAGCCATCATAGCCACTGCCATAGTCTAACTATCTAATAGGTACTGTGAGCTGCTCTGTGGTTTGGCATCACTGATCATGTAAGTAGCGCTGGTCAATCACAGAGCTGCAACAGTGCATTGGTAGTCCTAACACTACCAATGCACTATAGAAGCTCTGGTTGTCTAAAGACAGTGGCAGCCATCTTGGATGCCTGAAAATGGAACTAATAGTACGCACGGCAAGAAAAAGATTATAAACTACAGGTAAGATTCTCCTCCACCTTTCAGTCCCAGAAATGAAATTTTGTCCTGAAACCAGAGGGTCGCTTTAAGAGAATGTATATAGTGTAGTTGTATACCTATATTCTCTATTTTTGAACCATGATAGGAACCAGCCAAAATATTTTTTTTATGTTTTTTAAAAATTATAAAGTTCTCCTATGTGAATGACATAAACAATATGGAAAATGCCGTACGAACTACATGGGATTTAAAAAAAAAACCAATATTTTTTATTGATTTTCAACAATATTGATTAATGATAACATGAAATCAAAACAATATATTCATGTGAATGGGATTTTAATCATTAGCACTGAGTTGCCCTTTTGACCCCTACTTGGCTGGGAGCTTTCCTGACAAATTTTTTGTTTACTCCACCTCCTGCCCTGCTCCGGGTGGTTTTGGGAGCCAGCTGATAACAGCAGCTAAGTGGCTCAAATCCCTGACCAATGGAACCTCGTTGCTGCAGCAGGTGTCCACTTCTGCCTGGCAGCATCTGTATCCAATTACCTCCATTTCAAATCGTTCTTTACATGTCTTATTGAAATATGATTTATAATCCCATGTAACTGAAGTCATGCATTTTGTACGATGTTTCCATATTTTTGTCCACCCCCTATACAATGTCACAAGACCTATAAATAGGTCAATATAGAAAATGAAATAAGATTTAGTAACTGTAGACTATAAAACATGCTAGTATTTAACCATCAGCTATAACTGTAATATTTTAATGTTGCTGGCGGCTGAATGAGCTTGCTGGGTGCTTTGCTCTTGCTTCCATCCCTCAGGTCACTTACTGTTTGTGTGCTGTAGACTAAGCAGGTATGAATAGGAATATTGTCGTGTTGTGTAAGGCAAGTTGCATGTTGTTAGATAAGTATTCCCTATCCAGCTCTGATTTTGGCAGGCATTCTCTACAGCAGTGTTGAGCAAACACTGTATAACACACTGTTATGGTGTTCAGCGATCCACTTCACCTGCAATGATCACTCGCTCACATAGTGTTGGAGAAACAATAAGTCTCCTTATGGAGCTGTCCGATTCAGCTGAATGCAGGCAATGCCTGGATACAAGCCAATGCTACATGACCCTCCTTGCAGTTTAACAGGCAGGATTCCCATAACTCCAGTGTCTTAACTATCCTTCATTGATTCTGTTTCTAATGCCCACACGGCACCTGTCAGATCTTCCTGTAGTGAGACTACAGAAAATATTACTTGCAATATTTCATGCCAGCAGAGATAAATGGGCCTGTTGCTGTTCTGATTCTAAAGAAGACACTTTTTATCAGATAACCTGTAAACTAATGTCTGATTTATTTATGTGGCCACAGGATTTAGGATTATGCTATCAGGAGTGCATGACAGACAAGAAGCATGGCTGCTGTTATTTGCTTTCAATAGCTTATCGTATTCACCTGTGTTCAGCTATTGATAGGATACCAGACATATCTATAGGCGCATTGGGCTTGTACCTATATACTGTCCTGAGGGAATGATGGCTAGAGAAAATTTACAATTTCATATACAATAAAGAAGACATTTGTATATGTAATTATGTGTATTTGTATATTAATTTGGTACTCAAAGTGCTGTGGGAAAGAGAGAAGGGGTATTAGTGCAGTATGTCTCCACCGGAAGTATGGGTGGGCTGGGCTGCCTGCCAACAAGGAGATGGGACGGCTGTAGAAGATTTCTCCTCGTTCTCCTCATTCTCCCCCACCCCTCTCCATTGAATTAAGCAGCAACCATTCAGTACTGAATGACTGCTGTTTACACTGAACAATCATCATTCAGGATTTTATGCAGTGTAATCTCCTCCAGCCGCTCCTCCCCCCTGCAGCAGCCATTCAGTACTGAACAGCCACTGCTAAAGTGAATAGAGAGGGGTGGGGGAGAGCGAGGAGAGAAATCTCCTCCAGCTGTCCCGCCTCCCTACAGCAGCTATACAGTACTGAATGGCCGCTGCTAACGTGAATAAAGAGGGGTGGGGGATATCAAGGAGTGAAATCTCCGCCAACCACCCTGCCTTCCTGCTGAGCAAGCCAGCGATTCTTGCAAGGACCAGTGTCGGGCATTATTTGCCCGACATTTCTCCAGTGTAAACGGTCCTTTAGTGTAGTATGTCTCCCCTTGGGAGCTTTTGTCAGCTTTAGTTTAGCCTCGCTAACCCATACCTCCAGTGTAGACATACTACACTTATACTGAGAGAAGGAGGCTAAGCCTGCAGAAAATCTCCAAAATGGAGACATGTTATGTTTGAACTGTGTAGTGATGAGTGAACTTTTGAAATGTTCAGATTAGCTGGTTCGCCAAACTTTTGCAGAAAGTTAAATTCTGTCAGAATTAGTGCAAACCAAACCGGAAGTTCGCCAAAACCCCTAAAACTGATGTATAACACTGTCTAAGAACTATACAAGCAGTGTATAACACTCTCAAAGTAGCAGCGTTCTACTGTTTCTGTTTGCTCAAAATTGGTGTCAAGAATAGCATGAGTATGGTCTACTTGACAATCTCACCATTTTGAAATGAAGACTATCTAATAAGATATAGTCAATGCTCACAATTAAATGTTGAACTTCCTTTGATTTGTCTGCTCTTTTGCGAGTTTATCTACTTGCATTTTCACATTTTAATTAAGTACTTACAAGTCTTAATTGGAAAGTTTTGGTAATTTGTACAAATGTACAGAATTCCTAAAGGATCTCTTTTGTCTCCTAGTAAGCTAATTCTCTGACTTTGAAGGTGCAAAATGGCTATATGTGAAGTGATCCTGAAGGTTATGGTCCCTTCTGAGGATGATACTATACCATGCAAAATGGGAATTCAGTTCCTGATATCCTTATCCAGCAAAAATTGGAATAGTAAAAATTCAAAATGTTTAGAATTTTACCTTTTAGGACATCAAATGTCCCAACTGCCTTTGATTTTGGTTCATTTATGTATTCTGTGTGACCTGAGGAAGGAAGAGTTCAGTACAATTATGTGTTACTGCATTTTGGTAAGCTGGAAACCTCTGGGTCTCCCTTCTGTCTGAACTTTGAAAAAAAATATTTTGCTCATGATTAAACTCAGAAGTTATGGAAAAGAGATGATAGCTTAGCTATCTAAGAAATCTATTGCTAAAGGTTTCTTATGGAAGTTTCTATAATCCTGTATCTATTCTTTCTCAATAACACATCCAAGAAGGCCAGTTCCTGTTTATAAATTTTGGATGTAAGATGTAGACCAATACTGATTTCTGAAACAAATTAAAGCTTTCTTTTGCTGCTGACCATATCATCACAATGTCATCGATATATCAACTCCATAAAATTATTGGCTTGTTAAATCTTGACAAGCCTTCAGAAAATACTATAGTGTCCTTCCACCAGCCCAGAAGCAAATTTGCTTATGTAAGGGCACATGTGTTCCCCATCCATATTGGTACAGATAAGAGTTGCATATGAAAACATTGTGGTTAGAGTGAAATATACACATTCCTACTTGAAGGAATATTTCTCAATGCTATGAGACCACTGTCATGTGGTACTGAGCTCTACAAAACATCTATGTCTATACTGCATAGCCAGTCACCTTCCCCATGTAAACTCTCAATCTGATTCAAGAGATTTGGAAAAGAATACTAACCCCTAAGGGTTAAATTTTTCATAGAATTATTTATTTTATGACTAGAGCCTCTAGCTTCTGCCCCCAATACCAAGACAGAACTGTTGAAGAAATTTCAAGGCTATCCTGTGTAAGGTGCTGCCTAGCATTTAGAGAACACAGTCAAACCCTATTCCTGGTCAAATTCTGCTAAAAGTTTGGTGCCAACCCAAAGCTCAGGTAGTTTGTTTCAGCCAAACCCACTAAAATACCACCACCACCATTCAATTTAAACTTATCTGAACCAGATTAAACTTTTTGTCAAAGTTTGGAATAGCAACAGAACTGAACTTTTAAAATGTTTGCTCATAACTAGTGCTGGCTTTTAGGTATTGCTGCAAACTAAACGGGAACAAAGAACAGGAAAACTTTTCATTCTTTCTATTTTTCAGCAATTTCCAGGAACTAAATACTGTAGCTGCATTAGTACATTACAATAGGAAACTTAATTGCATCTTGATTATTGGAATTGGCTACATTAAAACCTTGAAAGATCTACTGAACTTTTAGTTTGTGTTTAATTTTCAGTGCTTCTGTGTTTAATCTTCTCGGTCCATCATGGCTTTGATGAGAAAAACCCTCTATATGTAGTGGCCAGAAGTATGGAAACAGCTACGTGGGCTAGTCTATGCTGCTTCCATAACTTGTATAGAGGTGAATGGGTGTTATAGAAATAGCATAGCACATAACCTGGGAGCTGAGGAACAGCATAGCTCTCTGTGCTACACTGTTTCTATAACTTCCATTCTCTATGGAAGTTGGCAAAACAGTGTGAGATAGCCCAGCTGCTATTTCTGTGACCTCTGGCCACCATATACAGCTAGGGATGTCACTTCTGTAGATAGATATGAGTCTGAGATGTTGAAACCTGCATATATCAGACCTTTATAGCATATATGGTGCGGTGTCTGACTGGGGCATTGGCCATTGTGGGGGAGACCTTGGGGAAACAAGATGAAAGTCAACGGTGGCTTTGTGATCCCACCCCGGAGATGGCTGAACGAGGCCTAGCTCGGTTGCACGTAGTGGCAAGGTAAAATCAATAACGAGTTTGTTTGGTGATGAAGTGTCATGTGACGCCAATACCTTTGAGAGGTGAACTCTGATTTGAAATGTAGAAATAATTTAGGCAAGTCCACGTAGCTTTGGTGGTAAACCGAAGGTATGCAGTTTACTCAACACAACCTTTATTTACAGTACACAGTTTGCAGACTTAGTTAGCATTCACTTTAACGGTGCTCCAAAGAGTAAGAATACCACAAACCATTCTCTTCAACGCTTTTTCTCTCTTAAGGTTACTAATAAAGATGAGCGAACACCAAAATGTTCAGGTTCGCGTTATTCGAAACGAACTTCCCGTGATGTTCGGGTGTTCGTTTCGAATAACGAACCCCATTGAAGTCAATGGGCGACCGGAACATTTTTGTATTTCGCCGATGCTCGCTAAGGTTTTCATGTGTGAAAATCTTGGCAATTCAAGAAAATGATGGGAACGACACAGCAAGTTCTCCTCTGCCACAGCTGTAACAGCTGTGGCAGAGAAGAACGATGTTAGCCCATTGAATTCAATGGAGCCGTCAATACAGCCGACTCCACTGAATGCAATGGGCTGCCGGCGATCGCGGAATGAATTGTCGGAAAGGGGTTAAATATATAAGCCCTTTCCTGCAATTCATCCAGAAATGTGTAAAAATAAAAAATATATATATACTCACCTGGTGCCGGCAGACGGAGTTCAGCGCGGCAGGCTGCAGTTCTCCTGAACTGCTCTGAACAGCTGTGAGTAGTATTCAGCAGCCGGGGATTTAAAATCCCCGCCTGCTGAATAAGATGCCTCTGAATGGTCACAGCCTGACCAATCAGAGGCCAGCCCTCACTCACACCCATTCATGAATTCATGAATGGGTGAGTGAGGGCTGCCTCTGATTGGCTCAGGGGCAGGAGAGCTGCCCCTGAGCCAATCAGAGGAAGCCCTCACTCACCCATTCATGAATTCATGAATGGGTGTGAGTGAGGGCTGGCCTCTGATTGGTCAGGCTGTGACCATTCAGAGGCATCTTATTCAGCAGGCGGGGATTTTAAATCCCCGGCTGCTGAATACTACTCACAGCTGTTCAGAGCAGTTCAGGAGAACTGCAGCCTGCCGCGCTGAACTCCGTCTGCCGGCACCAGGTGAGTATATATATATTTTTTATTTTTACACATTTCTGGATGAATTGCAGGAAAGGGCTTATATATTTAACCCCTTTCCGACAATTCATCCCGCGATCGCCGGCAGCCCATTGCATTCAGTGGAGTCGGCTGTATTGCCGGTTCCATTGAATTCAATGGGCAAACATCGTTCTTCTCTGTCACAGCTGTTACAGCTGTGGCAGAGAAGAAGGATTTGTCTTCTATATGTTCTCAATGGGGTTGGCGCTGCTGCCGCCGGCCCCATTGAGCGCATATAGAAAAGATTTCTCAGGGAAGAAAGTTAAAGTAACCCGAACATCCGAACATCGTGTGGTGTTCGTTACGAATAACGAACATCCCGAACACCCTAATATTCGCCCGAGCATCAAGCTCGGACGAGTACGTTCGCTCATCTCTAGTTACTAAGGATGAATCCCCCCAGTCTTAGTTATCTGGGTTCTCTCCAAAGGTTTATTTAGCAGAAGCATGGAGTGACTAAGCCAGGGCCACCTGCAATTTCTCTGACTTTGCATAAACAGGGGCACATTCAACTCACTGTTGTGTAGACTGTCCTCAGAACTCTTCTTCCACACTGCACTCAATTTGGTATCTTTTACCTCCTGCTCTCCACTCCGGTAATGTGTTAATGGCTTGAGCACTGCTCTACACCTCCTCTCTTGTCCACTTCCCAACCTCTCCTCTCTAACTCCTCCTTCACTTCCTGCCATCTTCCTGCACTTTTTCTCCTCAACTCCTGCCTCACCCTATTCACTTTCCCAGGCTTGCTTCAACTCCTGCCCCCCGCCCCACTGCTAATCAAGTAATTATAAGCAAGCAGCCAATTTGAAGCAAGCTGTTGCTGGGCAGAATATCCTTAAGCCTGTGAATTAGGGGAAAGACAGGGTCTCTCTCCCATACGATACCCTCTATCTCTCCACAGGAGCTCATAGAAAGCTTCTGACTATCTGACTACCCTGTAGTCCCCTCTGGATCACTACGTTTCCCCCCTATTTAAAACACAGCCATCCTTGGTGTGAAGAGGAATCTGAGGGACAGAGCAGTTTTTTGTACTGGAAGCTGTGGCAGCACATTAATTTAAAAGAAGTTGGAATACGTGCAAGTATAAGAATTTTAAGGGAAATACTTCGGGCTAAGATGGAATCTTAAGACCCGGCTAGCTATGGGGCCACTGTATTATTCTTCTCTTCACATTCAGAAACATTGCATTAATCACATTAATGTATAACATAACATTTCATCTATGTACTGTTCAGTAGGAAACCAGGAAGGGATATAATTCACAAGTTAAATGGTAGTCAACCATTATGACAGTAAAGTCCTTTTCAAAACGTTCATATGCATGAAGGCAACCTAAATAGGAAACATGCAATATGACATTACTGAGTCCAAACTTGCAAACCTTCAGAATGACCGTTGTGCAAAAGTGTGAGAACAAGTCCTGGATGCACTTTGTGGTACCTCTAGTCCAGTGTCTATGGAAAAAAACAGGCATATGTGAATGTAAGAAACAAAACAGAAACAAGCAAAACAATGTAACTCTTCAAGCAGTCTCAAGTGGTAGCATGTTAATGGCTACAGCACTGCACTCCACCTCCTCTCTCACCCATCTCCCGACAACAACTCCTTTCCCTCTCTAACTCCTCCTTCACTTCCTGCCATCTTCCCGCACTTTTTCTCCTTATTTCCTGCCTCAGCCTGCTCACTTACCCGTGCTTGCTTCGACTCCTCCTCCTTAGCCAATCAAGAAATTATGAGCAAGCAGCCAAGACGAAGCAAGCTATTGCCGGGCAGAATATCTTTAAGCCCATGATCTAGAGGAATGACAGGGTCTCTCTCTCCCGTACGATACCCTCTATCTCTCCACAGGAGCTCATAGACAGGTATTAAGGTCTTCTGACTATCTGACTACCCTGTAGTACCCTCCGGTTCACTACAATGCTAATATGGTCCACTACAATGGTAATACCAGCATGACTTAAAAAGTCCATGAGACATCGATGACCCTATATTGACCTCAATTAAAGTAAATAGGTCTCTGTAGAGTGTACATATTATTAGTTATTATTTTTTTTAATTTTATTATTTGTCTGAATATTAAGTTTGGCATAAAAATATTCTTTAACCCTTGAAATAGAGACTATAATGAGCACACAACTTAATGTTTTTAATGGAAATGTATTTTTACAAAAAATATCCACGCAGCCAAAGTAATCACACAGGAAAATGCATCCAATTACAAATGTTTTCGTGTCTCTTCACAAATAAACATATCTATTTGTTCTTGTGAAATAATTCCATTTTTCACACAAATTTAAATTTAAGATACATTTCTAAATCAATGATCTCTATTATGTAAAAGTAAAAACAAACAGAGCCTCCAGCACTTTTTGGATATTAATTTTTGGGTCTATCCCAACAAATACTGACTGTTGGACTACTTTCTAAAGACGTTCTCTGAATGAGAGATATTATAAGGGGCGTCTCTGCAGATCCCAATGCAGCTTGACCTCATGTTGCTCGGACCTCACATCTGTTTTCCAGGCTCCCAGCTGTGTGTCTGTAGCAGTGAATCAGCTAGATCCAGACATTTAGCATTTCTTAGCACATTTGCAATGATGGTACAGCCATACACCACATTAGAACTGACGAAGCTCCAATGTGCACTAAAATCTGCATTAACTTGTCTTGCCAGAGAGTGAGCAGATCATCTGTAGATGACCTGTTCTCTCTATTTCTCTATATAACACTGTAAATCTGATGACAATATGGTTTGCAGATCGAGTCAAAATTCATCTCCAATATCATTTAATGTATTAGAGACAAATAGGATACACATCTTCCTGACTTGTAAGCATTTTTAAGACAGAACGTCTGCAAATCTCATATTATTGTAATTTCTTTTCCTCATTTTAAATCTTCCAGGCTGTTTTCTAAAAAGTTTTCACAAACTGTTTCACATAGCCTCACGCCAGAAGTTGGGAACCCTAACAAACTTAATGAATAAATAAACTCTAAAGACTTGTACACACAGACAAATTATAGATTCGCACAGTGGTGTAACCAGAGTTCTATGGGTCCTAGAGCAAATTTTGGAACATCTACTCTCCATGCATTACACCCAACACCCCCAGCATACAGTAAGCCAGTGCTTAGATAGCATACTTTACTGTAGCACCCCAGATGCCTGCAGGCATAGCATGCAGTCAGCCAGCTGGCCCAGACAGCATTATTTATACAAAAGAGTCGCTTCACATGCATCCATGGCCCTATGCTGGTGTTCAGCACACCGCTATTTCTTTGCATGCAAGTGAGGCAAGAATGCTGCTGGTTTGGTTTCATCAAGGTGGGCTATGTGCACCGTCCCATAGGGTGACCGCGGACACATGGCATACACTGAGGAGCTGGGAGGGCATGATGCTTGCTTGCCACGGTGGCACTTACCACTCTCCTTCCCGGAGGGATGCACGCAGTCAAGGCCAGGGCAGCGCTGAGCCTCTTCCGGATACCCCTGACATGAGGATGCCCAATAAATATTTGAACAGGTGATGACGTTGTCACGAGTGACACCACCGTTTTGGTACCCACCGGCATGAACATTGGCGGCCAAATAATTGAGCCACAGACAGTGATAGAGTACCTCAGGACCCTGGGAACGATCAGGGCCTGGAAAAAACTTTACTTGAAAAACTCAAACAAGACAAGGCACAATTTAGAGCAATGACAGGGCAGGAAATTAATAGAATTGAACAGGAGTACCTCCACCCGGGGATCCAGACTTCAGAACAGCCGGGTGTGAAAAGCAAAATGCGTGCACCTCTACGTGGTGATCCACTAGCTCTGGATGGCCACATAGGAAATTATGACTTAGATGGTACCTCTGCACTGGGCCTTGACAAGCACTCACTCGCAGTTGTTCTCGCTCTGCTTAGGGCTCACTTACTAATCATGCAGATCCTTGCATTCAGGAAATCTCTCCTTCTCTTCCATACTTCACTACATGGCGGCTGAAGGTTCTGGCACTCTTTACCAGGAGCTCAGAAGATATGGAACTCAAGATAGAAGACCCTTTCCCGCTCTCAAACACTCACATTTATACCCTCTCTCATACCACGTGACAGGACATAAACTGATACATTTACAGACAGTCAGTTCACACTTTGCAGACATTAACCTCTCATTTGCTGCTGCTGCACAATACACATAACAGAATGACAAGACAGTTATGCACAGAGCATCTGCATAAGACATACATGCATGGCATTATGGAGGGGTCCAGGAAAGCATGTACTTGGCCCCTACATATGCAACAGCATGAGCCCCCTAATCCTCTAAACTGAACAACCGCTTTGCTCCAATGCAAGGTGCTGCACTACAATTCAGCACAGCTCTTCGCACATGCACCCCCTAGCAACAGAAATTATAGTGACCTTTGCTCTTACAACCTCTGAGTTCTATGGAGCAGTAATTAAACACCAATGGCTGGCTATTAACCTATACTATACTTCCATATGACTCCAATTTTATAAAGTGTTAGACTTCTTCCTTATATCTTAATAACGAGGCATTGTTATTTGCATGGGGCCTACAACTTTAGAGGCCATAATATTAAGGTCTGCCAGAAGAACATTTTTCTAAATTATTCCTATGACGTTACTTAGTATCCACTACAATGTATATATAGAAAAAAAACACACACGGATGAATTTAATAAAACACTTGCACCAACATTTTGGCATCAAGTAGTTGCAATTTTGGTGCAAGGGATAGTTTTTACCAAAAATTGTGACTTTTTCCAGTTTTACATTGGCCCTAACACTTTTAAAAAAATGGGTGGGGCTTAGAGTAAGTAAGTATGGTCACAGGCAGCCTGTAAAATTTACTATAATTTATGCCAGCTATAGCTGAAATCTATGCCAGCCCATAGCTGACATAGATTACAGATTTGGACGGCAAAAAAGTATTAATACA
The DNA here is from genome assembly GCF_035609145.1 of Eleutherodactylus coqui. Taxonomy (NCBI): domain Eukaryota; kingdom Metazoa; phylum Chordata; class Amphibia; order Anura; family Eleutherodactylidae; genus Eleutherodactylus; species Eleutherodactylus coqui. Next base: position 107,838,896 of record NC_089837.1, read on the forward strand.
TTTGCCGCACTTCATGCTAGTATAAGCTTTACTTAGATTAGTGTATAAAGTAGTCTAAGTACATCAACCACACAGTGTCTATAAAAAAATAAATTGTATTAAGCTATTTTAGTCAATGGATAACTATAGGGAAGTTGTACCAAGATCACATGTGATCCCCTATCCACAGAGTAGAGGATAACATGCTGATGAATGGGGTCTTACTGCTAAGATCTCCATCGATCTCAAAAACGAGGGTCATGTGTGCCCCTCTACCTGTTATTACAGTGCTGCTTCACCCCCCCACAGTGACATCAGAATAAACGGAGCATTGGCTGAACATGTACAGCCACCGCTCAGTTCATGTCAATGAGCTGACAGAATTTCCCAAGCGCTTGCCACTCAGCTATCTCCAACAATCCCATTGAAAGTGACCAGTTCTCCATTTAGTCCCTTCCTCACTGCAGAGGGTGCAGTAAGATGCATTGGGGACACTGTACCCCATTTTTGGGATCAGTGAGGGTCTCAGTGGTGAAAGCCCCTCTGATCAGCAAGTTATTCCCCCTCCTGTGGATATGGGATAATTCATGATCCTCGTACAACCCCTTTAATTATAACTAGGGTAGCAAAATGTTTTTAAAAGTCACAGAATTAGTTTATATACTTACACCATGTTTGTTGTCTACATTTGGCATATGCTTCGGGAAAAATTTCTGCCATGTAGCCCAGATATATGCAACTATATAATATGTCATATAGTTGCATATGTCTATCATTGACTTCCACTATAAAAAAGTTCTATGGTGCAGTACATGTTGTTGTGGGCTGCCGTTATATTCCAAAGGGATGTAGACTGTGCTTTATAATATAGTTAAAAAGATATGTCCTCCAATTCTGTTATAAGTTAGTAGAATTGGTCTGGCACCATGTGAATTTGTCATATAATATATCCAGCACTGCGGCATAGTTTTCACTATGAACAGAAGCCACAGCCCAGACGGGAGAGTTCTACTATGTATATGCAGTTGTCGGTTCATTATACTAGTATAGGTGAGTCTGTGCCACATTAAGTTATAATAGACAATCCCAATCCAGCTGCAGGTGGATAATATATCTGACAATAGTTCCCCCAGGTATTGTAACTTCCTAAAGTTGAAATAATGTCAAAACTGCGGCACAAACGTCATGGAAAACAAAGTAATTAAAGCCTTTTGTTAGTAATTTGTACTGCGGTGGAGGTGTTGTGACACACCGGCCTCAAGGTTTTTGGATCAGATCCTTTATCTAGGGAGAAGCTGTATAACACAATAAAAGCGAATTCATAGTCACATCAAAAAGAAACAGGTGTTCCAATTAAGCTCTGCTGCACGTGAGCAACCGCTGTATTATGGCGAATACTGTAACCCTTTTCCAGGTCATTCTACAATTTCACATTACAGCTATGAAACAGCAGCAGGGGTGGCAAAAAAATTAAAATTTTTAATTAAATCCACAAAAAATTATTTTTCTCATTTTTTCAAATCATAATTTTAAGTTTTAATAGTGCTATGTAAATTAGATGGCATATATGCCCAGTTATGACCTCCACTTTTGCTGTAGATTAATAAGAGAACTTCATTATTATTTAGTCTGCTTTCAGAAAAGTGTATGTTAGCTGTGTATTTGGTCTGTCTTTCACAGACCTTAAAGGGGTTTTCCAGTGAAATACTATGGATGATCTATCATCAGGATAGGTCATCAATAGTTGATCTGCCGGGATGCAGTGACAAAGGGACTCCCTGCGAGGAGTAAAGAATTCCCTGCCACAGCTGTCTAGCCGCTTGTCTGTAGTGAAGGTCTTTCAGCAGATAAAATCCCCACCCCTGAAAGGGCTGCATCTGATTGGCTGAGCACTCAGCCAATCACAGGCAGCACTCAGCCATTCATTGAATGACAGCTGAGTGCTGCCTGTGATTGGTCACAGCACTTAGTCAATCAGAGGCAGTGCTCAGCCATTCATTGATTTCAATGGATTTCAGTTATTTTGTTTTCAATATTGGGATTTTTGGGCCATAAATATCCCGTTAATGAATACTAAGTGCAAGGAAGATCGGGCAGCACCTATGTTCCTATGGCTTTTTTCAATCTCCTGTGCTCCGGTGCGGAATTTGAACGGCTGGCGAGGGGAAGAAATTTCCTTCATTAAGGCACAACTACGGTCCATAGCAGCGTAGATTTTCATTAATTTTCATCACACTCGCCATGTAAATACAGCCTGTTTTTCACATTTCTCGAAAGCAATAAGTGCCATCAGCTAAGGGCTTTGCCTAAGCGTTATAAATGTATGGTGGCACATGGAGGTCCTACTTATACTTATTACATGGGGATTTAATGTGTTGCCATGTGGCGCCTGCATATGGCACTGCATTTTCTATAGAAATAGTACTGCATTTGTATAAATCAATGAGAAAAAAACCTCTGCATGCCTCAGCATGAAATCAGAAACGCATAGAAGTATAGTATGGGCTAAGTCTGGCGTCAGAAAAACAGGACTTAGTTAATTTTCCCCTATTTGCTCAAGAGTAGTGCATATATAACCACATCTAAAAAGTTCCACAATTTAGGCTGCCTGCACACGACCGGGTTTGAATTGCGGTATCTGCAATTGTCTTCTGTGCTGACAATCCATGGCATTCCGCACCAATTCAAACCAATGGAGCATCCTCATGTCCACTAACATGAGCGGACAGTGATTGCGTTTTTCCGTTCGAGGAGCAGAACTCGCAGCATGCTCCATTTTCGTGCAGGCTCCACATGGACGGCTTCCATTGAAGTCAACAAAGCCATTCGACGTGTGCCTCTTCTGCAATTGACATAGTGGAAAGGTTACGGATTTCGCATCATAGCTAAGTGATTACGTGGGAAAGGCAGGAGTTAAAATAAAAAATCTATACTGCGCATGTCCAACAGCAAGTCATGGGGGCCATCCGCAGTACAGAAGAGAGGACAAAAAGACAGATATGCAGGGTCACCAGCCGGTTATACAGTCGGATACCGGTGCAGGACCGCACATCCGCAATCCAACCCGGTTGTGTGTATCCGGCCTTATAGTTACGGTATAGGGGTAGCAGGACTTATATATGTGCCTTCTTGAGACAGCAGGATCCCTTGCTTAATGTTTTGATGTGAAGTGACTGGCAAATTTCCCACGCTCCACAGATTGTTTACTAACGGAGTACACAGTTTATGTTAATCTATTTTTTATTTTGTTTTGTTTCATAACCCCTTTATAATTTTATTATATTTTCCCCAGGGAAGTCGGAAGGACAACGCTCCATGTTTTTGCTCGCCATCTGCAAGAGACTGGGAAAAGAGCCAGCACTTTAGAATACTTAGGTCGATGGGTCAGCAGAAAGCTGGCTGGTTCTGATTTTTCCACATTCCCAAAGGGAAAGCTGCTCACCTCATCACATTGCAGAACACAACCCACATTTCCTTGTGTCTTGTGTGATCACTGAAGTCTAATAGGAGTTAATTGAATGCTAAATTATATCCCTTTCTCTACTGGATTACCATGATATACATCAAAGAGGGATTTATCATGGCATTGCTGGGAAACCAACAGGTATTCAGGAGAAAAAAGCTTCTGTACCTCTATCATGCTTACACAATGAAGTGAAACATGCTAACGTCCTACCTGATAGTTTAAACACATTTCCAGAGGTCACTTCAAGTTTTACAAAGCATCTTGTGGAGAAAAACTTTTTTCACTAACATTTTGCTTTTTACAGCATCTTTTCTGCTTACCATAGATTGCTATTTTATAGGTCTATAGATTGAAATGCAAATGAATATGTTACACCGAAAATAGTGCTACATCTGTGCTCATTAGAGATAGAGTTAAGTATTTTGGGCACTCTAATATTCCTAAGTAGCGAACTTTTGAAAAGCTAGGTTTGGCTGGTTCCCCAAACTTTTGAAAAAGTTTGGTTAAGTTTAGAGATGAGCGAACGTACTCGTCCGAGCTTGATATTCGTGCGAATATTAGGGTGTTCGGGATGCTCGTTACTCGTAACGAGTACCACGCGGTGTTCCGGTTACTTTCAGTTTCCTCTCTGAGACGTTAGCGCGCTTTTCTGGCCAATTGAAAGACAGGGAAGGCATTACAACTTCCCCCTGTGACGTTCAAGCCCTATACCACCCCCCTGCTGTGAGTGGCTGGGGCGATCAGATGTCACCCGAGTATAAAAATCGGCCCCTCCCGCGGCTCGCCTCAGATGCCTTGTGAGTTAGCTGAGGGACAGTGGTATTGTGCTGGAGCTTCTGTAGGGAGAGCGTTAGGAGTTAGTGTAGGCTTCAAGAACCCCAACGGTCCTTCTCAGGGCCACATCTAATAGTGTGCAGTACTGTGTTAGCACTGTATTTATTTATTTTTTTTCAAAATTGGATCTGCAGAGCATTGCGCCCTGCAATAGGGACAGAAGTGGTGGTTAGGCAGGGAGAGTGTTAGCAGTGAGTGTAGGCTTCAAGAACCCCAACGGTCCTTTCTAGGGCCACATCTATCCGTGTGCAGTACTGTCCAGGCTGCTGTTAGCAGTGTTGCATATTTTTTTTTTTCTCAAAACTGGCTGTGCAGACCATTGCACCCGGCATTAACACTACAGGGATAGAATTGTATAGGCAGGGCCAGAAGACATACATTATTCATTGAATAGACGCAGTGTGGCTTGTCCTTTGAAAAACAAGGGAAAAAATTCTATTTCGCCTGCCTCTGACAGTCCTCAGGGCTCTGGGTACGTGTGTGCTGCGTGCAGAACGTTAAAAAAAATCAGATGCAGCCAGCTACGTTTTACTGCAGGCTTGCGCCAATTTTTTTCCTGCATGGGAAATCCCTGATCTGCTGGAGCCAATAACTTTGCATCACTGCAGTTCTCTGACACATTTGCAGGGCCACAACACAGTTATTAAACTTAGTAGTATTCATTGAATACACGCAGTGTGGCTTGTCCTTTGAAAAACAAGGGAAAAAATTCTATTTCGCCTGCCTCTGACAGTCCTCAGGGCTCTGGGTACGTGTGTGCTGCGTGCAGAACGTTAAAAAAAATCAGACGCAGCCAGCTACGTTTTACTGCAGGCTTGCGCCAATTTTTTTCCTGCATGGGAAATCCCTGATTTGCTGGAGCCAATAACTTTGCATCACTGCAGTTTTCTGACACATTTGCAGGGCCACAACACAGTTATTAAACTTAGTAGTTGTCAGGACAGTGTCCGGGATATGGGGGTCCCTGAGATATCCCGCAACCCCTGTCCCTGCCTACTTGCCCCCCTGGGCTAACCCCCAGGGCGACAACTGGGCGGCGGTCCCTACCCTCACTAGGGAAGCGGGACACGGGAAGACAAACAGACACTGAAGACAAACAACGGTAGAATGGTCAGACAATCCGGGTCGGCAACAGGAGGGTGCGCAGTACAGGGGGGTCAGGCAAAAACGTAGTCAAGGTCCAAAAGCAGAGGTCAGGAAAGCCGGGGTCACAAACAGGAGTCAAAGAATACGCGGGTGCAGCTGGAAGACCAAACTAACACTGGCAAGGCCTGAGAGGAAAACACACCTATTTAAATGCTGTCAGCGCTCCCGCCCCAGAAGCTGATTGGGGCGGGGAGCCTGACAGCAGCAGGGCTAATCAGGGCGGTGCTGGGGGCACGCCCCCAGTCTAGCTGCACAGACAGTTACTAGGGAAGCCAGCCTGGTAGTCAAGTGACTAGAAGCACCAGCTGCCTCCCTAGCAACCCGGCGGCGACCAGTCTTACAGCGGCCCGGGGAGATCACAAGAACCGGGGTACCTCTGCGCCGCGCTCCTGTACCCCGGGTGGCCGGACCGGTGGTGCGGGCACGGCGGCCCCGAGAGTTGCCGGTTCTGACAGTACCCCCCCTTCTACGGGGGGACACCGGACCCCCATGGCCAGGTGCGGGCTTAAGCGGGAAAGCCCTGTGGAATGCCTGGACTAGGCGTGGCGCATGAACGTCCCTGGCAGGGACCCACGTCCTATCCTCAGGGCCAAATCCTCTCCAGTGGACCAGGTACTGCAGCACACCTCTAACCCGTCGGGCATCCACCAGCCTTTCTACTTCATACTCCAGTTCCCCCTGTACCAGAGAAGGAGGAGGCGGGTTCTGGGTGGGTAGAACTGGAGTCACATACTTCTTAAGTAAGCTTTTGTGAAAAACCTTGTGGACCTTCCAGGGGTCAGGAAGTGCCAACTTATATGACACCGGGTTGATAACCTGAGAAACAGTAAATGGGCCAATGAACCGAGGAGCAAGTTTCAGGGAGGGAACCTTGAGTCTCAGATTCTTGGATGACAACAAAACTTGCTCCCCGACTACAAAAGGTGCAGAGATGGTACATCTTTTATTTGCGTATTTACGCAGTTTCTCTTGGGAACCCTGAAGGTTCTTACGAACCTGGGCCCAAACTGTGCACAGTTCCTCAGAGGATATGTCGGCGGCCGGATTGTTCGAGACCACAGGGGTGGAAAGCGAGAACCGGGGATGAAACCCATAGTTACAAAAAAAAGGTGACAATTGGGTCGACGAGTTAACATGGTTGTTGATAGCAAATTCGGCGAGAGGTAAGTAGTTGACCCACTGATACTGGTTATCAGAGACAAACAGTCGCAGATACTGGATAAGTTCTTGGTTCATTCGTTCCGTTTGTCCGTTACTCTCGGGATGGAAAGCGGAGGAGAAGGACAAATTTACGTTTAGATTTTTACAGAAGGCTCGCCAGAAGCGAGCGACGAACTGAACCCCTCTATCTGACACAATGTCCTCGGGGATCCCATGTAACCGAACAATCTCCTTGATGAACATTTCCGACAGAAGTTTGGCGTTAGGCAACTTGCAAAGCGGAACAAAATGTGACATTTTAGAGAAACGGTCTACTATTACCCAGATGACCGTATTCCCCAGCGAGGATGGCAGATCAGTAATAAAATCCATGGACAAATGGGACCATGGCCTGGACGGAATGGGCAAGGGAAGAAGAGGACCCTCAGGACGTCTCCTGAGATTCTTCCCCCTTGCACAAACCGGGCACGCGGACACAAATCCCCGTACCTCCTTGGCCATGTGCGGCCACCAATAGAGTCTGGACACTAACTCCAGCGTACCCCTGATGCCGGGGTGTCCAGCTAGGACTGAAGCATGTGTCTCCTCTAACACTTTCAATCTCAGTGACAACGGGACAAATAATTTGCCTTCCGGAAGGGCTTCAGGAGCAGATTGTTGAGCGGCGTGAATGAGAGGTGAAAGGTCGGAGGAGACAGCAGCGAGGACCACCCCAGGGGAGAGAATGCTCTCAGGCTCCGGCTCGGCAGGTTCCGGAGAACCAAAGCTCCTAGACAGGGCATCAGCCTTGACATTCTTAGAACCGGGTCTATAGGTAACAACAAAATTGAACCGAGAGAAGAACAAGGCCCAGCGGGCTTGCCGAGCATTTAACCTCTTAGCGGAATCTAGATAGGTGAGGTTTTTATGGTCTGTGAGTACCGTGATCTGGTGATGGGCTCCTTCCAAAAAATGCCTCCACTCTTCGAAAGCCCACTTAATCGCCAGCAATTCCCGGTTGCCTATATCATAGTTCCGTTCGGTGGAAGAAAACTTCCTAGAAAAATAGGCACACGGTCTAAGGTTGGTGAGAGTGGAGGGACCTTGGGACAGTACCGCTCCCACACCAAACTCAGAGGCATCTACCTCCACCAAAAAAGGGCTGGACAGATCCGGTTGTACTAGGACAGGTGCAGAAGAGAACGCCGCCTTCAGGGTATCGAAGGCCCTCAGAGCCTCAGAAGACCAGGTCCTCACATCTGCCCCCTTTCTGGTGAGGTCCGTTAGAGGTTTGGCCACCACGGAGAAGTCTTTGATGAATTTGCGATAGTAGTTGGCGAAGCCGAGGAAGCGTTGAAGGGCTTTCAACGACCCTGGCTGGGCCCACTCCGTGATGGCTTTCACCTTTTCAGGATCCATCTGGAAGTCGCATGGCGTGATGATATACCCCAAAAATGATATCTTTTGTACCCCGAAGACACATTTCTCGAGTTTAGCAAACAGCTTGTTATGTCTGAGTCGAGCTAGTACAGTCTGCACGTGAGTATGGTGACTCGGCAAGTCGGAGGAAAAAATCAAAATGTCGTCTAGATATACAACCACGAACACCCCCATGATATCCTGAAACACTGAGTTCATGTACCCCTGAAAAATGGCGGGGGCGTTACACAATCCAAAAGGCATAACTAGGTATTCAAAATGCCCGAGGGGCGTATTGAAGGCGGTTTTCCACTCATCCCCCTCCCGAATGCGGATGAGGTTGTATGCTCCCCTGAGATCAAGTTTGGAAAACCATCGGGCACCAGCGACCTGGTTGAGGAGGTCAGGAATGAGTGGAAGAGCATACTGGTTTCGGACTGTGATTTTGTTTAGCTCTCTATAGTCAATACAGGGCCGGAGACCCCCATCCTTCTTCTCAACGAAGAAAAACCCGGCACCCACCGGGGATTCTGAGGGCCGGATGTGCCCCTTGGCCAGGCTGTCCTGGATATAGTCCCTCATGGATTCTCTCTCAGGAACCGTAACGTTATAAATGCGGCCCTTAGGAAGTTTGGCCCCAGGAATCAAGTCTATTTTACAGTCCCATTCCCTATGAGGGGGCAGAGCTTCAGATAATTGTTTGGAGAACACGTCCGAAAACTCGGAGAGGTATTCTGGTAGGGGGGTCCCCTCGCAGGTGGAGATTCCCATCTTCACCGCACAAAGGTGGTTGGCACAGCGGGGACCCCACTTTACCAGTTCCAACGTGTCCCAATTTACTACCGGGTTGTGCTCCCGGAGCCAGGGGAGGCCTAGGACGACGTCCACAGACAAATCTCTCATCACTAGAAAGGTGCAGGTTTCCACGTGTAAGGCTCCTATAGTAAACCTTACTTCAGGGGTAACCAGATTAACCACCCCTGCTTGCAATGGGGTGGAGTCCACTCCTGAAACCAGAATCGGGGTCTCTAAACGTAAAAAAACCCCGGACAGTTGAGCAACGAAATTAAAGTTAACGAAATTCGCCGCAGCCCCAGAATCAACAAAGGCTTGCCCAGTACGGTGGAAAGCATGAAATTCTAGGGTGCAAGGCAATAACATTTTGGATAACACAGGGAGTACCTTGGCTCCTAGACAGTCCTCCGGACAACTGCCTAGGAGCGGACGTTTTCCCTGCCATGGCTTCTTGGCGCAGGTTGCAATGCGGTGACCCGGCTCCCCACAGTAGAAGCAGAGGTTCTTCTTCAGGCGATTTTCCCGTCGTTGCTTAGGGTTCAGGGCTCCCAGCTCCATGGCCTCGGTGGTGGGAGGTGGAAAAGTCGGGTCAGTAGAAGAAGTGGGCGTGGGGAGTGGAGTGGTCCGAGCGGCGTGTCTGGCCCTCAAACGTCGGTCAGCCCGAATAGCCAGCGACATGGCTTGCTCCAGGGTTCTTGGCTCCGGGTGGGCCACGAGTAGGTCCTTCAGACCCTCAGACAGACCGGTCAAAAATAGGTCTTTTAGGGCGGCATCATTCCACCCGGATTCTGTACAGTGCTGGCGGAATTGGGAACAGTAGTCCTCCGCCATCTTGCAACCCTGGCGCAGGGCCAGAAGCTTGGAGACTGCGTAGCCGGCACGGTCGGGTTCGTCATAAATTTGACCCAAGGCGGAAAAAAAGGCGTCAGGGGATAGTCGGGCGGGAGAGCCAGCAGGTAATGAGAAAGCCCAATTTTGGGGCTCTCCCCTCAGGCGGGTAATTACAATTCCCACTTTCTGGTATTCAGTACCAGAGGAGTGGGGGCGGAGATCAAAGTAGAGCTTGCAGCTCTCTCTAAATGCGAAAAACTGACCTCTCTCTCCGGAGAAACAATCCGGAAGCGTGGCTCGAGGTTCTGTCATTGTTCCTGGAGCGGAAGCGGGTTGCATGGGACCTGCAGCTGCCGCTTGTTCCTGTCGCTGCAAGCGGGCTGTTAGGTCCTGGGCAAGGTTCGTAAGGAACTGGACCTGGTTCGCTACAGCTGCCATGGCCTCCATCGAGGGGTTCAGAGTTGCCGGGCGGATGCAAGGGTCTGACCTTCGTTCGGCCAGTGTTACTGTCAGGACAGTGTCCGGGATATGGGGGTCCCTGAGATATCCCGCAACCCCTGTCCCTGCCTACTTGCCCCCCTGGGCTAACCCCCAGGGCGACAACTGGGCGGCGGTCCCTACCCTCACTAGGGAAGCGGGACACGGGAAGACAAACAGACACTGAAGACAAACAACGGTAGAATGGTCAGACAATCCGGGTCGGCAACAGGAGGGTGCGCAGTACAGGGGGGTCAGGCAAAAACGTAGTCAAGGTCCAAAAGCAGAGGTCAGGAAAGCCGGGGTCACAAACAGGAGTCAAAGAATACGCGGGTGCAGCTGGAAGACCAAACTAACACTGGCAAGGCCTGAGAGGAAAACACACCTATTTAAATGCTGTCAGCGCTCCCGCCCCAGAAGCTGATTGGGGCGGGGAGCCTGACAGCAGCAGGGCTAATCAGGGCGGTGCTGGGGGCACGCCCCCAGTCTAGCTGCACAGACAGTTACTAGGGAAGCCAGCCTGGTAGTCAAGTGACTAGAAGCACCAGCTGCCTCCCTAGCAACCCGGCGGCGACCAGTCTTACAGCGGCCCGGGGAGATCACAAGAACCGGGGTACCTCTGCGCCGCGCTCCTGTACCCCGGGTGGCCGGACCGGTGGTGCGGGCACGGCGGCCCCGAGAGTTGCCGGTTCTGACAGTAGTATTCATTGAATACACGCAGTGTGGCTTGTCCTTTGAAAAACAAGGGAAAAAATTCTATTTCGCCTGCCTCTGACAGTCCTCAGGGCTCTGGGTACGTGTGTGCTGCGTGCAGAACGTTAAAAAAAATCAGACGCAGCCAGCTACGTTTTACTGCAGGCTTGCGCCAATTTTTTTCCTGCATGGGAAATCCCTGATCTGCTGGAGCCAATAACTTTGCATCACTGCAGTTCTCTGACACATTTGCAGGGCCACAACAGTTATTAAACTTAGTAGTATTCATTGAATACACGCAGTGTGGCTTGTCCTTTGAAAAACAAGGGAAAAAATTCTATTTTGGCTGCAGGCTTGCGCCAATTTCTTTCCTGGCTTGGAAATCACTGGTAATACAGCATGCTGAGGGGTAGGGGTAGGCCGAGAGGACGTGGACACGGCCGAGGACGCGTAGGCCCAAGTGAGGGTGTGGGCACAGGCCGAGCTCCTGATCCAGGTGTGTCGCAGCCGACTGCTGCGCGATTAGGAGAGAGGCACGTTTCTGGCGTCCCCACATTCATCGCCCAATTAATGGGTCCACGCGGGAGACCTTTATTAGAAAATGAGCAGTGTGAGCAGGTCCTGTCGTGGATGGCAGAAAGTGCTTTGAGCAAGCTATCATCCACCCAGAGTTCTGCGACGTCCAGTGCTGCAAATCCGAATCCTCTGTCTGCTGCTCCTCCTTCCTCCCAGCCTCCTCACTCCACTACAATGACACTTGCTCAGGAGCGGGAACACTCCCAGGAACTGTTCTCAGGCCCCTGCTCAGATTGGGCAGCAGTGGTTCCTCTCCCACCAGATGAGTTTATCGTCACTGATGCACAACCATTGGAAAGTTCCCGGGGTCCGGGGGATGAGGCTGGGGACTTCCGGCAACTGTCTCAAGACCTTTCAGTGGGTGAGGAGGACGATGACGATGAGACACAGTTGTCTTGCAGTGAGGTAGTAGTAAGGGCAGTAAGTCCGAGGGAGCAGCGCACAGAGGATTCGGAGGAAGAGCAGCAGGACGATGAGGTGACTGACCCCACCTGGTGTGCAACGCCTACACAGGACAGGTCTTCAGAGGGGGAGGCACGGGCAGCAGCAGGGCAGGTTGCAAGAGGCAGTGCGGTGTCCAGGGGTAGAGGCAGGGCCAGACCAAATAATCCACCAACTGTTTCCCAAAGCACACCCTCGCGCCATGCCACCCTGCAGAGGCCGAGGTGCTCTAAGGTCTGGCAGTTTTTCACCGAGACGCCTGACGACCGACGAACAGTGGTGTGCAACCTTTTTCGCGCCAAGATCAGCCGGGGAGCCACCACCAACAGCCTCACCACCACCAGCATGCGCAGACATATGATGGCCAAGCACCCCACAAGGTGGGACGAAGGCCGTTCACCGCCTCCGGTTTGCACCGCTGCCTCTCCCCCTGTGCCCCAACCTGCCACTGAGATCCAACCCCCCTCTCAGCACACAGGCACTACCGTCTCATGGCCTGCACCCACACCCTCACCTCCGCTGTCCTCGGCCCCATCCACCAATGTCTCGCACCGCACAGTCCAGCCATCGCTAGCGCAAGTGTTGGAGCGCAAGCGCAAGTACGCCGCCACGCACCCGCACGCTCAATCGTTAACCGTCAACATAGCCAAATTTATCAGCCTTGAGATGCTGCCGTATAGGGTTGTGGAAATGGAGGCTTTCAAAGCTATGATGGCGGCGGCGGCCCCGCGCTACTCAGTTCCCAGTCGCCACTACTTTTCCCGATGTGCCGTCCCAGCCCTGCACGACCACGTCTCCCGCAACATTATACGCGCCCTCACCAATGCGGTTAGTGGCAAGGTCCACTTAACTACGGACACGTGGACAAGCAAAGGCGGGCAGGGCCACTACATCTCCCTGACGGCACATTGGGTGAATTTAGTGGAGGCTGGGACAGAGTCAGAGCCTGGGACCGCTCACGTCCTACCCACCCCCAGAATTGCGGGCCCCAGCTCGGTGGTGGTATGTTCGGCGGTGTATGCTTCTTCCACTAAAGCACCCTCCTCCTCCTCCTCAACCTCTGTCTCGCAATCTAGATGTGTCAGCAGCAGCAGCACGTCGCCAGCAGTCGGTGTCGCGCGGCGTGGCAGCACAGCGGTGGGCAAGCGTCAGCAGGCCGTGCTGAAACTACTCAGCTTAGGAGATAGGAGGCACACGGCCCACGAACTGCTGCAGGGTCTGACAGAGCAGACTGACCATTGGCTTGCGCCGCTGAGCCTCCAACCGGGCATGGTCGTGTGTGACAACGGCCGTAACCTGGTGGCGGCTCTGCAGCTCGGCAGCCTCACGCACGTGCCATGCCTGGCCCACGTCTTTAATTTGGTGGTTCAGCGCTTTCTGAAAAGCTACCCACGCTTGTCAGACCTGCTCGTAAAGGTGTGGCGGCTCTGCGCACATTTCTGCAAGTCCCACACGGACGCTGCCACCCTGCACACCCTGCAACATCGGTTTAATCTGCCAGTGCACCGACTGCTGTGCGACGTGCCCACACGGTGGAACTCTACGCTCCACATGTTGGCTAGGCTCTATGAGCAGCGTAGAGCTATAGTGGAATACCAACTCCAACATGGGCGGCGCAGTGGGAGTCAGCCTCCTCAATTCTTTTCAGAAGAGTGGGCCTGGTTGGCAGACATCTGCCAGGTCCTTCGAAACTTTGAGCAGTCTACCCAGGTGGTGAGCAGCGATGCTGCAATCATTAGCGTCACCATTCCTCTGCTATGCATCTTGAGAAGTTCCCTGCAAACCATAAAGGCAGCCGCTTTGCGCTCAGAAACAGAGCCGGGGGAAGACAGTATGTCGCTGGATAGTCAGAGCACCCTCCTGTCTATATCTCAGCGCGTTCAGGAGGAGGAGGGGGAGCATGAGGAGGATGAGGAGGAGGGGGAAGAGACAGCTTGGCCCACTGCTGACGGTACCCATGCTGCTTGCCTGTCATCATTTCAGCGTGTATGGCCTGAGGAGGAGGAGGAGGAGGATCCTGAAAGTGATCTTCCTAGTGCGGACAGCCATGTGTTGCGTACAGGTACCCTGGCACACATGGCTGACTTCATGTTAGGATGCCTTTCTCGTGACCCTCGCGTTACACGCATTCTGGCCACTACGGATTACTGGGTGTACACACTGCTCGACCCACGCTATAAGGAGAACCTTCCCACTCTCATTCCCGAAGAGGAAAGGGGTTCGAGAGTGTTGCTATACCACAGGACCCTGGCAGACAAGCTGATGGTAAAATTCCCATCCGACAGCGCTAGTGGCAGAAGGCGCAGTTCCGAGGGCCAGGTAGCTGGGGAGGTGCGGAGATCGAGCAGCATGTACAGCCCAGGCAGTGCAACAGTCTTTAAGGGCCTGGACAGCTTTATGGCTCCCCAGCAAGACTGTGTCACCGCTCCCCAGTCAAGGCTGAGTCGGCGGGAGCACTGTAAAAGGATGGTGAGGGAGTACGTAGCCGATCGCACGACCGTCCTCCGTGACGCCTCTGCCACCTACAACTACTGGGTGTCGAAGCTGGACACGTGGCCTGAACTAACGCTGTATGCCCTGGAGGTGCTTGCTTGTCCTGCGGCTAGCGTCTTGTCGGAAAGGGTGTTTAGTGCGGCTGGGGGAATCATCACAGATAAGCGTACCCGCCTGTCAACCGACAGTGCCGACAGGCTACCACTCATCAAGATGAACAAAGCCTGGATTTCCCCAGACTTCTCTTCTCCACCAGCGGACAGCAGCGATACGTAAGCAATACGTAGGCTGCACCCGCGGATGGAAGCTACGTTCTCTCTCACCATCCAAAACGGGGACATTTCTGCTTCATCAAACTGTGTCTAATATTCCTCCTCCTCCTCCTGCTCCTCCTCCTGAAACCTCACGTAATCACGCTGAACGGGCAATTTTTCTTAGGGCCACAAGGCTCACTCATATAATTTTTCTAAAATTTTTTTATACGTTTCAATGCTCTTAAAAGTGTTGGAACTTTAACTTGAACCAATTTTTCGTTAAACTGGGCTGCCTCCAGGCTTAGTTACCACTTAAGCCACATTAACCAAAGCGATTAATGGGTTTCACCTGCCATCTTGGTTGGGCATGGCCAATTTTTACTGAGGTACATTAGTACTGTTGGTACACCAATGTTTTGGGGCCCTCACTTAAAGTGTAATCATAGCAATTTGTATGTTCTTCGCCTGCACTCATGGTACAGAAGTGTGTGTGGGGTTGGCCTACACTTTAGCTACATAAATGTAACTTGGGCCTTTGCTAAACTGCAGCTACTGAAATGGAACTAAGACTGCGCTCCCACTATACTGCTGCTTCGGAATTGTTCCTGGGGCCTGTGTAGGCTGCTACAATGACTTAAATGGAACTAAGACTATGCTCCTCCTATACTGCTGCTTCGGAATTGTTCCTGGGGCCTGTGTAGGCTGCTACAATGACTTAAATGGAACTAAGACTATGCTCCTCCTATACTGCTGCTTCGGAATTGTTCCTGGGGCCTGTGTAGGCTGCTACTATTACTGAAATGGAACAAAGACTGCGCTCCCACTATACTGCTGCTTCGGAATTGTTCCTGGGGCCTGTGTAGGCTGCTACAATGACTTAAATGGAACTAAGACTATGCTCCTCCTATACTGCTGCTTCGGAATTGTTCCTGGGGCCTGTGTAGGCTGCTACAATGACTTAAATGGAACTAAGACTATGCTCCTCCTATACTGCTGCTTCGGAATTGTTCCTGGGGCCTGTGTAGGCTGCTACTATTACTGAAATGAAACGGAGACTGCGCTCCCACTATACTGCTGCTTCGGAATTGTTCCTGGGGCCTGTGTAGGCTGCTACTATTACTGAAATGGAACTAAGACTGTGCTCCCCCTATAATGCTGCTAGTGATATGTTAGTGGGGCCTGTCGCTAATGCTACGGCTGAAATGTTACTAATTCTGGGCTCTGCCTATACCGCTGCTAATGGTATGTCTCTGGGGTGTGGAAACAGAGGCTTCCCAAAGACATGATGGCGGCGAGGCCATTTCCCACCAACGCTGTTACTGTTAAGGTGCATATAACCACGGACACGTGGAGAGGACACGTAGTGCCTCCAAAACATCCCCCGCCATGGCCCACTTAATCCTGGCCACATTCCGAAAACCAACAAAATAAAACCGCGCTACTAGGTCCGCAGTCACCACCACATTACCACCAACGCGGTTACTGTTAAGGTACATATTACCAGTCTGACTGGGGCATGCAGTGTTGGCCGGAGCCCACCTGCATTAAGCACGACATTACTACCTCAGCTGTGTTGGGCAATGCAATGGGATATTTCTATGTACCGCCGGTGGCTTCCTGGCACCCACCCATGCTGTGGGTCCACAGGGAATTATAAATGCATCTGTTTCCACTTGTAAAGAACCCCAGTCAGACTGGGGCATGCAGTGTGGGCCGGAGCCCACCTGCATTAAGCACGACATTACTACCTCAGCTGTGTTGGGCAATGCAATGGGATATTTTTGTGTATCGCCGGTGGCTTCCTGGCACCCACCCATGCTGTGGGTCCACAGGGAATTATAAATGCATCTGTTTCCACTTGTAAAGAACCCCAGTCTGACTGGGGCATGCAGTGTGGGCCGAAGCCCACCTGCATTAAGCACGACATTACTACCTCAGCTGTGTTGGGCAATGCGATGGGATATTTCTATGTACCGCCGGTGGCTTCCTGGCACCCACCCATGCTGTGGGTCCACAGGGAATTATAAATGCATCTGTTTCCACTTGTAAAGAACCCCAGTCTGACTGGGGCATGCAGTGTGGGCCGAAGCCCACCTGCATTAAGCACGACATTACTACCTCAGCTGTGTTGAGCAATGCAATGGGATATTTTTGTGTATCGCCGGTGGGTTCCAGGGAGCCACCCATGCTGTCGGTCGACAGGGACTTCACAATAGGGAGTTGTACCTGCCTGTGTCTATGAATTAAAAAGCCCGGTCTGACTGGGGCATGCAGAGACACCTTGACAGAATGAATAGTGTGTGGCAAATAGGTTCCCCATTGCTATGCCCACGTGTGCAGCTCCTGATGGCGGTGGCACAGGATTATATTTCTCATTGCTTCTGTACAGCATTGTGGGCTATCGCCCCGCCCCTTTTAAAGAGGGTCGCTGCCTAGCCGTGCCAACCCTCTGCAGTGTGTGCCTGCGGTTCCTCCTCATGGCAGACGCACTTCTAAATAGACATGAGGGTGGTGTGGCATGAGGGCAGCTGAAGGCTGCGCAGGGACACTTTGGTGTGCGCTGTGGGGGGGGGAGGGGGGGCGGTTGGGCAGCATGTAACCCAGGAGAAGTGGCAGTGGAGTGTCATGCAGGCAGTGATTGTGCTTTGTTGGAGGTAGTGTGGTGCTTAGCAAAGGTATGCCATGCTAATGAGGGCTTTTCAGAAGTAAAAGTTGTTGGGAGGGGGGGGGGCACTCTTGCCGCTATTGTGGCTTAATAGTGGGACCTGTGAACTTGAGATTCAGCCCAACATGTAGCCCCTCGCCTGCCCTATCCGTTGCTGTGTCGTTCCCTTCACTTTCTTGAATTGCCCAGATTTTCACACACGGAAACCTTAGCGAGCATCGGCGAAATACAAAAATGCTCGGGTCGCCCATTGACTTCAATGGGGTTCGTTACTCGAAACGAACCCTCGAGCATCGCGAAAATTTCGTCCCGAGTAACGAGCACCCGAGCATTTTGGTGCTCGCTCATCTCTAGTTAAGTTTGAATTAGTTTGTACCGAACTGTAGATTACCCTAATATTGGTTTATAGCACTGTCTAAGAGCCATAAAACCCTGTGTAATGATATATATAAGACTTTTATGACTCTTAGACTGTGTTATACACCAGTGTTCAGGACTAGTGTTGAATGAACCGAACCAGTAGAACCTTGTTCCATGTAGAACTGTGCTAAAAACTTCGGTTTTACTTAAGTTTGACTGGACACAGGGTTCTACTGGTTCAATTCGCTCAACAGTATTTATAAAATTTAGTTTCTAAATATGTTAAGTCACATCATGGTGGTTTCCAAAGACATGTCATGTTGTGAGTAAATTTGTTGCTTTTTATTCCCTAGTTATATAGTTCCAATCTACTCCGAAGCACTGTATGCACCATTGCCCATGTTTCTAGCGAGGTTCACAATTAAGTTAGTTATCTCAAGTACAAAAGTACATAGAAACACCTATTCTTGGGCTAATTTATGGTCATTTAGTCATTCATCAAAACTTTCTGAAGCAAGAAAAATATCCCTAGTACTCAGAGGAAATCCATGCAAGCATTGAGGCATGGTGACTGTATACAAGCTTTCCAATATTCCAGTTCTCCGTTGCTTCAAGGCTAATCTTTGGGACAGACTATCAAAAAATGAAAGGCTTATATTTATAATAGCAATTTGTTAGGTGTAGTCCAAATTACAAAGAACCTGAACCAGAAAATTTTAACCATTTGCAACCTAATGTATTCTCCTTACACCTCACAAATGATGGCCTGCCGTATATGAAGCTGTATTAGTCCTTAGTGTAGAGCCACAAATGGACTATTTGTGCTAATGTATAGGCTATCTTGGGTGCTGTTTATGGAGAGATCTTCTTCCTTAGATGTGCTGCTTATAGGGGAAAACATATTCATACATACAACTGATCTGATGGATCATGTGACTTTTTTTTCTACCAGATTCATACAGAAACCTTTAAATGTCTACATATTAAGATATATCATAGAAAGATGGAGGTACAGTGGGGTTGATTCATGGCTGAAATCCAGTTTCCTGGAGGTTGTGAGCTGAATGCAGGGAAGATGTTGATGAGGCTCTTCAGCTTAATAGCTTTCGAGGTGTTCATAAAGCAATAGGTAATCCGTAAGGGTATGGAAATAGTCTAGAAAAGACAATCTCCTTGGGCATAAGACCTGTGTTAGGCAAACAGAGTTTAGTCATAATGCTTAAGCAGTGTTTACACTTGCCATGTGATCTTTAAGTGACCTTCTAGTCTTGGACAAATGAAGATGGCCACGTGGGTTTTCTGACTACCTGATGCACACTGTACATTAGTATATGTTATTAGTCTAAAGGCCCTTTTACAGGCAAAGATAATCTTTCAAATGACTGAAAGATATAAATATTTAGCGATCTATTTGCATAAAGTTTTAATGTCCATTAATTTCCATTAACACTTTATTATGTTCATTTGCATCTAATAGGGCCTCCTGTTTGCAGAGCCCAGTGTGTTATTAATGCATTATTCTGCTAGCGGCTGACAGCAAATTACAATGTTATCTGTTAGCTCCCATGGAAATAACAGCATGCCATCTATTGGGAGATACTTTATCTCCCACTAGCTGACCGATGGATTTTAAGTTCACCTTAAAATCATTGTTCAATTAAAAAGTGCACAATGCCTGCGTTTACATGTAACAATTATGGCTCATTTCCGGTCATTTAAACAAATTTTGAGTGAAAATCGTTACTTGTAAATGGGTCTTAAGACACTACATGCTTCAAGTTCAAGGCCAACATATCAGCCTCCAGTGGTGAAGAGTGGATTTACAGCATAATTCTTCAAAGTGGGAAAACAGCAGCCACTAGTGGTCAATTCCTGGGAAAGCAAGAGAATCCTGATTAGAGGCCTCAGTAATAGGACAGACATAGAGTATTATGAAGCCTCTTATCAGGATTCTCTTCCTTTATGCTTGCCCTATTACAGATCCACACAAAACAAGCCATTTAACATGCAGAGCTTTATATTACACTGAAAGATCTAGTCATGTTGAGGACAATCAGAGAGAGGCCAAGTAAAAAATCTAAATGTTTTTTAAAAAGAATTCCTTTAATCTTAAAGCTGTGCTGGTAGTCAGTTGATCAACATTACCAGCACAAAGACATTTCCAATGTAGTGGGTGTTGACGATGAAATATTGTATGACATGGCAACCATTCAGATGAATGACCATCTGTGTAATACATGAACTATTTAGGTTCACCAGAGTGCAAGCTTCTCTAACAGAGCTCGTAGAGGGGAATCTCAGGCAAGGGATCCCCCACTATTATGTCCATATGCCCTAAAAGGTCTTACGGACAGACGTTGTCTTCATGAGTAAGAGAAAACAGAAAATGAGAAGCTACCATAAAATAATCTTAAATGGAGAGCCTTTGGTCATGTTATATATCAATAGAAATAAGATATAAGCACAAATTATACCTCAGCTCAATAGCTGCATCTCATTCTTCATATTAGACTTAAATGATATGTTCCATTATATCAATAGCATTTACTCGGAAAGAAGAAACTGCTTTTATTTCTTGGTCACAGAGGGGTCATATGAGACGCTAATAAATAATGCTTGATAATAAATTCAGTTTACCTCGCAAGCATAAAAACAAGCCGGTGGAAAAGAATTTTCTTTTTTGACCTAAGAGTCTGTTTGTGACTTAAAGCCAGAAAAAATCAACTAGAGGACATAGCGATTTTCTGGTTCAGCTGACGGATGTCAGCTTAGTGTCGGCTTTATGGTTCCCGTATTAAGACATCAAAAATGCCGTAGCTTGAAGTCAACATAATTTTGTGGCTCAGTGTGTGCAGAGATGAGGAGAATTTTTCCATTGTCTAATTTTTACAGCCATGAAAATGTTTTTTCTTCAATACAGAATCTTCTTCTTTGTACCATAAAATACAGAAACGAAATTAAGCAATTGTACGCGAGCGCTTCAGATAATGTCAGTCATTTAGTATTACAAAAAGCGACTATAATATGTGATATTATAAACAAAAGCTGCTCAAGAAAATAAATTTTTGATAATGTGCGAGCGCAAATCTGATGCTTACAGATTTACATTCATTTAAAGGACAATTTCACCCTGAACTGAAAGATAAGACTTTTTATCCCTTGTGAAAAAAAATTTCTTACCAAGAATTCTTTGTTTAAATGAGTTCCTGAGTCAATTGCTACCTGACATTTGCAAAATATGACATATATGAAAACTGATAGAAAGAAAGAACAATAGAGTTTCACCTAGCGTGCTGGAAATCTCCATGACTTAGAACGAGGTGCTGTCATTAGATGCCACCTATGCAAAAAGTCAGTTCTTAGAAAAATTTTGACTAAAGACATTCATTACCTCATTACCAAGTTTCAAACTGCCTGTGGAAGCAACACAGCTCATCAAGAACTTACCGGATAGTGTTTCTATAGGCAGGAAGCTACATACGATACAGAGATCACAACTTACGATGCTGGTGTGGACTGTCATTAGGCTCTAAAGAAATGGAAACGTGCCATTGGAGTAATGGAGTAATGAACCACGTTTTAGTCTCTCTTGGCCACCTATCGTCTCTATTCACATGATCAGCACCAGTGGCCAATCCCCAACCACAAATGGTGGCGTGATACACACAATGCCACCACAATTGGCTGCGTTCCGTTAGTGAGACGGACTATACGGAGATGCAGCACATTTTGTCTTGATTGTGATCGTATGGGCAGAAAGTTATCTTATCTTAACCCATTAAGAAGCTATAATTCTCCTATTTTAAGACAACAAAACCCATTTTAAAGTAATTCAAAGTGTAAATAAACCACCTTGATAACACGACACACCATGATATCACACAAATATGAACCCCATTTCTTTGAATGACGTTGTTTTACTGCATGGTACGGCAATGCGATGCAGGAAACACATTGCAGCATTGTCAATTCCTGCGTGTGCTCACACCACCCATTTTTTTTCAATGGGGCTGGTGGCAGCATTGCACCACATGTTAGGTGCACACCATTCGATGTGTGGTCTCCCATCTAAAACAATGGGAGAAACTCTGCAATCCTCCAACACAGCTGACACCTGCAGCAGTGGACTGCTTCTTCCCCGAAGTGATGCGAGGCGATTTTGACAGGAAAATGCCTCGCAGCCACTGGGAATTCACATGGTGGGAAGTGCGATGTGAAGACAGGATTCACGGCCCCATATAGCGCTAGACCGTGTGAAGTTAGCCATAGAGTTAAGCTATAGAAAAATGTATCTGTATTTCAATGTGCAGCAGGAGCAATTCAGGCTGTACTTCATGGTTTAGGCCTCATGCCCACGGCCGGAATGGACTCTGCCTGCGGAATATCGCAGCGGAATCAGACCCGGCGCCCCCCAGATACCCTATACTCACCTCTCTGGATCCGCCGCGAGTGTCCCGCCTGGTGAGCTGGTGCACATGCACAGTGCCACTGGGTGGTGACACGGATTCTCGCGGTACTTCCACTGTGCTCACAGCAGAAGTATTTCGGTACGAATGGCTTCCATTGACTGCTGTCCGCGCGATTTTCCGCACAGAATAGAACATGCTGCGATTCTCCCCACGAGCAGAAAATTGCAGTTGATTTCCGCTCGTGGGCAGGGGAGAATAGTTTACGACAGCATCTCTATGGATGGACCTTGCTGCTGATTTTGCGGTGGGTGATTGACCACGAATTCCATAGTAATAATCCGTCCATGGGCATTAGCCCTTAGGCTGGATGCGTTAGTTCTGATGCGCTTTTAACTTTAAGAAAATAGTTTAGCGAAAGAACTTTTTTGTTTCAACATGACAATTATGCTGAAATATTAGTCCATAAAGGAGTTTCCCTGGTTTATCATAAAAATAAACTGCCACTACCCTATCATCACCTCCATCCAATCTCTTCAATGAATAAGTACAATCCCAATTCCAAAAAAGCTGGAACACTATGTAAAATGTAAAGAAAAAATAATGCAATGGTTTAGAAATCTTATAGAACCATATGTTATTCACAAGAGAACACAAATCAGAAGTTGAAACAGACATTTTTCCATTTCATTTAAAAAAATAAACACTCATTTTGAAATTGATGGCAGCATCACATGTCACAGAAGTTGGGGCAGGTATAATGAAAGGGTTGAAAAGTAAAGACTGGTTTAGACACAACGATAATCTGAGCGATTTTTGAGCTATAATCGTTGAGTGATCACCTTGCGCTCCGAGTGGGGGATGCCGAAGACAAGCAGGGTGTCCCGACTGGTCTTCTGCATCCAGTTCTCTGCTCGGAGCACCTAGCTGTTATACAGCCGAGCGCTCCGTGCGGGGTATGGAGAACAGAGCTGGACCGCTCTGTTCTTCACACCCAGCCTGTTATCAGGGAGTGGGATACAGCTGAAACAATAGCATCAGCTGTATCCCGCTGTGAATCCCTGATAAGGCTCATTGTTGTCTTTCAGCATGCTGAAAGACAATGATGAGCGATGGGATTACGAAAACTGAACAATGTCAGTGCAGTTACACACAACGATTATCGCTCAAAAGACGGTTTTGAGCGATTTTTTTTGTGAAAATCGTTTCTACAAAGGCCTTAAGTAGTAATAATTAGATTCGTAGAATCATAGAATGGTAGAGTTGGAATGAACTTCCAGGGTCATCGGGTCCAACCCCCTGCTCAATGCAGAATTAAAGACAGCTGGAGGGTCAATTTTCCACTAAGTCACATGACTGTGTATAGAAAAAGAGCATGTTAGAGAAGCACATTCTCTAAAGACCCATTTAGGCACAAAGATTATCGCTCACAATTTGGTCAAAAGCCGTCTTTTGAGTGATTATCGTTTGGTGTAAATGTGCCCATCTTTCAGTTTTCTGCCAAACGACGGTTTTCAGTTCTGGTTGAAAACCATCGTTCGGCAGAACAGCTGTGAGACAGACCGCATGCTATGCTCTGCCCGCAGAGAGCTGATTACAGCTGATAACATTGTATCAAAGCAAAAGTAACCGGGAAACAGCGGGAGGTCTGTTTTCTGACTACAACTCCTGGCGGCTCACACGCTGCTACTTGGTACTAATAGGCAAGTAGTAGTTTATGCAAAATGATCGCTCAAAAGCCATCTTTAGAGTGATCATCTTTGCAGTGCAAATGCACCCTAAAACATAGGCATGATTTTGTAATACAAATCACCGCATGAGTTCAGAAAATTATCCAAAAATTACTATGTGAACAGAGTTTGCCGTGCAATCTACAAATGCAAGTTAAAGGCGTATCATGTAAATAAAAAGCCATATATTAGCAGAAGCATCAACATCTTTTCAAAGCTCATTTTAAATGGACTGAGGCAAATTAGAAAACTATTCAGTGATCAGATGAATTAAAATTTAAAATCCTTTTTGGGAATCACAGACATCATGTTCTGCGGACTCAAGAGGAGAGGGATCATCCAGCTTGTTATCAGCGCACAGTTCAAAAGCCTGCATCTCTGATGGTATAGGGTTGTATTAGTGTCTATGGCATGGGCAGCTTACACATCCTGAAAGGCAATATCAGTGCTGAGCAGTATATAGCGGTTTTAGAACAACACATACTCCCATCCAGACAATGTCTGTTTCACGGAAGGCCTTGCATAGCAAGACAATGCTAAACCACATACTGCATCCATCATAACAGCATGGCTTCACAGAAGAAGAGTCCGGGTGCTGAGCTGACCACCTGCAGCCTGACATTCCATCAATAGAAAACATTTGGCGCATTATGAAAGAAAAAATTCGGGGAAAGATGAACACCAGACAAGAATGGGACAACATTCCTCCCCCAAAACCCCAGCAATTGGTCTCTAGATGTTTGTAAAAGAAGATATGTGTTCTATGTTCTACTGAGAATAAAGTATGGTTATATGAAATATTCAAATTATTGCATTCTTTTTTTTCTTTACATTTTATACAGCATCCCAATTTTTGGGGAATTAGAGTTGTAGATATGAATAGATGCTGTCATGGCATCTACTCCTTTAAGAAAACCTTGTGTTAAAGGCATTTATTATTGTTGAGCTATCCTCAGGATAGGTCATCAATGCCTGATTGTCTGTGGTCTGCCACTCGGGAAACACATCATTCTAAGCCATGTGTAGTGGCTGGCACTGGTAATTGCAGGCGCAGCTCCCATTAAAATCAGTGAGATCTGTGTCTACAGTTATCAGCTATTGATGACAAATGCTAAGGATAGGTTATCAATAGAAATTGCCCAGCAAACCCCTTTAAGTTATATGAACTAAACTTGGGTAAATATAACAATTACTGTCAACAAAATTAAATGTCCAAGAGAAGTTGCTAGAATCAACTGAAGCTTTATACGTATGCTTGTAACGTTGTTATATGTAAGGGGTTAAAATATTAGAGCAAAAGGAGAATTTATTGAAGAAAACTGAACTCTTGAAGGGAGGCTCTAGTACCCTGTTGTACTGCCTCTAGCTTGGATGTAAGATGTAATACTGGCAGGCATGGAGGCTCTAGTACCTTGTTATACCGCCTCTAGCTTGGATACAAGATGTGATGTGAAAAGCATGGAGCCTCTAGTACCCTGTTTTACCGCCCCTTGCTTGGATACAAGATGTGATACGGGTGGGCATGAATGATCTAGTATCCTGTTGTATCGCCTCTAGCTTGGATGCAAAATGTGGTACAGGCAAGCTTGGAGGAATACAGGTTCTATATGGCACTGAGCCTCTAGATTGTGCAAACTTGCAGGCTGTCAAAGTTGGCTTTATAGATGGTCCCATACTTGTTCTATTAGTGATAAATCTGGCATCCTGGCAGGCGAGTGTAGCAATGTTGTGGAGACATTCCTGTGCCACTCTTGTGTGTGCGCATGAGCATTATGCTGCTGGAAATTCCTCTTGGAAGCCACCATGGGAGGAACACATGTGGCTGCAGGATGTCCTGAACATATTGTGTAGCTGTCATTGTCCCTTGTATCACTATTAGGGGTGACCAACTGTTATATACCATGGCCCCCCAGACCATCACACCAGCAGTGGGGGCAATGTGCCACTTCAAAGCAGAGGCAGGAATGAGGCAATCACCCTGAGGTCTCTAGACACAAACACGGCTGCCATCAGTGCCCAAGCTAAACCTAGAATCATGGCTAAAGACAACCTGGCTCTACTCTGCAACAGTTTCGTTTTGTTGTTCATGACACCACTGCAAATTGAGCCAATGGTGGATGTCAAAGGCAGTACACAGAATGGGTTCTATGAGAGCAAATATCCTTTAGCCAAGTGTCTGAAAATGATTCTAATAGAGAAGGGGGCTTGTAATCATGGTGCCAGGTGGCACCATCATTACAAGCCCCCTTCCCAGGATGGTAGACAACAAAACAGTTGGAGCTGCTCATGCTTGTTGGTAGTGCCCAGTTGCCTTGTGCATGCCCTCACACATTCACTGATCACAATATCTCTTAACAGTCTAGTCACAGTGGCCCAGGTGATGGGCAATTTGCTAATATAACCTTCCAGCTTCTCACATTTCAATAATGCACCTCCTCTCCAACTCTGTTAACTGGGCGAAATCTCTTTGATTGCATCGTAGAGGCATCTAATGGTCAACAATTGCTACAAAAGTGGAAGAAGAGGTCCACTACACACACATAGCCCAGGAGAGCCTCGAAAAACACTTTTAGGGCCTCAGATAGCAAGACCGATCATCGTACCATGCCGCAACCCTAGTCGTTTGCATATTTGTAACTGCATGATGAGTTTTGCTGCAAAATGACAACTTCTAGGTACTTTCCTTTTTTTTTTTACAAAGAGTGTACATAGCAAAATGTAGAGCAAAACATAATTTGTAGATCTTATAACTTTCGCCATCCATCAATGACTCTTTCACTGTAATTATTCTATGTTTTCTTTCTTGTTTACTTTTGCTAAGTATACATGAGTTATGGATGATTTAACTACGTTTGCATAATCTTTGCCAGGGCAGCCAGCAGATCTGGACTTTACCCAAGTACAACATGCATTTATGTTCAAAGCAATACAAGGTCCCTGTGTTCTAATAAATCTCATGGAAGTCTGTTTATGATGATTTCCATTCTCATCGATTCATCAATATAAAGCAAAAACGTCATCATCCAGTCCAGTTGAGGTAGCTGCTGTGTGTATTAAACATTGTAATGGGCATACTACCAATTTTGGTATAATGTCTGTATTCTAGCTTCAAATTATATTAATGTACAGTTTAATTAAGCTAAAAAGAATATAGGATATTTTTACATAGAGAAGTAGGAAGCAAATATTTAGCGATAGGTGTGGGTACTAAATTTACTTGAGTCAATATTGACTTTGGACGAGGATGATTCGACAATAAGTTGATCACAATGGAGGGAACTCAGCAGCAAGTGTTCAGTACTCATGCAGTGACACCACAGGAGAAATGAAGCATTACAGAGTTCCCATTGAGACGCATGATGGTAGAGACTCACACAAGAGTATTTGTGAGCCCAATGCACAGAATAGAACCCATTGCTTTCAGTTTGCTTTATTTTAGTGCGCATTTGCACACCAAAGGTCCCCATAGGAGTCTATGGGGATTCGCACATACATACCCGCGAACACTGGCAACTCATTTGGCTTAACCCTCTTAGTGGCTTGCCCGGAAAATCTACAGGGCTTGCTGCACTGACCATGCCGTTAAAGATTTCTGTGGACAGTTCTAGTGCTGGAATGTGAAGAGCACTGAGCTGTCATCTGAAATCTTCTGGGGTTTTTACTTGCATTGTTGACTCATTTAAAAAAAACCTGCCCTGTGAGGCATGACACGGTAATAATAAACCTGCTACTGAAGGGGTTAATAGCCATTTAAATCAGGACAAGTTGATTCCCTCACCCATGTGAACTAGCTGTGCCTCTGAAAATACACACATTATTTGCACAGGCACGCATACAAAATACACTCTTTAGCAGCGCATCATGCCACTGCTCATGTGAGGCCGCCCTTAGTATAATTTTCCCCCAGCACACAATGCACCTATTGCTTCTTCATGCATTAGGCGCATCTCGGTACCATAGAAATGTATGCCAAATCCAACCTGATGTACATTTCTGGCATAGTTTATACCAGTTTCTGACCTAAATTATACATAGATCTGTCATTTTAGAATGACCACGTCACCTCCCAACAAGACCCTCCAACTTTTTTCAAAAGAGGCGAAGATGGCGCAAGAAACTGAACAGTCACAAATTTTTGTACAAATACCCTCTTGCGTAAGAATTTACTACTTTTTTCCCATAAACGGAGATGAAAGGTTTTGTAATTGTTCCCCATAGAATTCTATGGACCCATACTGTACACTCACTGATTTTACCTGGCGACAAAGATACAGCAAGTCCTATCTTTTCTCGAGCTTAATATTATCGCACAAGAATCTCGATTGTGAAAACGAAACCATTGAAACCAATAGTATTGTTTCTTCCCATTATGCGATTGTAATTTTTACCACTGCATAATGGGACTAAAAGACGCCATCTGTTTAAGTCGAGCATATTGGCACATGCGCTCATGTGCTTTCACCCTTAATCTGCAGCCTGCTGGAGTGATAAGCACCATATATTTATTAACACTTTCCAATCCACTGTCTGACATCTGAAGACATTCTGATTGTAAGCTGTACAGCTCCGATGTCGGAAGACGTCTGGCAGGGTATTCTTACTGTAGATTACTGGACGCTCTGTTGTCAGGGGCCTCTCCAGCACGTCCCATACTGCAGTACTGGATCTAGCCAGCAGATGGCGCCATTGTATAATGGCAGAAAGAGAAAAACCCCTAGGAAACCCTAAATTCCAAAATCGAATTGCAAAGGGTTAAGAGTTGCAAGCTTCTTAATAAATTTAGTGCATCTCAAGCTATTTGAGCATCACAAAATGAAATCTAATCCAGCTATTTTCTGGAGCAGATTTGTACTAAGATTTACACCAATTTCTGGCATAAACTATACTAAATCTATGAGACCCTGCATAACCCTATTCCTCCTGCTGTGGCCATTTTTTCTTTAATACAAGTAGCGAGGGAAAATGAAAAGTCACAAATTTGACTTGTGCCAGCTATTTTACACCAGAATTAATCCCATTGACACACTGATCATTGGAGAAAATTCTGGTCTTTGCTGCCTGCATGTTTTATGCTCCTTTTACGGGGGATGAGTCTCGTTTAAACGAGTGCACAAGTGGGTGACGTCACCGCTAGTTGTTCGCGCCCGTGCTGAATGTTTAGACAAGCAGATCATTGCTGAAAATCGCTCACTAATCGATCACTCCTTACTCAGTGCTTCATATTTGTATGTGAAATACTAAGTGGAGAGTCTTTAAATGTAACGAGAAGTGAGCGAACCAGCGATGCAGACAAACTGAGCACAAACGAAAAGCGATTGAAAAGTTTATGATGGCTTTGGGTTTAGACCCAACGATTATCGCACGCTTTCGTTCATTTGAATGAATTTTAAACGACAATTGTTACGTGTAAATGGGCCATTAGAATCTCGATTTCAAATAAGGATATCAAGGAAGACATTTAAACCAGGTAGGTTAGAAGATGTGCAAGAACATCAATACTTATATCTTTATAGTAAATTCCAGTAGAGCGAGTAACGAGTTTATACTTACCCTGATGGAATAACAGATATAAGTTGGTCTAATGAGTGAAAAAATATTTTCCACTGTACCATGTGAGAGTATCGATGTTGCATCATACTTGTTTTGAATTGATGGTCTTTGACATGCATTTAGACTGAACAGTAATGATTCAGATTCTCGCTGATCGTGGCAATCAGAATGATTCCTCAGCTCGTGCTAAGGACCCTTACCGAGCATGCCGTTCTAGCACTGTGTCGCCATGAAGTCAGCACACACCATCACTTTGATTCGGGATGAGCGGGAGATGAGCATGCAGGAAGAGTCAAGCTGCCAGCATATGCTGACTTCTTCTTCACTAATGTAGTTTATGGAGATCAAAGGTAATGATAATGCCCTTTTAAAAATATTTATTTATTTTAGGCTCCGTTCACATCTACAATCAGGGACTACATTTTTTTGTTTCGTCATGGGAACAGGAAAATGGAATACCATTTGGGAGCATAATCGGTCCTATGATGGAACCAAATGGCACCTGACAATCCCCTATGAATAAAAAAAAATAAAAATACATATTTTCAAATATGTAACTTTTTCAATGTATGTGGTTGGTATGTTACTGTAAATATCTATAGTGATCCCCTCTGTTGTTTGTTTTCGTAGCAGACTGATGAAGAACACAAGCAGTCTGAAATGTCACTCCTGCTACTTGCATTCTACATATAAAATCCACAATATAAGTAAAATAAATCTTGTTATTTGTATAGCACCAACTTATTATGCAGTGCTTTTCAGGTAATTTTTATTTATTACCCCTCACAAAGCTGGGTGCTCATTTTACCAACCTTGGAAGGATGAGTCGACCTTGAGCCGGCTACCTGAACGATTCAGGGTTTGAACTTGCGATAAACTTTTCAAAAAGTCTGTAGTGCAGTTTTCTATTTATTAAATAGAAGATATTACACAGAAAACTTGGTAGATACTAGATATTTTTTTTTATATAGTGCTGTTCTGGGTTGCAAATGAAGCAGAATAACTTTTGACACTCATTCCCTTTAACACAGAATTGTAACAGCTTTCTAGACCTTCCAAATATTCGTACTCTGCGGAGAAAAACTAATACTTACGAAACGAAGTAATCCTTTTGCTATGTTATTAATGTTATTTTTTATGCTTACAAATGAACTGAACCTTCATTATTCTATCTCAAGTTGCAGCCTAAACCACCAGTTCTCCAGAAAAATGTAATAAACCTTGAAATTATTCATCTGTTTGCTCCAATTAATGGAAGATAAATTGGGTATATAGAATCTGGCACAGCTACATATTTCAGTTGTTAATATACAGAGTTTTCCAGCCGTTCCTTTTAATACTTGACTGCTCATTTTTTAAAGAAAGTGATACTTTAGGGAGTTATAATGAAAGATATATTCTTTTGTTCCGTTCAAGTCATATCCATTTGGCGTGATTATTTTTATAATACAGAAGTAATTATAGAACATGGCGATGCCAGTCGTCAATACGAGACACCCATCATTTCCCAATCTCTCATTTTGTCACATTTACAGAAGAGGCAGGGAGACATAACCGAGTTTGCCTTAAGAAAAAAATAACTAATTAAAAAAATCTGATAAAATGATATAACTATTCCTATGTGTCACGACTTGACTACAATACAGAGATGATCAGAGTTCAGTCGTTTTTCTCTTGGAAGTCTCATGGGAAGGTTCTAATCTAATTCATCTTAGACAGAAATAACTGCCCAGGAGCCCTCCTCTTAGCTATTTTATCCCACTCGGTTGGGAAAGATGGTTCTGTTTTAAAAACTGGCACAGAAACGGGATTTAATACTTAAAGGAAACTATAATCCATCCCATATTGGAGAGTTACGGGCAAGTTTGGATTGTCGCCAAAACAAATATATTTGGGAGACTTGAGTTATTGAAATCATTGTTTTTTTTTCCTGAACTGTCAGAATGATGCACTTGTCTGAATAGGAAAATGTGTACTACTGTTCTTCTGGAGACATCGCTTTTCTTGGTTGTAATACATGTGTCTAACTTCAAAGAAAACTTGCTAAATTGTGACTTCCTGGATAGTTCTTCAATCAACTAATTGTTCTGATGGCCTTACGCAGAATGTAGTAAAAAGGACACACAAAAAATACATTTAAAAGGAACGGTGCAAAGGTAAAGCTCATTTATACATGCAGGAAATGACATATAACAGCCAGGATGACGGGGAAAGATAGAGGAACTCTTCAAGTTTGTATTGCACCTTACAGATGTTCAATGTGGGCGCCGTTGGTGATGTTAGTAAACCTAAAAGAACGCAACTCGAATGCAGTGAAATCGATAACAAAGGATATGTTGGGATGTGTTTGGGCAGAACTGGTCTACAGACTGGTCATAAATAGGACACTATAGCCACAAATATTTATCACCTAGCCACGAATGGAATGAGGGACTCCTTTCCCTGTTACCCCTTGGCCACCCATTTGTAGAAGGAGAGTTTAAGCGGAGCAACAGTCAAACATGCACACTGTCATTTCATTCAAACTCTATAAGAGCGATGGAAATGTCAAATATGAATGAAAGTACCACTTCCTAATTCATTTTTTTTTTTACTAGTAGCGTACAAATAATAATAAACTATGCCAGAAGACTTGAAGCTGCTGGGCCCCAGTGCAAAATCTGGAACTGGGCCCCGAACTATAGAGCTTCATGGATAGTATTGGTTTGCAATATGGGGAAGAGAGACTTTATGGGCTCCCTAGGGCTCCTGGGCCAAGGTGTGACCGCACCCTCTTCACCCCCTATACGTATGCCCATGAGATATGCATTGCATGTTGAAGAAAACAACATATGAACATTTAACTGATGACTTTGTATAAAGACTATGCAACACATTTATAAAGCCTTTTGTGCAAGTTTTTGCTGTTTGCACAAAAATTTGCAACTTCTTTCCTTTTGGTGATGGCCTTACCAATTTTTTGTAGGCAGGGCTAGTTGGGAGGGGGCATGTCAATCCCAGACCAACAAATTTATCTATAATTTATGACAGAAATTGGCATAAATTACACCAGAAATATTCTCAAGGTCTGAAAAAGGTCACAAAGGTGCTGGGGATGCGTTGGATACATGAAGAGGCGTGCGTCTCTTCTAGTATTCAGTGCACCGTGTGCCAGGGGAAATCCTACTAAGCCTGTCTCAGGAAATGCCGATCTTAGTAAATTTCCTCTTATATGTTTGCAGATTTCATTTCTTGTATCACAGTGATATGGCAATCTTAGAAATGTATACATGTTTTCTTAGTACTAAAACCACAATGTATAAAAGCTAAAAATTTTAAAATAATCACATTTTTGATGTGTATAAAAATATATTCAGTCAGTTATTTTTGTGTTGTTGCTCTAAAGTATTAATACTCCCATTATATACCTATAATACAACCATTACAACTACACCGAATGGACACTTTATTAGAGACACCAGCCCTTACATGATTGGAGTTTACCTGTATGGAAGTTAGACATTTGACCCCGGAGTACACCATAAAATCAGGTGATAAGCTTTCTGTGGATCAGTTTCAGTGTAAATTCACATTAGAATGGGACAATTAAGCAACACTAATGACCTTCAACAAGGCCTGGTGATGGGTTCAAGACTAAGGCGCCTTCACACTGGCGATAAAATCGAGCAAGATTTGTGCGTTTTGAATGGGTTCATTCACATATGTGATGTTTTTGCTGCATAGCAGCGCATTGCGATGCAGAAAACAAATCGCAGCATGTTCTTACTTTTGGCTATGTCCCCCATTGTCGTCAACAGGCCCGGCGGCAGCAGCGCCAACCCCACTGAAACCAATGAGGGACCATCACGATCCCCTGCTGCGGCTGGGGATTCCTTTAGCCCTGTTCCACATGTTTTTAATGGGGCCAGTTGCAGCAGCTGCGCCGACACCATTGAAAACAATGGTAAAACACGCAATTTCCTGCCACGGCTGTGACAGCTGCTGTGGAGGTGAAGGGAGACCCTGCAGGGATGCAAGGCTGTTTCCTTGTGAAAGCTCCTCACATCCAGGGATTTCAGAAGGATTGTGACGGCGATATTGCACCGTGAATCACAACTAGAGATCGCTTTTGCAGGTGTGCAGGAGCTCTTAAGCTCACACGATCGCATGTTTACTACGTATTACGCAGGTTCTGTACACCTGTGTAATACACAGTAACTCACAGGCAATCAATTACATTGACTTACACAGTTCCGATCACAGTAGTATGTTAGCGTAATATGCAAGCGCAAAAAGAACACAGCATGTTCTATTTTTTCGCGTAAATATAGCATATTGTGTATGGGTAGTGGGTATACGCACCATCACTGGAAATATGAGCAAAAAAAATCCTACAAGTTTACTGCGCATGACCGCATGCGTGTGTAGGACCTTCACAATATTTTACGCTTATGGCCATGTGAGTTCGACCAATATTTCAGGAACTTTGTGAGGTTTTCTTATACAATGGCAGTGAGAGTATATCAACAATAGTGAGAGCAAGGAAAAACATCCAATGAAACAGGATCACGTGGATGTAAGGAACTCCTTGATGAAAGCAGCCAGAAGAAGATTTCAAAAATCATTCTGAAGAATACAAGCAAATTATAGCTAAATACAACACTGGTGCTCTAGCTAAGGCCGATCTCACACGGGAGATCCAGATTCTGCATATGGGAGCCCGCAGTGGAATCCGTCTCTGACCCTGGCCGGCGACCATACGTACCTTCGCTTTTCTGTATTGTGGATGCTTGCCGTCGCTCATGTGCAGTACAGATTTTTTTTTTAAATATTTATGTTTTCCGCGCCGCCGCTAGGGAATGACACAGGTACCCACGGCCTATCCGCAATGTTAATTGCGGATGGGCTGCGAGTCGGATGGCTTCCATTGACTTTAATGGAAGCCATCCATGCGGATTCTGCAGAAAAATAGAACATGCAGATATGCAAATGTTCTAATCTATCAATGGGGGTGGAATACCGTGGATTGTCCACGTGGGTGACAATCGCAATAGATTCCGCAATAAAAATCTGGTCAGGTGAGAACACACAACTTGTACATTCCTAGCATGGATTGGCTACAACAACCAGTTCCAGTACCATTGATGTCTAAGAGAAACATAAAGAAAAGACTCATGTGGGCACAAAAGGACAAAAATCAGATCACTCTGATCTGACTCTGAGAAACAGATGGCCAGATGAATCCAGATTTCTGTTGCACCGTAACGGTGGGACGGTCAGAATTTGGCACAAGCAGCATGAATAAATGAACCCTTCCTGTCAGGTGTCACCATTTCAGGCTGGGGGACATGGAGTAAAGGTGTAGGGAATGTTCTGTTGGCGCAGCCTAAATCCAATATTCCTTCAGAACTATTTCAATACCTAGTGGAATCTATGACATAACGGATTACTGCGGTTCTGATGGCCAATGAAGCTCCAGCACTCTACTAGTTGTGTATCTCTAATGAAGTGACCATTCAGTGTATCTTAACTCCTCAGAGACCACCTATATGTGTTTTCACATCCTGGGTGTCTGGGATATAGTCTACATGGCTGTGAAAACAAGTTGGCCCTGTAGAATAAAGCTCGGGGAGTTTGACAGCTCCCTGTTTAGCTGACAGCTTGGAGCTGTCCCTGGGGGCCACAATGTGGCGGTCCCTGGTCATTTGATCGTCATTATTTAAAGGAATAACGCAGATCACATGAAAGTTTAAAAAGTGAAAGTTTCATCTCTCCTCACAGATCCATGAGGGAAGATGAAACTTCTTATCAGAGGCCTTGACAATGTTCCCTGACAATGATGTTCCTCCACAGACCTTTGCCTGGCTTCTGTGCATGGCTGACGAGTTGTATTTTTCAATGGTACAGTGTAATGTACCATATCATGAACTGAAAAGCAGGGGACTTCAACTTGTGATCATATTATTGCATTATGCCACGTTCTAATGGGCAATCAGCCATCATCACAGCCTTGGGGGCCCTCAGAAAGCCTCAGGCTGCCATGACAACTGAATGGCCCCTCATGATCTCATAGTGAGGGAGGGGAGGGCGGTGTTCACAATCCCAGGATACTGATTGGATCATTTAAATGCTGCTATCAGAGCTGACAGTGGCATTTATAAAGTTAAACGCCGTGATCCGTACCCAAGACGTGTGCCGGCTGTGTGTCAAAGACAGCCGGCACCCACATTTATACAGTGGGATCGACTCCTTATCCTGCTCCATGCAAACCCCTAAACATAACTGTACATCTGTGGTGTTAAGTAGTTTCACTTCAAAAAGTATCCAGACAACTCCTTCAAGGCCGGATTCACATGAACGTATTTGCTCAGCGTATTACGCGTGAAAAATTTGCGCACGCCATATGCAGTGAATTGAACCCATTGATTTTAATAGGTTTGTTCACATAGGTGTATTTTTCCCACACATTTTGTTTGCGCAAAAAAAAAAAAAAAAGCAGCATGCTTTATTTCCCTGCCTATTCCCGCAGGGAAAGAACAAACATTAAACTAATTACAGTAATCACCCATATCAATGAATGGGAGCTTGGTTGTTTTTATACAGTAAACATGCACATGCATGCGCAAATATGCAACATCCATTGTGCAAATACATGGCGCAAATATGTGGCGCAAATGCGCTTACACCCGCGTGACACCGGCCTACCTGTAGTCCTCAGTGTAGTGTAGCTTCCTGCTTGATTTCATTGTTGGGTCTCATCTTGCTACTTGACAGTTTTTCCATAATGTATCCACAGATTCTGCAGATATTTTCTTTGTTCCCCTGCCCTGTGCTACAAGGACTCGTTGGTTATGCTCCAAGCTCTTATTGCTAATATTACACCATGTTTAGAATGTCCTCTTACAACCAGCTCTGCAGTCCAGGCTGGGAAGTGTGCAAAGAGTGCAATGATCCCTAATAAAATCCTATCTTTCACATAGTGGTGATGTTTAATATATTCATCTGCCAGCTTTGGTCCTGTCATCTAGCTCATCCATCTTTCTTATTTACAGAGTGATTGAAAAACCTTGTGCTCTCTGCTCTTTAGTGCTCATGTGAAGGATCCTGCTGAGTGTGAGCCTGACTACATGCGATGCATAATAATACAGAGGATGTAATATCATAGGAAAACTCAATACAGTATGCAGTGCTGGGAAAAAGTTTTAGGCAGGGGTGGAAAAAATGCTGCAAAGCAAGAATGATTTCAAAAACAGAAGTGTTAATATTTTTGAGGTCAATAAACAAAACACAAAGTAAATGAGCAAAAGAAAAATCCAAGGGCTCTGTCACGTCCAAACTGGACAAGTTGGATGCGTAATCCTTAAATACTCACAGGCTGTGAACAAACAGATTGCAAGTGCACACAAAACAGTGGTAAAGAATAAAGAAAACAGACAACAGAAAAAACACTGTCACTATAAACCCTTTATGCTGGGAAGGGACCTGCCTATACGCAGATAACTCTCCCTAACAAGGGCGAACCTGACCATGTACTTTCGCTACTAGCACATCCTATGTGGGATAGGAGAAATCTAAGGAAAACAAGATTAGAGATGAGCGAGTATACTCGCTAAGGCACATTACTCGAGCGAGTAGTGCCATAGCCGAGTATCCTCCCACTCGTCTCTAAAGATTCGGTGGGCCGGCGGGGGCGGGGAGCGGCGGGGGAGAGCGGGGAGGAACGGAGGGGAGATCTCTCTCTCCCTCTCCCCCCCGCTCCCTGACGCAACTCACCTGTCACCCGCGCTGGCCCCCGAATCTTTAGAGACGAGCGGGGAGATACTCGGCTAAGGCACTACTCGCTCGAGTAATGTGCCTTAGTCAGTATACTCGCTCATCTCTAAAGAAGGTATAAACTATAATAACCACAGTACTTAGCTTTATAAAGCATCAGACAAACAGGAGATCCAGCATCAAACTCTGACATCCATCCCAGTCAGGGGGAGACTGAAAATAAACAGCAATGAGCTAAGTGCTTGGCCAGGTTAAATAGTCCTCCCAAACAGGAGCGTAATTAAAGGTTCAGGGGCCCTAGTGCAAAAGTTCACCTTGGCTCCCTTCCCCTGTAGCCATACCCAAACTGCGCAGCATACAGCTGCAAAACAAATTGACATCCATGATCTAGCCCATTGGCATAAGCTTTTCAAGCATGACTCCTTTCCTTGACTTTGTAAAAATGTGTTTTTCTTTGCTTACTAGCGTATGATTATCGCGTATTATGCATGCGTTGTACTACATTTGATATGCAGTAATTCACAGTCAATCAAATACATTGCCATATGCATTTCCACTCAAATTTGTGAGTAGGAAATGCGTAATATGCGAGTGCAAAAAAGAACGCAGCATGTTATATTTTGCGGCATATTACACGAGAAAGAGTCCATTGTTTTCTATTGGCGCATAATCAACGCCGCCCATATGTAATTTAAATACATGCGGTTTTATTTAAACCATATGCAGGTTTTTGACGCATTTTTTAATTGTGTAAAGTATGCAATCATATGCAAAAGTTACCCAGGTTATACCAGCATACTTTATATATCGACCATGCTGGTGTAAGGCTAGTTTCACAGCTGCGTTGGAACAACCAACTGGGGGTTCTGTCACAGATCTGGCTCAAAATACTGGAAGAAAAAGTGCTGCATGCATTGCTTTCACTTCCATCCAAAAGCCAGGTAGCTGGATGGAAAGCGGACAGACCCTATCTTAGTCAATAGGGTTCATCCAGTGGTGTTCAGTTCTGTCCAGAGATGTAACCACTTGACAGTGGGGATTCCCCTCTCCTGCTCCCCAAATGGAGCAAAAAATTGAATCCTCAATTCCCTGTATATAGTGATATGAAGGATGCTGGTATAACCTGGGTATCTCCTGTATATAATTATGCATGTACAGCTGGTATAAGTTACACATCTCCTGTATAAAGTGATATACCAGGTAATACCAGCATCGTCTATATCACTATATACAGGATGGATAGCTTATAGTTGTAGTACATATATACAGGAGATATCCAGGTTATACCTCCATATCACTATATATTGCAGATGTACATCCTCCTGTAAATAATGATATGGACAATGCTGGTATAACCTAATATTTCCTGTATATAATTATATATGTACAGCTGGTGTAACTTATATCAGCTATACATAGAAGATTGCATGTGGTACATACCTCTTGTACCGCACGGTCCTTGTCAGTGTCAGTGCACCACTGGCTGGACCAATCACGCAGCTGGCAGACTACAGTTGTGACCAATGACAACTGCAGTTTCTTAGTGGAAGGGAGGACCAGGCACCAGGGGAGTCTGCAGCCTGTAATTGGCTGGCAGCTTCCTGGGTAACAGTCCCTCCCTTCCCTCGGTGCCACCTACAGCTGGCCAGCGGGATAAGGCAGTAAAACGGCGTATGGTGGGGGCCCATTGGTCCCTATTTGTTAAGGGGCAGGGTCACAATTGCGACCCCTATCGGTACGCTGCAACTCCCAAATTACCCACAGGTAAGTCTCACTTTATACCACTCCCACCAGAGCCAGAAGATGGAGAAACAAATACAAGACCTGAAGCAGATTGCTTGAAAGGAACAGAATCGCTTCCACAGGCTCATTCACACGGGCATATGTTGGCGCTTCCTCGCCCCACAGTGACGTCAGAATGAATGGAGCGCTGGCCGAACATAAACAGCCAGCACTCTATTTATTTCAACGGGGCTGACTGATAATTGCTGAGTGGCATCTGCTTGGGTATCTCCATGGTCCCATTGAAAGTAAATGGAGAACTAGTGAACTTGCACAACCAGCGCTTCATTCAATCTCATCCTCACTGAGGAGGGTGCAGTAATCTTGCAGTGAGGAGGATACCGAAATGTAATGTGAGGTTGATGGCATAAAAGACCGATTGTGGGCAATAAGATTTGACACTAAGCTCTCTGGCGTTACTTGCTTGCCTACCTCCAGAGTGGTATTTAAATTGTCTGTAAATTGTAGGAAATGTCAGTACTGTACTCACTCAGTCTAAAGATGTCTTACATGCTTGCGCCGTATTTTACATGTTTTTAGACACTTTCGGACAGTTTTTCCCACCTGCCTAAAAAAGGGGCATGGCCTAAATTGTGCCAAATTACCATGAAATGTGTCAAAATTTTGACGCAAACTAAGCCAACTAATAGGTGGTCTACACTTAGACTAGACAGTTTTAAAATTCAACAGATTCATCATTTAAGACGGTCTAGTCTAAGTTTGCACTATTCTTTTAGCGTGGCTTCACAAGGGCCTATTCTTAAAAACATATGCAGTAGTGCAGTGTATTTGCGTTGTGGTCGAGGCTTGTTTTGTGTGTGATTTTGCGCATATTACTGTATTTTTTGTGCTAGCCGGGCCATTTCACTTGGACACGGGACAGAGCCGAGTTAAATGGTCATTCAGCCTAATTAGTTCCCAATGTCTTCTTTTGCCCTCGGAATTGCGCAGCTCCTACCGGGCCTTTGATGCTCAAATGCTCACCAAAATAGAGCATGCAGTGTTTTTTGTTTTTTTTTGTGCACTCAAGATATGTGTGCATAAACTAAGAGTGAGCCCGCTGCATTCTATTCTCTACGTGTTGCGTGCACAATTATGTGCGCGATCATGAGCGCAAACACGCTTGCTTGAGACTGCCCTTAGACAGTATTAGTAAATAAACTCCCAGGAGTGGAAGTTTAAAAATGACCATAGTCACGGGGGCTGCATTCACACTTTGCAGTTTTAGTGCCATTTGTACACTTTTTAAAGCAGAAGTACAGCCTGCTGGGAAATGTGGTATAACCTGGTAAATCACTTTATACAGGAAATATACATCAAAATGCAAAGTCTGAACAAATCCTTGCTTATAGATTCATAGAATGATAAAGTTGGAAGGGACCTCCAGGGTCATCGGGTCCAACGCTCTGCTCAGTGCAGGATTTACTAAATCATCCCAGACAGATGTCTGTCCAGCCTCTGAAGACTTCCATTGATGGAGAACATAATGTTATGTTTGCATCTGTTCGTCTAAGTGTTTGCTGGCTGATGGGGTGTTTCCCGTCTACAAAGGATAGTGCAGCGTTACAGTGGTCACCACCAGGAAGAGACATGTGTAAAAGGCGTTATGGGGCCGAATCTACGGGAGATGCTGCAGAAAGTGCTACTAGGAGAAAGAAATTGCTAGGACACAGGGAAGACTGTCTCAGCTCAAGCACCTATATTCTTCTCATACGCAGCCTTTCTTCACCAGCGGCCTGAGGTTCAAACTTGCCTACAGTTGTGAAAATAAAGTTGTTCGAGCAGCCAGACATTGTGTGGTGGATTCTCCTACTTGATCCTGCTGCCAAGGACCCTGCTATCTGGGCTAGGCCCCCATCCTAGGCCTGGCATCAGCACCCATTCAGGGGTGCCCCTACCATGAGGCTGTCCAAGAAGAAGGGAGGCTCTGCAGCTGAAAGAAGAATTTTAAAGACGTTCATTGCTGTGGAGAGTCAGGAGGGGTATTGTTTCTCCTTAAGGAGAGCAGCTAGAAGATGAGTGAGGAGACTTATAAGGCCATGCATGCTCCTCTGGGTAATATGCAAAAAAGGAAAATGGAACAATACCTCTGCAGCGCCACCTATTGGATGGCAGCATTCGTGCAAATCAATGTCTTTTTTACAGGTCTTAACAAAGATTGGGAATTGAAAACCAAGCCAGAAATCCATTCACAAACAGCTGTGTTTCCCCCTCATCAGTGTGCATTAGGATACTGGCTTGGCTAGTGAGAGGCCTATGACGTGAGTGGAGAGGGTATTGTCTCTCCGTGCTGTGGAGAAGAGCAGGACTTGAGATGATGTCATAAGTGGTGGAGCTCAGCAGGGGAGAATAGACTGTACACTGGAGCTGAATGTCCTGCGATGAGTTGCAGACAGTAGAAAGTGGAGGGCCTGTGATAATGGATGTTTTGATGAGGTCATATAGCCAGGGATACGCTGGCAGCTGCAGTTTTCTCCTCTTCTGACATATCGTAGTAATAGCCAAGGTGTGCTGGGAGCAGTAGTTCTTTTATAGTCCCTCTATGTAAAGGTTTCTAATATCACATGACAGCATCGTCATGCTGCGACTTGTAGTTCCGCCTCTTAGAGTCTCCCTCTGTAATTTCTTTTGTCTATTTATGACCAACAGGTCATCAATAGATGATTAATGGGGATCTGTCACTCAGCTGATTCCCAGGGCCATTGTCAATGCGGTCAGTGCAGGAAGCAGATTGTGTTAAATGTAGTGCAGTGGCTCAGGTAGTACCCACTGCATGCAATGAGAGCTGCACCTGCAGTAACAACCCAGGCCACTGCTTTCTACCTTCTGCACTGATCTACGTAACAGCTGCCTCAGGAATCAGCTGATTGGTGTGGATCAATAGAAAAAATGTAAAAGTCCCAGAATATCTCTTTAAGGGCGCCCACCCACTGGCGATTTTTTTTTCTTTGCGTTTTGCATTTTTTCTCAAGAGCAATTAGAATTGAATGTACTCCTGTCCACTGGCGTTTTTTTTTTTGCGTTGCGTTTTTTAACATAGGAACTGTCAGTTGCATATGTGTCCTTATTTTTCTCCTAATGCACCCATGAAAGTCAATGGAAATTAATGGAAAAGCCGCGAAAACGCCGCGAAAACGCGGCAAAAAACGCCGGAAAAAACGCTGCGGAAACGCTGCGTTTT
This sequence comes from Eleutherodactylus coqui, assembly GCF_035609145.1. NCBI lineage: Eukaryota > Metazoa > Chordata > Amphibia > Anura > Eleutherodactylidae > Eleutherodactylus > Eleutherodactylus coqui. The sequence goes on from NC_089837.1 coordinate 107,880,866, forward strand.
TCACGCACGAAAATCGCAAACGCCAGTGGGTGGGCGCCCTAACATAGGAACTTACTGGGGAAAATATAACAAGTGGAACTACAAGCCCAAGCATGCCCAAGCTGTTATGTGATATGAGAAGATATTAAATGGAGGGACTATAGAGGTACTAGACTGAGCAATAATGGGGTACACCTTTGAAAGTCTAGCACAGGTGTAGTGGGCCAGAGTTAGGGCTTAGTCACACGGGCGCATCGGCGTCCATGTTACTGCAGGTAGAAGACGGCCGCACTTCAGGACAGACGTCTCTCTGCAGCGCCGGAAGAAAGAACATGTAACTGGCTTCAATGCCGGTCATGTGTTCTTTCTTCAGTGCTGCGGGGAGTCGTCCGTCTTGAAGTACGGCCGTCTTCTTCCTGCAGTAAGGGCTCAGTCACATGGGCGCATTGGCGCCTGTGTACGGGTGCCGATGCGCCCATGTGACTAAGCCCTTAGTGGGTCCCCTCTATAATGTTATATATCTGTCTCATGCCCAAGCTTCACAAAGGCCGTGGTGTGCTGGCCGAAATGTCGTGTCTGTTGATGCATTTGATTTAAAAATAGAAACTTGGACTTTATCATGAACATTCTTTGAGGAATTATTGGATTTCTACATGCTGCTTTAAATCTACTGTTGGAAGGATCATTGAAGCCCTGGTCCTGGGTAAGTGTGCATGGACTAATACTTCCATAGACAGAGTCTGTTTATTGTGGTGCTGAACAATTGTTTCTACTTTTGAATTGTGCCCTTGTCTTATCAGCGTCATAATTGTGGTGTGCATTTGGTATGTGTATTGCACCTCTGCAGTACTGAATGGATTAATGGCTGGATTATGTCTGGAAAATGTATCCTGTTGTGTGTTATGTGCTTTTTTTATATATATATATATATATATATGGTCTTCTTGCAAAAGTAAGAGAGAGTTCTTGCAAAGAGTGGGAGTCAGTTAGCAAGTCAGAGTCTGCAAGCGAGTAAACCCCACAGATATTGATCAGTCTGTGTGTGGAGAATAGAAGGAGCTGAGCGATTTTCTTCTGCTTGACCTGGGCCTACTCTACCCAGGATATGCCGGTGCTACCCCTAAGCACTGAGTGAGAGAGAAAGAAGGACCGCTGCTTGAGGCCTTAGTCACACGGGCGCTTTTTCCCGCGATTTGCGGATCGCATGACGGATGCGCATCCGCAAATCGCGTGACCGGGGCCAAAAAATTGCCCGAAAAAACTGCTCCTAGCCGCATTTCATTAGAAACGGGCTGGAGCTGTCCAGCGCATTGAATTCAATGGAGCCAGCAATACAGCCTGCTCCATTGAAAGCAATGGGCTGCGGGCGATCTCACAATGAATTTTCGGGAAGGGCTTAAAAATATAAGCCCTTCCCGGAAATTTATCCAGAAATGTGTAAAAGCAAAAAAATATATATACTTACCTGGTCCCGGCAGACGGAGTTCAGCCGCGGCCGGCCGGCAGTTCTCCTGAACTGCTCTGAGTAGTATTCAGCAGCTGGGGATTTAAAATCCCCGCCTGCTGAATGAGCTGCCTCTGATTGGTCACAGCCTGACCAATCAGAGGCAGCTCTCACTCACACCCATTCATGAATTCATGAATGGGTGTGAGTGAGAGCTGCCCCTGATTGGTCCCTGCGCTGAGCCAATCAGAGGCAGCACTCACTCACCCATTCATGAATTCATGAATGGGTGTGAGTGAGAGCTGCCTCTGATTGGTGAGGCTGTGACCAATTAGAGGCAGCTCATTCAGCAGGTGGGGATTTTAAATCCCCGGCTGCTGATTATTACTCAGAGCAGTTCAGGAGAACTGCCGGCCGGCCGCGGCTGAACTCCGTCTGCCGGGACCAGGTGAGTATATTTTTTTTTTGTTTGTTTTTACACATTTCTGGATGAATTTCCGGGAAGGGCTTATATTTTTAAGCCCTTCCCGAAAATTCATCGTGCGTTCGCCAGCAACCCATTGCTTTCAATGGAGCAGGCTGTATTGCCGGCTCCATTGAATTCAATGGGCATAGATCATTCTTCTCTGCCACAGCTGTGGCAGAGGAGAATGATTTGTCTACTATATGTTCTCAATGGGGTCGGCGCTGCTGCCGCCAACCCCATTGAGCGCATATAGAGAAGTAAACAGGAATCGCAGATCGCAGATAGGTGCGATCTGCGATTTCTGCTCTATAATTTATCGGACGAGCGCATAAAAAGCGCTCATGTGTCCGATACCATTGCAAAGCAATGGTTCTATAAAATCGCCGGACGCATGCGCATGCGCAAATCGCGCGAAAAAACGCCCGTCTGACTGAGGCCTGAGAGAGAAAAAAAGCACCAGAAGCATGTGTGGTGACCGATAAAGTGTTGGAGGGAGAAAGAGAGTCGCTGGGAGCGGGATCACACAGATAACTGAGGCTGTGGATTGTCCAGATTACCCCAAGAAGTCCTCCCTGTCACACCACCTTCCAGAAGTGTAATTTGTGCCAAACTACTGTTCTAGGTTGGAACTCTGCTAAAGTTACAGTAAACAGACATTACAGACCATTCCCGTTTTTCCAGAAAGTATCCCTGTGTGTGGACTATTTATTTACTTCACTGAGTTATTTACTTCACTGAGATTCACCTCAGAGGACGGAACGCTGGCGTCACGAGTGACAAGAAGATTGGAGGTAACCTCCGGTTACATTTTCCCTGTGACCCCCCTCAGCAGTAACTTGGTCAGGTCCCCAGCTACCCCCAGGGGAGGAGTTAGTAGCGCCACCATGACAAGGCCATTATCTACCCCACCATCTACTTGGCTGTGGGACCGCTCCTCAGATGCTGCACAGGGAAATCTAGGAGACACAGCATGTATTCTAATTCATTACAGGATACACAGTATGTATTATAATTTATTTCAGGGGTAAAGTATGTATTGTAATTTATTTTGTGGCACAGTATGTATGGTTCATTTCAAGTGCACAATGTAGATTATTATTCCCAGGGGCATAGTGAGTAGCACTATTTAGATAACACAATATGTGGCACCTATAGTTTCAGAGGTGCTAATGATAAATTGGAAGAAAACTCCGAAGAGACAAAACAAAATTGGAAGAAATCATGAAAATTTGCCCCAGATGCAGCAGAAAAGGAACAAGTGCAAAGGACATCACTTATGAGTCACTCAGTATCATTGTGTCTCCGACTGCGTTATGTACATTAGTATGCCCCATGTGGCGCAGAGTGCTAAGGCAGCAGAAATGCTCATGCCTTGAAGGTTGCAAGTTCAATCCCTACGTGGTTCAGGTAGACAGCCTTCCATCCTTCCGCGGTCAGTAAAATGAGTACCTTAGCTTGGTGGGGCGTAATAAATAAATTACCTGAAAGCGCTGTGGAATAAGTTGCCGCTATACAAATAGGAAGATTTATTATGTTCACATTTAAGGTCCACAGCATTCTAACTTGGAAAACTACTACTCTATGCATATCTGTACCATTGTTCAGATCATACTAGAAGTTGTAGTTTCACATCGTAAGAACTTTTAAAACACACAATGGGTTGCCAATAATGCTTTGCTATATTAAGGGCTTAAACACGTCGGGATGTCCCGTTATGCGGCCGTGATAATCAATGCTTTCGTTTTCACTAGCGGGATTCTCGCCCGTTAATAGTATGGGTGAGAAAAGATAGGACTTATGTGCAGGAAAGATTAGTCAGGACTGATCTTCCCACTATTTTTTCAAACTCCTGCGCTTTCGGGCGCAGCATGCTCTACTTTTGTGCATATTTGACACCAAAGGTCCCCATAGTAGTCTATGCGGCGTTTCACCATCTGATCCTGTTGTTCACACTTATCACAAAAATAGCCAAGCACAACAAATTCTAATTATACTCTCTTTGACCATTTTTTCTCTAGGGATTCAGTAAGATTGTAGTGATCCTGCAGTTTTACTTCAATGCAAGAGCAACAACTTGTTGACATGAAGCTTGAAACTAAAGGATGATTTGGGGTATCGTGAATTTCCGTAAATCTGCTACAGTCTTTCTATTGCAACTTCTAGTGTTCTCTAGTAAGGCTGCTCGCACACACACCATCTCACTATTTCAATCATGGCACTTTGCTGCAATTTTACTTTACTTTTCTGCCTCTGACAGCGGCTTTAGCGCACCCCATCATTGATGAGGTACAGTAAATGCAAAAAATAGGACAGACAGCACTCAGAAATCACGATCGAGCACGTGTCTACAAGGCTCCATTTAAAACTATCAGAGTGTTATACTGCAATTAGTTATACTGCGATTAATCGTGGAAAAAACGTCTGCATGAGAGCAGCCTGAGGGCTCCTGCACACTTGCGTTTTTCTTGTGCGTTTTTTTCACGCGATTGTTAATGGGACTTTTTTAATGATAAAAACGCATCGCAAGTTGGTGCTTTGCAATTTTTGTGCGATGCGTTTTTAACATTAGATAATCCCATTGACAATCACGTGAAAAAAACGCAGCGATGTAGCGTGAAAAAAACGTGCAAGAAAAACGCAAGTATGTATTGACCCTAACTCTTTGTTCATGATTTCATATTCCTGCAGCAATCAATATATTTCAGATATAAGCCTCACGCTGCTTGTTGGTGGTCTTGCAACACTGTTTCAAGTATTGTAAAAAAAATAACATTATGATGTGCTATCACAGTGCCTCTGCCATTAGACAGAATTCTTAGAAGAGCATCTCCCTCTTAAAATAATAAAAAAGTAATTCCCAGTAACTGAAGGTTTAAATTGTTCTATCTGTCAAAAATATAATTGTTACTTTTAGCTGGCTGAAATTTCAGCCCACGCAGGGTTTGTCACCCAACTTTCCAGTTTCCAATTGCCAGTGTTATGTAAAAATGCATCTCAAAAGTTGCAGCTCACTATATAAATAGTAAGATTTGCTACTCGAAAGTCTTAGGAAGTTAGGTGATACATTTATAACTCCGGTGGGAAGCTGTGATATTGTCCATGTTTATTATCATCCCAAAATCCAAGAAATGGCTGTAACTAAGGCATATGGAAGTGGAAACAACTTGGCAGTAGAGGACCACTGAAGGGGATCTGCAGTGACCTTTCAGATTTGGGTTAATTTTACTGTAAATTATGAATATCTGAAATCAAAGGGCTCCCCAGACATTCCGCTTCAATCTGCAGATCTGTCTCTCTTCTTGCTGTATGTACATTATCATTTGCACTCCTCGTGTCAGCTTTTTCCACATCTTGCTCTGCTTGGCCAAGTAGGACAATAAGTAGACACTTCCCAGTGGAGGCCATAGGAGAGAGGGTGCCCTTGTTGTGATGCTAGATTTTGCACCCAGGACAGAAGGACTCAGTGTTTCTTTCCTCTTCAGTAACCTTTACTGAAGGATTTACGTTAGCCTATTCTGCACACTATTCTTTGCAAACAAAGCAGTTTCTGTGAAGAGGAGTGTCTTGCATAGGTTACAAGTCTCAAATTTACAAAGGGAAACCAAATAGTATAGGGCCCTTCTCCAAGAGTCCCATAACAGCTACAGGACAAGCCTCTATGACTTTGCACCGGTATGCAGATCATTTCCACAGATTTCTTTAACATGTCTATAATTCAATGTTCATCTATCTACTAACAGACAAAATTTATCATGAAAGGTCTAGGCGAAAAGGCTGGATCGCATATCAAGCTTTTGAATAGGCCCTCCACAAGCATGAACATTAGCTATTTACATGTGTGTGGTTTAAATAACATTTTATCTTTATTATATCCATCATTACAATTGGTTCACAATCAGAGCCCTTCATTGTCTTTCAGTTGCATTGCTGGGTCACTAAAGGAGGCAATGTTGTTACCAGGGTCTTAAAAGAGCAGAGGACAAGCTGTAAGGCATATATTTTACCCTTACCCACTTATAACAATATTTACTGTACATAGGGGTTGGAATATCTATAAGACAACTATTATAGCTCAACATGTACCATCTCAACTATTTCATCACCAAACAATACCTGCTTTGTGCCTTACAATGATACTGTCCTTATTTTTGCGCCCACACAGTAATAATACCTTGTTTGTGTAGTGGCCCAGCGGGTCCTAAAGAACACTCACAGCACACTTGTCCTGTCACACCTGTCTATATGAAGTCCATGGATGTAGAAGGTGATGTCTGCGGGAGAGACCCCGTGTCTCCCCTTCTTCTCTAAGCTTAGAGCTTAACACTGATGTCAGCTGGCCTCTCATTGGCTGACAGTCAGGTTCACTTCACTGGTGCAGAGCCCAAGGGTGGGAAAGCAACAACACAAGTCCCTATGCAAGAGTGGAAGGAGTCCAGAAAGTGCCAGAAAGGAACAGGGGAGATAAAAGGAGGAGTCAGTGAGCAGTTAGGCAGACTCAGCCAGGCGTGAGAGAGGAGAGGTTGCAGTTCAGTCATGTCGGAGAGGAGGAACCCGTACGAGTGCAAGCTAGCAGTTCAGCACGTTTTCCCCCAAGGTCGAGCAAGGTGTAAACCCGCTCCCTTGGCACCCCACAGCGGAGGAAAGGAGAACCTTTCTGAGGTCCATCTTCTTCCAACAGTGAGTCATAGCTACCTGGTGAATTCAAAGCCAGGATTAGCTGTTCAGCCACATGTCCCTCTGCTTCCTTTACACTTCACTAAAATCCAAATCAACTCTTCACTTAAAACAGCTAGCGGGGAAATTGTCTAATCAAACCAGTTTGGGAAGAAAGGAAAGGAGAGAGCGTTGAAGTCAGGTCTTTATATAATCAATATCTCAGTATCTCCTCATCATGTTCAATTGCCTGCCTAGTACTGCATCTTTGTGTATCTGTTTCAAGTGCTTATCTGCAGTATTGTAAAATCAAATTGTACTTCAAATACCAAAAGTTAGTAAATCTGTATACTCCCAGATTTCTAAATTATTGCTGGACTCAACTCGGTCCAGACAGAGTGATGGCGTCACCATGACAAAACTAGGCCTCCATCCATACGAACTACAGTGAGTTCTTTGGGGCCATTACATTTGTGCCTCCATAATGTGAGAAATGCCACCCTTCTGCAAAGTAAACTTTCCCAATTTACACCCCAAGTATTGGTGCAATGATATGGGTTCTCACCACGCATAATACCCACTTCCTAGCCCAAAGTAATAGGTCCCCTTTCTGCTTCCCCAAAAAGTAATAGTACCCCCCTAAGAAATAGTGGTCTCTCAGTTCCCCCACAAAGTAATAGTGGACCCTCTGTTTCCCCAAGTAATAGTTGCCGCCATTATGCCACCTCAAAGCAATAGTGGTTCTTTGTGCATCTCCCTTAAGTAAGTGGTCCCTCTGTGTTTACCACTAGTATTACTAGGCCCTCTGTGTGCTTCTTATCCAGTAGCATTGATCCCTACGTGTGCACTAACTCCAGTAGTAGTGACCCCTCTGCATCCTCCAGTTGTAGTGGTCTATCCCTGAACCACCCCTCTCATAGTAGTAGTTGCTTTATGAGCTATCACCCCCATAAGTAGTGGTTGGTGTGTGTGTCAGATACCTCTCTTTCCACCCAAATTAATGGTCTCTGTTTGCCCCAGTTTTAGAGTCTGTACCTTCACATGTTTGATCTCTTCTTTACTTTTTACGGCTATGGCACACAGTAAAGTGTCCATCCTGCGTCCTCCTTCCTCGTCTTCTCAGGACCTTAACGCCAACACCTTAGGATACTAGAAGAACCAGAGTTGAGGGGAGGAGGACCTAGGATACATAAACTGTTCGTGCCAGTGCAGAGATGTGTAAAGCAAAGATTAATGATATGAAGGAGCCAAGAGGTTCATGTGTGGTGGGGAACGCCTTGGGCAGCCTGGGCCTCCTTGTGTCACAGGCCCTGGTAGTTCCATCCAAGGTCTGAGCAGTATATACACAGTATTCTTAGTCCTGTAATGATGACAACTGTTACAGAGAAATTCAGTGGTTAAAAAATTACTGCTCTTCAAACATTGATTTAATTTTAGTGAAAAAATTTCAGCACAATTGTCTGAGACATAAATAAGCAAGGACAGCTATCTGGCTTCCAGTGTGCAGATGAGTCTCCTATTCATAATATGGATATTCTCGCCGGATTCCCATCCAGTCAGTCACATCTGCTTGCTTACTCACAATGCATATATAATCCACCAGCAGACAGAGCTGCACATACAGTCCTGATGTATAAACCATTAGGGGAAATAAGCAGTGAGCACAGCCAGTTATGTCTTCAATGTTTTGGTATTTGTGCACTTCAAACAGCTTTACCGCTACTTTGTGGTTCACAGTCATTCTGTCTCAGACCAAGCCCTCATTCTTCTGGAGGCTCACAGAGCAAAACAATAAATAATCTTAAACAATTCCCCAGATATCCAAGGAAAAAGAAAAATGCTGAAATATATAGGAAAGCAAATAAATATTGCGCTGTCTGAAGAAAGAAAAATCTGGGAAGACAACTGTTGCCATATTTCTGTCTAAAAGCCATACAACTTTCCTGTTTTCCATGAAAGTATGCAAAGTATGCTAGGCTATAGAAGCAGTGAACAGTAATAGCAAGGACATTAAGTGGTCAGTCTCAAGTACTCCTGTCTATTTCATTTTTATTTTACGAGAGTGAGTCAAAAATGATCGGCACTCAGAATTTATTTTCATCAACTTTCAGAAAAGAAAATACACTTTGGCCATCTGTCAACAAGTTTTCGTGTTCCCTCAAAAAAAAATATTTTAGGCTGAGCTCCGGGCCTCAAATACACCACTGTCGTCACCTCTTCATCAGATGTGAATCTTCGTTCTCTTAGGGATTCTTTCAGGAGACCAAACAGGTGATAGTCCGATAGGGCAACATCAGGACTATAGGGAGGAGGCTTTAACACCTCAAAACAAAGTTTTTGGAAAGTGTAGACAGTATGGAAAGTGTTGCAATGCAAAAACACAGCAGACCTTAGATTGTAACCAGCATTTTGGTTACATTTTTTATTTTGTTTTTGCAATTCTTTATTTATAACAAAAGAAAACAATAATAAAATATTGTAATTAATGTTAAGTATCAACACTTTATAAAGTCACTTATATTAGGTCACTAAACAGAACTTCAGATAACAATAGATTGTTTATGACTAGTGATGAGCGAGTATACTCGCTAAGGCACTTTACTCGATCGAGTAGTGCCTTAGCCGAGTATCTCCCCGTAAAGATTCCGGAGCGGCGGGGGGAGACTGGGGAGGAACAGAGGGGAGATCTCTCTCTCCCTCTCTCCCCCCGCTCCCCGCGCAACTTACCTGTCATCCGCGGCGGCCCCCGAATCTTTAGAGACGAGCGGGGAGATATTCGGCTAAGGCACTACTCGCTCGAGTAAAGTGCCTTAGCGAGTATACTCGCTTATCTCTATTTATGACATAGTTGACCTAAAAAATGTGTATGTTAACAACAGCTTAAAAAAGTTTCCGTAGACTTAAAAAAGGCAACATTAACAATTTACGTGGTTCCTCCCGCGTGCCAGTAGATAAATTAAATGTCGCCATGTGTATTAACGGACAAGTTCTCAAGAAGCAGTACTATTCTTCTGTCAATCATAGCTAATCTATAAACCTAATCAAAATTATATAGGGAAGATGGCAGATTCATTACAATGTGGGAGCTACAGAAGGGTATGATAATTAGGTTGTTGGAAGGCCAAGGGGCCCAAATGTGTTTGCATTTGGCTTGTTCTTTGGTTTCCCAGGTAGCCATCTCTTCCATCCTGCAAATGGAATCAAGTTTGTTGATCCATACTTGAATGGATGGTGGTTTGTAGTCTCTCTAGCATACTAGAATTAATAGTTTTGCTGCTGTAATCATTTGTGGTGACAAATCATTTTGCTTAGGGCGAAAAGAGCCTATGGGAGCCCAGAGCAATAGTAGTGAGGGTGTGAGTGAAATTTCTCTACCTGTAATTTGTTCTATAAGGTATGAGATTGCATTCCAGAGACCTTGAATCATAGGGCAATCCACCCAAATGTGGGACATTGTACTGATGTAAGTATTACAACTCCAGCATATAAGTTATTATAGACAATCCGGCATACAACCTAGTCAAGGTTTTACAAGAATTCTCCTTCATCTCAACACACTTGTAAAAACAATGGGAGTGTGAGAGGATAAAAGAGGTAGTCTAAGTCTCTTTTGAGAAGGAGATTTGGAATTCTCTTTCCAAGGCGAGTATGAAGTTAGGTTTGAAAGGTGAGCTCTGGTGTATGAGGCTCGCATATAATTTAGAGTTCAATCCGAAGGGCAAGAAAGGCAGTAACAAGTATGTTTTTAACAAAGAAGGTTTGTGAATAGTAGTGAATTTGGCGTTTGCTCATTCCTTGAAGTGTAAGTAGCTGTAGGAAGTGGGTGATATGTATGTCCAAGGGACAAAAGGTGCATTTGTAGGGCTGCCCTGTTTTTGAAAAAAATGGAGATTGTGACATGGAGCCAGTATTTTCAGCTAACTAAAAATGCTAAGGAATTGTTTAAATAGAATGAGAGGAAGCTTAGAGGTGCCAGCAATAAAAATGGTCTAATGGGATTTAAAGAGAGCAGGTAGTGTTGGAAGACTTCAATAGTTCCCTTAGTAAGAGGGCTAATGTTCTGTGCCAGGTTTATTTTTATTTGTTGGGTACCGCAAATAACCCAAGTGCTAGGGGCCCAGTGGACCTCTCTCCAAGGAGATAAGTATTGTTAATCCTAGCAAAGTGCAACCATCTACACATATGTACTGTCTTGTAACAGTGAAGAGGATCCAACATTCACAAAGGCACTCCTTTTGTGACACCATCAGCCCTCTGCTAAGAAATCAAACTAATAGAGGCCTCTGCTTCTGCCATAGCAAGTCCTGTCAAGTAAATCATATAACATACTGCAGTACAAAAGTATTATGTGAGATATCAGCAGATCGCTAGTTCAATTCCTATAAAGGAAAGTAAAAAAGAACAAAAAAGAAAAATAGAAAAAGAATTGTGCACTTTTCTCTTTTTTGATTTAATAGATAAATAAATAGACTTTTAGAGAAATGTGTGAGGCATATAACTTGCCCACGTCCCATTTCCTACCATTCACACAAGTATGGAATTTTCTATGGGAAGTATCATAATAAACAATACTTAACACAATTGATATATTGGTTAAAAATCTTTCATATAGACACTCAATCTCAAACTTGTATACCAGTGTTAGAGAGGGGTGGATGAAGGAAAATAGCTCTGGGATATTTAAAAAATGGGCATGAGACCTTCAGGATTCAGATCTACCTGAGGAAATAATTAAGAGTTAGAACTCTGTAAGGCAAGCGGTATTAAATGAACAATGGCGAGAAACAATCCATGGGGCAATATACTGGTTCAATAAGCCTTCAGAATCCCATCGGGCCAGCTAGGCTACAAGCTTGCCTTAGATGCTCCCAATCAAACTCTGATTTTCTACATGGCATCTGGCAATGCCCTAAGATAAAAAAAAATACTGGTTTGGGGCCAAAAAACTGATACAAGACATAGGGGGACAGACCATACAGCTGACACCACAAATCTTCATACTCTACCAACTACCAGATCAGACAAAGAAGGCCAAAATGACCCACACTATTCTATTGATCAGCAAAAGGTGCCTTTTGAATAGCTGGCTGGTATCCAAGCCCCCGGGAAGAGGTGCGTAGAGACCCAAGCCCCAAAATTCTTCAAAAAGTGGAGGGAATTTATGGAGAAATTTTTTGGTCCTAACGGAATCAAGGAATGTATGAACCAGTTTGTCAGCACAACATGGTATTATAGACAAAACAGCATGAAACAGCTGGGAATTCTAAAGATTACGTGACAAAGCATGGAGGGGGGGGGGTGATCGCTGGGGAGATGCACTGCAGGTTAGTTTATTCAGTTATTAGTTTTACGGTTTATTTTTGTTCATGTAACAGGGTCCTAAGACCTTGGAGGTTTGGGGGAGGAGCGAAAGAGGGAAAAACAAAAAATGGAAAATATTTATGTGAGCTTAGCATTGTTCTGCATGCGGTAAATACTAAGATGGACAACTTATGATGATAACTAAAAAGGCGGAGACGCGGTTGTAACAGAAATGTGTGTTATGTGATCAGAACATTGTGTAACAATTGCAGTCTACGCATGTATGTTTTCCTTAAAATGCCAATAAAAAAGAGTTTTAAAAAATAAATAAATAAATAAAAAATACATACGCTTTTGTATTGCAACATCTGTAAAGACATGTACAATAAATTGAAAACTAGAGATGAGCGAACACCAAAATGTTCGGGTGTTCGTTATTCGAAACGAACTTCCCGCGATGTTCGAGGGTTCGTTTCGAATAACGAACCCCATTGAAGTCAATGGGCGACCAGAACATTTTTGTATTTCGCCGATGCTCGCTAAGGTTTTCATGTGTGAAAATCTGGGCAATTCAAGAAAGTGATGGGAACGACACAGCAACGGATAGGGCAGGCGAGGGGCTACATGTTGGGCTGCATCTCAAGTTCACAGGTCCCACTATTAAGCCAGAATACCGGCAAGAGTGGGCCCCCCCCCCCCCTCCCAACAACTTTTACTTCTGAAAAGCCCTCATTAGCATGGCATACCTTTGCTAAGCACCACACTACCTCCAACAAAGCACAATCACCGCCTGAATGACACTCCACTGCCACTTCTACTGGGTTACATGCTGCCCAACCGCCCCCCCTTCTCCCCACAGCGCACACCAAAGTGTCCCTGCGCAGCCTTCAGCTGCCCTCATGCCACACCACCCTCATGTCTATTTAGAAGTGCGTCTGCCATGATGAGGGACCGCAGGCACACACTGCACAGGGTTGGCACGGCTAGGCAGCGACCCTCTTTAAAAGGGGCGGGGCGATAGCCCACAATGCGGTACAGAAGCAATGAGAAATAGAATCCTGTGCCACCGCCATCAGGAGCTGCACACGTGGGCATAGCAATGGGGAACCTATGTGCCACACACTATTCATTCTGTCAAGGTGTCTACATGCCCCAGTTAGACCGGGCTTTTTAATTCATAGACACAGGCAGGTACAACTCCCTATTGTGAAGTCCCTGTCGACCGACAGCATGGGTGGCTCCCTGGAACCCACCGGCGGTACACAAAAATATCCCATTGCATTGCCCAACACAGCTGAGGTAGTAATGTCGTGCGTAATACAGGTGGGCTTCGGCCCACACTGCATGCCCCAGTCAGACTGGGGTTCTTTACAAGTGGACACATCTAGGTTACACTCCGTGTGCACCTACAGCATGGGTGGCTCCCTGGAACCCACCGGCGGTACACAAAAATATCCCATTGCATTGCCCAACACAGCTGAGGTAGTAATGTCGTGCGTAATACAGGTGGGCTTCGGCCCACACTGCATGCCCCAGTCAGACTGGGGTTCTTTACAAGTGGAAACAGATGCATTTATAATTCCCTGTGGACCCACTGCCTGGGTGGGTGCCAGGAAGCCACCGGCGGTACATAGAAATATCCCATTGCATTGCCCAACACAGCTGAGGTAGTAATGTCGTGCGTAATACAGGTGGGCTTCGGCCCACACTGCATGCCCCAGTCTGACTGGGGTTCTTTACAAGTGGACACATGTAGGTTAAACTCCCTGTGGACCCACTGCCTGGGTGGGTGCCAGGAAGCCACCGGCGGTACATAGAAATATCCCATTGCATTGCCCAACACAGCTGAGGTAGTAATGTCGTGCGTAATACAGGTGGGCTTCGGCCCACACTGCATGCCCCAGTCTGACTGGGGTTCTTTACAAGTGGACACATGTAGGTTAAACTCCCTGTGGACCCACTGCCTGGGTGGGTGCCAGGAAGCCACCGGCGGTACATAGAAATATCCCATTGCATTGCCCAACACAGCTGAGGTAGTAATGTCGTGCGTAATACAGGTGGACTTCGGCCCACACTGCATGCCCCAGTCTGACTGGGGTTCTTTAGAAGTGGACACATGTAGGTTAAACTCCCTGTGGACCCACTGCCTGGGTGGGTGCCAGGAAGCCACCGGCGGTACATAGAAATATCCCATTGCATTGCCCAACACAGCTGAGGTAGTAATGTCGTGCGTAATACAGGTGGGCTTCGGCCCACACTGCATGCCCCAGTCTGACTGGGGTTCTTTAGAAGTGGACACATGTAGGTTAAACTCCCTGTGGACCCACTGCCTGGGTGGGTGCCAGGAAGCCACCGGCGGTACATAGAAATATCCCATTGCATTGCCCAACACAGCTGAGGTAGTAATGTCGTGCGTAATACAGGTGGGCTTCGGCCCACACTGCATGCCCCAGTCAGACTGGGGTTCTTTACAAGTGGAAACAGATGCATTTATAATTCCCTGTGGACCCACTGCCTGGGTGGGTGCCAGGAAGCCACCGGCGGTACATAGAAATATCCCATTGCATTGCCCAACACAGCTGAGGTAACGTCAGCTGGAATGCAGGTGGGCTAAAAATTAATTTGATTACACTGTAGGCGAGGGCCCACAAAAATTGCTGTATCAACAGTACTAATGTACATCCCAAAAATTGGCCATGGCCAGCCAAGAGGGCAGGTGAAACCCATTAATCGCTTTGGTTAATGTGGCTTAAGTGGTAACTAGGCCTGGAGGCAGCTCAGTGTAACGAAAAATTGGTTCAAGTTAAAGTTCCAACGCTTTTAAGCGCATTGAAACTTATAAAAATTGTTCAGAAAAATTATTTGAGTGAGCCTTGTGGCCCTAAGAAAAATTGCCCGTTCAGCGTGATTACGTGAGGTTTCAGGAGGAGGAGCAGGAGGAGGAGGAGGAATATTAGACACAGATTGATGAAGCAGAAATGTCCCCGTTTTGGATGGTGAGAGAGAACGTAGCTTCCATCCGCGGGTGCAGCCTACGTATTGCTTACGTATCGCTGCTGTCCGCTGGTGGAGAAGAGAAGTCTGGGGAAATCCAGCCTCTGTTCATCTTGATGAGTGTTAGCCTGTCGGCACTGTCGGTTGACAAGCGGCTACGCTTATCTGTGATGATTCCTCCAGCCGCACTAAACACCCTCTCCGACAAGACGCTAGCCGCAGGACAAGCAAGCACCTCCAGGGCATACAGCGCTAGTTCAGGCCACGTGTCCAGCTTCGACACCCAGTAGTTGTAGGGGGCAGAGGCGTCACCGAGGATGGTCGTGCGATCGGCTACGTACTCCCTCACCATCCTTTTACAGTGCTCCCGCCGACTCAGCCTTGACTGGGGAGCGGTGACACAGTCTTGGTGGGGAGCCATAAAGCTGGCCAGGCCCTTAAAGACTGTTGCACTGCCTGGGATGTACATGCTGCTCGATCTCCGCACCTCCCCTGCTACCTTGCCCTCGGTACTGCGCCTTCTGCCACTAGCGCTGTCGGCTGGGAATTTTACCATCAGCTTGTCCGCAAGGGTCCTGTGGTATAGCAACACTCTCGAACCCCTTTCCTCTTCGGGAATGAGAGTGGGCAGGTTCTCCTTATAGCGCGGGTCGAGCAGTGTGTACACCCAGTAATCCGTTGTGGCCAGAATGCGTGCAACGCGAGGGTCACGAGAAAGGCATCCTAACATGAAGTCAGCCATGTGTGCCAGGGTACCAGTACGCAACGCATGGCTGTCTTCACTAGGAAGATCACTTTCAGGATCCTCCTCCTCCTCCTCCTCCTCCTCAGGCCATACACGCTGAAAGGATGACAGGCAATCAGCCGGTGTACCGTCAGCAGCGGGCCAAGCTGTCTCTTCCCCCTCCACCTCATCCTCCTCATGCTCCTCCTCCTCCTCCTGTACGCGCTGAGAAATAGACAGGAGGGTGCCCTGACTATCCAGCGGCATACTGTCTTCCCCCGCCCCCGTTTCCGAGCGCAAAGCAGCTGCCTTTATGGTTTGCAGGGAATTTCTCAAGATGCATAGCAGAGGAATGGTGACGCTAATGATTGTAGCATCGCCGCTCACCACCTGGGTAGACTCCTCAAAATTACCAAGGACATGGCAGATGTCTGCCAACCAGGCCCACTCTTCTGAAAGGAATTGAGGAGGCTGACTCCCACTGCGCCGCCCATGTTGGAGTTGGTATTCGACTATAGCTCTACGTTGTTCATAGAGCCTGGCCAACATGTGGAGCGTAGAGTTCCACCGTGTGGGCACGTCGCACAGCAGTCGGTGCACTGGCAGCTTAAAGTGATGTTTCAGGGTGCGCAGGGTGGCAGCGTCCGTGTGGGACTTGCGGAAATGTGCGCAGAGCCGGCGCGCCTTTACGAGCAGGTCTGACAAGCGTGGGTAGCTTTTCAGAAAGCGCTGAACCACCAAATTAAAGACGTGGGCCAGGCATGGCACGTGTGTGAGGCTGCTGAGCTGCAGAGCCGCCACCAGGTTACGGCCGTTGTCACACACGACCATGCCGGTTGGAGGCTCAGCGGCGCAAGCCAGCGGTCGGTCTGCTGTGTCAGACCCTGCAGCAGTTTGTGGGCCGTGTGCCTCTTATCGCCTAAGCTGAGTAGTTTCAGCACGGCCTGCTGACGCTTGCCCACCGCTGTGCTGCCACACCGCGCGACACCGACTGCTGGCGACATGCTGCTGCTAACACATCTTGATTGCGAGACAGAGGAGGAGGAGGAGGGTGCTTTAGTGGAGGAAGCATACACCTCCGCAGATACCACCACCGAGCTGGGGCCCGCAATTCTGGGGGTGGGTAGGACGTGAGCGGTCCCAGGCTCTGACTCTGTCCCAGCCTCCACTAAATTCACCCAATGTGCCGTCAGGGAGATGTAGTGGCCCTGCCCGCCTGTGCTTGTCCACGTGTCCGTTGTTAAGTGGACCGTGGCAGTAACCGTTGGTGAGGGCGCGTACAATGTTGCGGGAGACGTGGTCGTGCAGGGCTGGGACGGCACATCGGGAAAAGTAGTGGCGACTGGGAACTGAGTAGCGCGGGGCCGCCGCCTCCATGATACTTTTGAAGGACTCCGTTTCCACAACCCTATACGGCAGCATCTCAAGGCTGATGAATTTTGCTATGCGGACGGTTAACGTTTGAGCGTGCGGGTGCGTGGCGGCGTACTTGCGCTTGCGCTCCAACAGTTGCGCAAGCGACGGCTGGACGGTGCGCTGAACTACACTGCTGGATGGGGCCGAGGACAGCGGAGATGAGGGTGTGGGTGCAGGCCATGAGGCGGTAGTGCCTGTGTCCTGAGAGGGGGGTTGCATCTCAGTGGCAGGTTGGGGCACAGGGGGAGAGGCAGGGGTGCAAACCGGAGGCGCTGAACGGCCTTCGTCCCACCTTGTGGGGTGCTTGGCCATCATATGTCTGCGCATGGTGGTGGTGGTGAGGCTGTTGGTGTTGGCTCCCCGGCTGAGCTTTGCGCGACAAAGGTTGCACACCACTGTTCGTCGGTCGTCAGGCGTCTCTGTGAAAAACTGCCAGACCTTAGAGCACCTCGGCCTCTGCAGGGTGGCATGGCGCGAGGGGGCGCTTTGGGAAACAGTTGGTGGATTATTCGGTCTGGCCCTGCCTCTACCCCTGGCCACCGCACTGCCTCTTGCAACCTGCCCTGTTGATGCCCTTGACTCCCCCTCTGAAGACCTGTCCTCCTGAGTAAGCGTTGCACACCAGGTGGGGTCAGTCACCTCATCGTCCTGCTGCTCTTCCTCCGAATCCTCTGTGCGCTGCTCCCTCGGACTTACTGCCCTTACTACTACCTCACTGCAAGACAACTGTGTCTCATCGTCATCGTCCTCCTCACCCACAGAAAGTTGCTGAGACAGTTGGCGGAAGTCCCTAGCCTCTTCCCTCGGACCCCGGGAACTTTCGAATGGTTGGGCATCAGTGACGATAAACTCCTCTGGTGGGAGAGGAACCGCTGCTGCCCAATCTAAGCAGGGGCCCGAGAACAGTTCCTGGGAGTCTTCCCGCTCCTGAGCAGGTGTCATTGTAGTGGAGTGAGGAGGCTGGGAGGAAGGAGGAGCAGCAGACAGAGGATTCGGATTTGCAGCAGTGGACGGCGCAGAACTGCGTGTTGACGATAGGTTGCTCGAAGCACTTTCTGCCATCCAGGACAGGACCTGCTCACACTGCTCATTTTCTAATAACCGTCTCCCGCGTGGACCCATTAATTGGGCGATGAATGTGGGGACGCCAGAAACGTGCCTCTCTCCTAATCGCGCAGCAGTCGGCTGCGACACACCTGGATCAGGAGCTCGGCCTGTGCCCACACCCTGACTTGGCCCTCCGCGTCCTCGGCCGCGTCCACGTCCTCTAGGCCTACCCCTACCCCTCAGCATGCTGTATTACCAGTGATTTGATTTCACAGGCAGGAAATAAATTGGCGCAAGACTGCAGCCAAATATAATTTTTTCCGTTTTTTGAAAACGAAAGGCCCCACTGCCTCTAGTGAATGAATAATCTAAGTTTAATAACTGTGCTGTGTCCCTGCTAATGTGTCACAGAACGTTAGGGTAGCAGAGTTACTAACTCTGGCAGAGCAGGTATTTTTTTTCCCAATTAAGGAAAGCAAATGGCGAAGCCAGGAGTAAAACGTAGCTGGGTGCGTCTGATTTTTAAACGTTGCACACGCAGCCGACACGTGTCCACCGCCCTTAGGACGGACAGAGGCAGGACAAATAGAATTATTTTCAGTTTTTTTCCACCAAAAGGCAGCACTGCGTATATTCAATGAACATGAGAAGTTTAATAACTGTGCTGTGGCCCTGCTAATGTGTCACAGAACGTGAGGGTAGCAGAGTTATTAACTCTGGCAGAGCAGGTATTTTTTTTCCCAATTAAGGAAAGCAAATGGCGAAGCCAGGAGTAAAACGTAGCTGGGTGCGTCTGATTTTTAAACGTTGCACACGCAGCCGACACGTGTCCACCGCCCTTAGGACGGACAGAGGCAGGACAAATAGAATTATTTTCAGTTTTTTTCCACCAAAAGGCAGCACTGCGTATATTCAATGAATAATAACTGTGTTGTGGCCCTGCCTACACAATTCTTTCCCTGCAGTATCAATGGAGGGTGCAATGCTCTGCAGAGGCGATTTTGAGAAGAAAAAAAAAATGCAGCACAGCTAACAGCAGCCAGCACAGTACTGCACACGGTTAAATATGGCCCTAGAAAGGACCGTTGAGGTTCTTGAAGGCTACACTCACTCCTAACACTCTCCCTGCCTATGCAGCACTTCTGTCCCTAATGCCGGGTGCAACGCTCTGCAGAGACGATTTTGAGAAAAAAAATAATTGCCACTGCTAACAGCAGCCAACACACAGCTATCAGTGGCCCTAATAAGGACCTTTGGGGGTCTTGAAGCCTACACTAACTACCAATTCTTTCCCTACAGCAGCTCCGGTACAAACAGCACTGTCCCTCATCTAACTCACACGGCATCTGAGGCGAGCCGCGGGAGGGGCCGACTTTTATATTCGGCGGACACCTGATCACCCCAGCCACTCACAGCAGGGGGGTGGTATAGGGCTGGAACAACACAGGGGGAAGTTGTAATGCCTTCCCTGTCTTTCAATTGGCCAGAAAAGCGCGCTAACGTCTCAGGGAAGGAAGTGAAAGTAACCCGAACACCGCATGGTGTTCGTTACGAATAACGAACATCCCGAACACCCTAATATTCGCACGAATATCAAGCTCGGACGAACACGTTCGCTCATCTCTATTGAAAACACCTTTTATCAGCTTGGTACATGCTATAAAAAATAGAGCCAAAGTGCTTTTTTTGGCTCCTAAAAAAACACAATGAAAACACAATAAAAGTGCTCAAAAATGTAATATTATACCCCAAAATGGGTATTTTTTCTGCATTTTGCAGTGTTACACCCTTTCCCTTGCATATTTTCACGCCTTCCATAGACTTCTATGGCACTTTTGCTGCACAAAATATTTTTTCGCACATGCAAAACATGCTCATAAGAACTAACCCATTGAAATCAATGAGTGCCATTCTCTGTGTTTAGCGTGCACAGATCCAAGCAATCACTTTTTCTAAGCAATTGAACTATACTGTCCCCTAGAGTCTGTTGGGATTTAGTCAATAGTTTGATCTGTTCTGAAGCACTATGTATAATCTCTAAGGCAGCTCTCGCCGAATGAATGATGGGCGAGAGCTGCCTGTGATTGGCTGAGCACCTCAGCCAATCACATTCAGCTCTTTCAGCAGGTGGGGATTTTAAATCCCCTCCTGCTGATAGATCAGCACCACAGAGTAGGGGACAGCAGGAGAAGATGTGGCTGAGCCCGGCAGCTGAAGCAAGGTATCTATTTTTTTTGTTTTTTACAGCACTTTTACAGGATTTTCAGGGAAGGGCTTATATTTAAAGCCCTTCCCTGAAATAAATTGACGGGGTGCCAGCAGTAGAATTCTTGTGTGACAGCTGCGGTAGAGAATTAAAGAATTCCTTTGCTGCACCTGTCACAGATGTGGCAGATGTAGCAGCAGGGAATTCTTTTTACTAGCAGCGATGAAGGAAACATCTGTCGCATGCGGCAGATGTGTTGTTTATCCCTGCGGGGGACACGGCAGCGACGGAGGGTAAGTTTATTTTTTATTTATTTATTTTTCTTACACTAAAATTTTTCTTTTTCAGGGAAGGGCTTATAAGTAAAGGGGTGCCGGCAGACCATTGCCGTGGCTCCATTGAAAACAATCCGTGCATTTACTATGGTGCACACATGTCCTATCTTTGCACGCACATGCCTGTAAAGCATGGATATGTGCATACACCATAGGGAATGCATTACAGGCACAGTCTTCCTGATTCTCGCTCACTACACTATGCCACACTGTTACTTCTCTCAGCCATGACAGTTGGCTTGCCCACCATTGTACACACTTCATTTCAAACATGGACTTTATAATCCTGCGTCAGGAACAAGACACAATACAGTGACGTTGCCATGCAGACACAAAGCTTGCTGCACAATCATGGATGGTAATGGAGCATTAATCCATTTAGATTCCTGCCATAATATTACCAACTGCCTTCTGCAGTAGTACTTCTCTTATATACCAATTATACAGATTGAGATCACATATTGGAAGTAAGTGGACATGCATATATACATAGTTACTAGATGAGGAGAACCCCGTCATATCATCAGCTAGCGCTAAACACAATGGGACAGGTTTGCTATTGAATAGTTCAACAGTTTTCTGCCACAAATTGTGCCGGAAAACTGTCTTACATGGTTTGCGCCACATTCATTATGAGTATTTAGACTCTTTCAGATGCATTTTACATCTCCTCCCACCAAGGGTTGTGGCTTTGTGAAAAGGGGGCATGACTCAAATGGGACCTTGTGCACCCAAAATTGCACCAAATTGTCATGCAATTTTTGTCATTCACTAAGCCACCTTATAGATGGCAAAAAGTAAGGCTAGACAGTCTAAAGATATGCCAGATTTATCATTCAGCAGTGTCTGGTCTAAATTTGCACTGTCTGTAAGTTACCATTAGTAAATCTACTCCATTGTGTCTGTCTGCACTACACCTAATATACCCGGAATAGACACTTTATTACTGATGCCTGCCCTTTCACAGTTGGAGGCTCAATGCATGGAAATGAGATATGTGTAACTGAATGTTCACAAAAAAAAGCGAAAGTTCAAAAGAAATTAGATATGTGATTCCCAAGTACAGAATTAAATTAATTGACCACATCTTCCTCGGATCAGTTTCAGTGTGAATCCACATTAGAATGGGAAAATCGAGAGATCTGAGCAATTTGTCGGTGTTGAGATTGTACCGAGAATGGTGTGATTGAGAAAAAACATCGAGGTCCAACGCACTACTACATGGGTGCATCTATAAAGTAGTAATTCAGTGTATATCTAGAGCTGCTTTTTTTCTGTTCTCTAATGAGGTCCTCTTTAAGGATTTATGTCTGGTTTTAGGCAAAATAATAAAGGTTATATTTTAGAAGTGACTGTTTTTGAACCAGTGATATTATGTCTGCAAAGCATCCCCTCTCTTACATCTCCCTGAATAGAAATCTGTGATTATACTAATGTTGTAAAGACTTTTTAATGCAAACTAATCCCTATATATTCCAGTCTGAGCTTTTATGCTAATTACAAATTAAATCCAATCACTGGCCTTTTCTCAAAGACAATGCTATTTCTCACAAAGATGACAGAAGATATATGTTCCATTTTATAGTATGCAAAGTTTTGGAAGAGAGAAGAAAGGGAAGGGAGGACAAGGGGTGTTATCTACTGTAGTAGACTTGATTAGACAGAAACAAAGAACAAGAACAATTATAGCTCTCATCTGATGGAGTTGTGCTAAAATGTGCACAACTACATAGAAGCAATTTTAGATGAAAAATGATGGACCTGATTTGTCTAATACAGAGAGCACCTGCAGGCCTTTCCAGGTTCACTGGGAGGGTCTTTCCCTGTATTTAAAGGGGTATGGTCATAAAAAAAAATCAATACTTACCTATTCCTCCTCCGGCAGTCTTCTTACAACATTTTCTCCTCACTGATTTTCTCCAGTCCCCCTGGGTCATCTCACCTCCAGCCAGCCGGATCCTCTTTTTCTTGTTATGATGCGCCCATTTTCTGCATTCTTCTTCTGGCAGGTCAGTGTAGGTTATGTCACAAGTGACGTAGTGTTCACTGCCTGGGAAGGAATGCCGATCTATTGCTGAGACTGCACACACGCACATATACTATTGCAGAAAGACAGCGTGCATGCACAGTCTCGGCAATAGCTCAGGACTCCCTGCTAGGCTGTGAACACTATGTCACTAGTGATGTAGCGTACATTGCCATGCAGGAAGGAGACTGCAGAGAATGGACACTTTGTCACTGGAAGAAGTATCAGCCGGCTTGTTGTGAGATGCCGCAGGGAGACTGCAGGAGCCAGGAGAAGATCGGTGGGGAAAAGACTTGGTAAGCAGACTGATGGGGAAGGAATTGGTAAGTATAGAATTTTTGTTTTTTAATGACAGAACCCCTTTAGGGCTTGGCTCAAGACTCAGAAAGAAACAGCCTGCTGCTATAGGCGCTGCTTCCCTAATTCTTTTTTTTTTTTAAAGGAACTATTTTTTAGCCAAAATAAAATAGACAGGTAAACATAAACTGCAGGCTCAAAAAAGTGCGCGTCATACTGGTACAACATAGTACATGGAAACAGAAACAGAAAAAGCATAATTGTTTGTATATGTGCATTCATTCCTCATAAATCATAACACTTGGCTATGTATTTTTATTTTTACTTTATCAAATATTAATAATGAAAAGAACCACAGAAAAAGGGCTCCCAAACCTGAAGTCCGAAAAAAACAACAAAATGAACTATAGTAACCCCCACCCCCAACAACAGCAACACAGCGTGTATCTTAAGAAAAAGGAAAGGATAGAAGACAGAGTTTAGGGTAAGCGGGTGTTCTCTACTGTTTCACCTCATAATGCTCAGGCAGACACCTCCATTACCATTGCATGGCAGTTCACCCAAGCACCCCAGATCTTGTCAAACTTCTCTGAGAATCCCCTGGCCATATATGTCAGCTTATACATAGGAATTATACAATTTACCACCTGGACCCTTGTATTCCCTGTCAGCCTCTCTAGGTGCCTCCAATTTAACAATATTACTTTTTGGCATAAAAAATGAGCAATTTAGCCCTCAGACCTTTGCTGACACTTCTCCAGGAAAGGGAGATCCCATACCGCTGGGGCTTCCCCTTCCAACTACATGCCTCCAGGAACGGCAAGTCAGCTACATTCAGAGGCCTGGGAGACCTTCCGAACTTCCTGGGAAGCCTCGAACTCCCAACGGTTCAACTCCCGGATTGGCCAATATCGAGCTCCCTCCCCGTGATGCCGCCCCGGAACGCCTGGCAGACGGCGACGAAAAGATCCAGTAGACGCCACAAGGACCCTCACCAAGAGAAGAGACGCTCCGCCAGCAGCGACAAAGGGGAATGAAGCCGCTGAGCCTGCTCCCTCCTGCTGACCGTACTTGCTCTTACCTTGATCTTTTTCTTTTCCCACCTACCCCCCCCCCCTCTCCGAAATGCCATACCCATTAGAAGCAGAGGCAATTAACCTACAACAATGGTGGGGGGAATTTGTGTTCGGCCGGGTCTGGGTATGTTCACGGACATACTCAACAGCTCCGCGACAGGAAATTCGCGGATCTACAATTGTCAGTGGGTCGAGTGGCGGGGAAGAGAGCATACCTCTCTCTGGCTCCCACTCTCCCACCTAGGGCACACAGCTAATTTAAGCTGTTACACGTCGCCAATGTTAGGCAAACCTCTAGTTAACAGGGTCTCCAGGAGACCCACCCCCCCCTTTTTTTTCTTTTGTTTTTTCCCTTTCTTTTCTCCTCTGTTTGTTGTTAACAGTGCGTTTGCCCCATGTTTTTCCCACGTGTTAATGCCTAACGTATCTACCCACTCCCTCCCTCCTCACCCCCTCTCCCTCCTCACCCCCTCTCCCTCCCGCCCACCCACCCGGGGAGAAACGAGAGGCCTTGGAACACCGACACGCCAAAAGCTAGATGGCTAATCTAACATTCTGTTCATTTAACACCAAAGGCCTAAACAGCCCCTAGAAAAGGAGACAACTCCTATATCATCTACACAAAAAGAGGGCGATGGTAGCCCTACTCCAGGAGACTCATTTTAAAGCAGGTAGTGTACCCACCTGTACCTCCTCTCAATACCCAACGTGGATCCATGGCCCCGACCCCACAAGGAAGGCGGGGGGGGGGGGGGGGGGGTCTCGATCGCCCTACACAGATCCCTTCAATACCAACACATAGACTCCCTGATCGACCACAATGGTAGATATATCTTTCTCAAGATGGAAATAACGGGCATTGCTATCACCTTTGCTAACCTATATCTTTCCAACCAGAACCAGGTCCCAGCAGCGACAAGAGCCCTGAACGCCTTGGCCGATTTCGCAGGAGGGACTAGGATCATCCTAGGGGGGGACCTCAACATGGTACTAGATCCCGCGATCGACACTACATCAGGTAAGTCCTCTGTCTCACGAGCAGCGATACGCACACTCAAAAAAAAGCTAGATACACTACACTTGATAGACCTCTGGAGAATCTTGCACCCAGAGGAGAGAGACTACACTTTCCACTCAGCGACTCACAACTCCTATAGCAGGATTGACCACCTCCTAATTTCACACTGCCTTCTTGACAGCGCCCCGACTTGCTCACACGGAGACCTTCTCTGGTCGGATCACTCACCAGTGTATGGAGGCCTGGCAGGCTGGGGGACAACCCCAAAATGCCAGTCATGGAGGCTTAACGATAACCTCCTTAAAGACCCCATCTGTGTAGCAGCAATCAAGAAGTCGATTGAAGACTTCAAAGAGACTCATCGGACAGACCAAACACCCGCCCCGATAAAGTGGGAAGCACTCAAATGTATCTTAAGAGGAGTGCTTATCTCGCATGGCTCCAGGCTTAAAAAAGAGAGAGCGGGCACCCTGTTGGGCCTATTATCCAAGCTGAGAAGTAAAGAGACAGCCAATAAAAACCAACAAAACGACACTTTAAGAGCGGAGATCTCCACCATCCGGCACCAGATCCTAGAGATCCTTGATCAACGCTCATTGGCGCTCAGGGACAAGCTTAAGAGGGGATCTTTCGAATACGGAGATAAATGCGGGAGCCATCTAGCCAAAACCCTCCACCCCAAGACCCCACTCACGTACATCTCCAAAATTCAATCACACAGGGGACACATGGTCCACAACACCATGGATATCCTGGAAGAATTCAAATCCTACTATAGCAAACTGTATAATATCGACTCCCACCCCCAGACCACCACACCGCCACATACAGAGGAGGTAGACGCATATTTATCTGAACATACCCCTAAAAGACTGACGGATAGGGAGGCAGAAGACCTAGAACCAGACTTCACGCCCCAGGAACTGCAGGACATAATTCAAAACCTGAAGGTTAGCAAAAGCCCAGGGCCAGACGGCTATACGGCCAGATTCTATAAACTTTTCGCGGAAGAACTGGTACCAATAGCCCTCGACGCATTCAACGCAATCAACAGGGGCCAACCGTTCCCCAGACAAGCACTACAGGCCCACATAACAATTATTCTCAAACAGGGCAAAGACCCCTCGGCCTGCGGAAGTTACAGGCCTATCTCATTAATAAACGTAGATATCAAAATGTTTGCCAAATTGATAGCCAATAGACTCCAAAACATAATCCCACGCCTGATCCATCTTGAGCAGGTTGGCTTCGTTCCAGGCAGAGAGGCAAGGGACAACACCATCAAAACGATGTCCCTAATAGCTAGGGCAAAATCAGCAAAAACCCCTCTCTGCCTTCTGGCAATCGACGCCGAAAAGGCGTTTGATAGGGTGAGTTGGACCTTCCTCTCTGCCACACTGGAAAGAATCGGCCTGGGCCCGCGTATGCTCCAGAGAGTCATGGCATTATACCGAGAGCCAACGGCCAGGATTAGGGTAAACGGAGCGCTATCCGAATCTCTTCAAATAAACAACGGGACTAGGCAGGGGTGCCCACTCTCACCATTCTTATACATACTGACAATGGAGTCCTTAGTTAATGCCATTCGTAGTAATGAATCGATCAAAGGACTCACAATCGGGCCCACAGAACACAAAATGGCCATATTTGCTGATGACTTACTCCTATACCTGTCCAACCCCCGAGTCAGCATGCCTATACTATTGAGGGAATTTGAAAGATTCGGGAGGGTCAATAACTATAAAGTAAACACCCAGAAATCAGAGGCCCTTAACATTTCGCTTCCGCAGGCCGAGGCCTCCCAACTGGCACGGGCACTCCCTTTCCGGTGGGTCAGCTCACACATAAAGTACCTGGGAGTCATGATCCCGACAGAGCCCTCACTAGCCTACAAACTAAATTACATCCCCTTTATAGAAAATCTCGAGAAGGATCTGGGGAAGTGGAGACCCCTGTATCTCTCCTGGAATGGCCGGGTTAACGCAATAAAAATGGACGTGCTGCCCAGATTCTTGTATCTCTGTCAAACTATCCCGATTGGGCTTCCGAGAGCATTTTTCAAAAAAGTCAAATCCTTAATCACTGCTTTCATATGGAGGGGCCGCAAGCCGCGACTACGTTTCTCTATACTAACAAGGGAGAAAGAGAAAGGAGGCCTGAGCCTCCCGGACTTCTCCCTCTACCACAAAGCCAACATCGCAAACTGCGCCCTCGACATCATCAAAAATAGGAATACAAGACTCTGGGTAGAAATGGAGCATGCAGGCGAACCAGACGGGCTTGACGGAGCGTTATGGATCCCCCCTAGACTGATAAAATCCATCCCAAATATCTCCCCTTTTGGTCTCCAGCTAATTAAGACATGGGCAGATATGGCGCACAACTTTGGACTGATCACAATACCAGGCCCTTTAACTCCACTCGTAATTAACCCCCAATTTGAAGCCACTTTACTACACCAGAGACTCCTATCTCTCCCAGTCAGACCGATCCCCAGACTGAGAGATGTCATGACTCAAGAAGGCCTAAAACCCATGACAGAGATACTGGGACAGAATTCCCATCAGCCAGGGTCCTGGCTTCAATACCTGCAACTAAGGGGGTTTGTGAGCTCGCTGACACCGAAAGACAACCTGACAGCGCCACTTACGGCGTTTGAACAACTCTGCTTATCAACCACAAACCAGAGACACTTGATCTCCAGATTATACAAGATACTGCTGGGCCGTGAGACGGAGGACGAGACCTTGAACTACAAAGAGGCATGGGAAACAGAACTTGAAACCATTCTCACAGAGGAGCGCTGGGATATAGTATGGGCCCTCACACATAAACTCTCCTCAGCGGGCAGGATCCAAGACCTCAATTATAAGTTAGTTACAAGGTGGTACAGGACGCCTGACCTGCTGCAGAAGATCTTCCCTCAATCCTCACCCATGTGCTGGAGGTGTGGTGAGAACAGAGGCACAATGATACACATCTGGTGGGACTGCCGACCAGTGGCCTCTCTCTGGAGCGAGGTGACAACCCTCTATAACCACATCAACCACACAGGGCTGTTGATAAACCCAAAACTAGCCCTCCTTTCGCTTTTTCCAGGGTCGGTGAAAGAGGCCAAAACAGGCCTATTAAGGTACTTTATAATAGCAGTCAGAAGGCTAATACCGAGGTTCTGGCGTTCTCCAACCACCCCCACTAGAGGCATGTGGGTGGAGGAACTCCACACTCTTATGAGATATGACGAAATGGGGGCCGACGATCCGAAGATTTGGGAAACCACCTTTAAGACTTGGCAGCCATGGGTGGCGTTCAGAGGCTCAGATAATTTCAAAAAGTGGGTAGCCCAAGGCTCACTGGACTAGACAACAGGCCAAGGGACAAGCAGACGTGACCATAAAGCAGAATCTCAAGGGGCCCCATACAGCAGTTCTTCTCGTTTCTCCCCCCCCCCCCAACCCCCCCCCCCCCTCCTCTAGCCCCCCCTCCCCCTTTAGTGTGTTAAGAGAGTTAAGTTTCACATAGTCGAAGGGAGAACTATTCGCTATACTCAAGGTGGGGGCCGTAACAAGCCTCGCCACCATGAATCCCAAAGGTAGCCGAGGTAGAGGGAACGCGAAAGAAGTAGCTAGCACGAGACATAACTGTCTCGCCAAGCCCCACCAGGGATAAACGCTCCTCCCCCAGACCTACCTTACTTCTCCCTTCGATCTTTATATTTTTTCAAAAGTTTACGAAAGTTATATCTGATTTTTTATGACTAACGCAAAAAATTAACTTTGTTTGACTGATATATGTAATAAAATCTATTTGAATCAAAAATGAGCAATTTATACAAGGCGCAGGTTGCCACAGCCACTGGTAAACTTCCAAGAAATCCAAAGAGGCACATCCCAGGGTGTATGATCCTCGGGCCCCCAGGTGGGATTCCATAATATGAGAATGTCCCTCCAATAGTCTTGCAGGACACTGCAGTCCCAAAACATATTCATAATGATCCCATCAGCAATTAAGCATTGCGGGCAAGTCACCAAGGGAAGCAAACCCATAACGTGCAGTCTGGAGGTAAGTAATGACTTATCTGCAGGAGAGTGCAGAAGGTGCCCTCAGTAACTATGTCCAAGAGGACACTTACCCCATGAAATCTTCAGAATGCAGACTTGGTGACGCATCACAGCTGTGGATTGTTCCACAGGGGAATGTGCATGGACCATGTGATTTTCTCTACAGGAACCAGCTGCAAGTCCTTGTGACACACCCTGAGTGTTACCAGCATGGCAGTGGGTAGGGGAACAGTAGAAGAGGAGGGACCATGCATCAGCAAAGCACTCAGACTCTGATCAGGTCACACCACCCTATGCTCCAGACCAACCACAGGATTGTAATCTGATGAGGACAACCACCACCCAGCATACACCAATTGACTGGCCAGAAAATAATAGTAGAAGTGGGGTAAGGCTAGACCTCCCCAGCTCACTGAGAGGCACAGGTTCTCAAGTTTAGTCCTGGGGGGAACCTCTCCACCAAATGCATAGCACAATCACATGGAGCGTGGAAAAAAGATATTTAGAATAAAGACAGGTGAGTTATGCAGGACATACAAAATTTTTGGCATCAGTTTCATTTTATCAAAGTAATTCTGCATACCAGGGTTAGCGGGAGAGAGGCCCATTGTGTCACCTTTCCCTCTGCCCAGTCAGATGATCAAAAAGTCGCCTTAGATTCATGTTCATACTGAACATGGCAGAAAATCAGACTGGTCAGCATGTATGATCTCTCTGAGGACCGAGCTTATGAGCGTCGCCAGTATTTTTGCAAGAAATTTAACGTTGTTGTAAAGGAGTGAGATGGGCTGGTAGGAGCCACAGTCCACATGGTCTTTTCCAGCTTAGGGATCATCACAATTTGGGCCTTGTACCTAGTATCTGGTAAGGCACCGTCACGCAGGATAGAATTGTATAACTTTAAAAGCCGTGGGGCCAGGAAATCCACATTCTTTTTATACCATTCCCCAGGAAGCCCATCCATGCCCGGGGATTTCCTATTGGGGAGCGACTTGATGACATCTATTATTTCCTCTATGCTTAGGACCCACCTAGAAAGGCCACACTGGACTGCCACAGCGTAGGAAAAAAGATATTATCAAGATAGTCTGTTAGTTGTTTAGCAGAACAGCTAAGTTTAGAGGTATATAGGTTTCTATAAAAGTGTTCAAATGTTTGGTTGACGAGTTGTGAGTTATCTAATATTTTGTATATTCAGTTAATAGCAATTTATATTCCTGTCGTAGGTTGTTTCAGTCTAGGTAAGATTCCTGGGAAGGGTTCGCTAAGTGCCTGGCCTCCGCAGCAACAAGGTGGCATTCCAAGTCAAGCCGGGTGGCTCATAGGCACCTTCTATACATGGCTATAGCAGATGTGAAGGACCCTCTACTGAAAGCCTTAAAAGCGTCCCATACTATTAGCTCCAAGGCATTCCCCTTCTTGAGCCCCCAGTACATTCCCATTTTTTGCTTGGCATACTTTTGCACTTCTCCCTGCGCTAGTCATAGGGGGCTAACTCTCCACAAAGGGTGACTACCCACCACTCAAAGGTCAAGGACCAGTTGGAGCGGGCAATGATCTGATATGCCTCTGGGCAGCATAGGATACATCATGCACCATGGGGAGACAGTCCAGGGAACCAAAATACAGATCAATGTGAGAAAAGGTGTTATATGTTAGGGAGTGACACAAGTAGGTGTTGTCATGCTAGTGTCACAGGCGCAATAATTCCTGCAGCAGGTAGGATTGAGCCCAAGCAGGTAGCTGGGCTGATCCTGAAGTGGTAGCTGGATTAAAGCAAACTTGCACTGGATCTAAAATAAGATTAAAGTCCCCTGCGGATATTATCAGAGCAGGCTCAAGCAAAACCACCTATGCCATCACTTCGTGGAGGGCTTTAATATCAGCAGGGGGTGGAAAATACACATTAACTATCGTGAGAAGTCACCCATGAAAGGTACCTTGAATGATCAAAAACGTTCCCTGTAGAGATGAGCGAACGTACTCGTCCGAGCTTGATACTCGTTCGAGTATCAGCGTGTTCGAGATGCTCGTTACTCGTAACGAGCACCACGCGATGTTCGGGTTACTTTCACTTTCATCTCTGAGACGTTAGCGCGCTTTTCTGGCCAATTGAAAGACAGGGAAGGCATTACAACTTCCCCCTGCGACGTTCAAGCCCTATACCACCCCCCTGCAGTGAGTGGCTGGCGAGATCAGGTGTCACCCGAGTATAAAAATCGGCCCCTCCCGCGGCTCGCCTCAGATGCGTTGTGACATAGCTGAGGGACAGTGCTGTTGGTGCCGGAGCTGCTATAGGGAGAGCGTTAGGAGTTAGTGTAGGCTTCAAGAACCCCAACGGTCCTTCTTAGGGCCACATCTAACCGTGTGCAGTACTGTGGAGGCTGCTTTTTGCAGTGTTGCACATTTTTTTTTTTGGTATATCGGCCGCGCAGAGCATTGCGCCTTGCAGTAATACTCCAGGGACAGAATTGTGTAGGCAGGGCCAGAAGACATATATTATTGATTGAATATACGCAGTGGTCCTTTCCAAAAAAATATTGGGCAAAAAATCTATTTGGCCTGCCTGTCACTGTGCTCAGTGTTCTGGGTCCGTGTGTGCTGGGTGTAGTAGTTCTACAAATAAAGACGCAGCCAGCTAAGTGTTACAGCAGGCTTGCGCCAAATTATTTCCTGGCTCAGAAATCACCGCTCTGTTGCAGTTAATAACAGTGCGACTCTCTGCAGTTCTGTGACACACTCCAGGGACAGAAGTGTGGAGGCAGGGACAGAAGACATATATTATTGATTGAATATACGCAGTGGGCCTTTTCTAAAAAATATTGGGCAAAAAATCTATTTGATCTGCCTGTCACTGTGCTCAGTGTTCTGGGTCCGTGTGTGCTGGGTGTAGTAGTTCTACAAATAAATACGCAGGCAGCTAAGTGTTACAGCAGGCGTGCGCCAAATTATTTCCTGGCGTTCCGTAAACGAAGTCAGCCTCCAAGCACAGGCCAATAAGCGGCACATTTAATTACAGCGTTCTGTTTCTGCACTACTGCTAATACACCATGCTGAGGGGGAAGGGGTAGGCCTATAGGACGTGGACGCGGGCGAGGACGCGGAGGCCCAAGTCAGGGTGTGGGCCCAGGCCGAGCCAGTGCGGTGGCCAGGGGTAGAGGCAGGGCCAGACCGAATAATCCACCAACTGTTTCCCAAAGCGCCCCCTCGCGCCATGCCACCCTGCAGAGGTCAAGGTGCTCTACGGTGTGGCAGTTTTTCACAGAGACGCCTGACGACCGACGAACAGTGGTGTGCAACCTTTGTCGCGCCAAGATCAGCTGGGGAGGCACCACCACCAGCATGCGCAGGCATATGATGGCCAAGCACCCCACAAGGTGGGACGATGCCCGTTCACCGCCTCCGGTTTGCACCACTGCCTCTCCCCCTGTGCCCCAACCTGCCACTGAGATCCAACCCCCCTCTGAGGACACAGGCAGTACCGTCTCCTGGCCTGCACCCACACCCTCACCTCCGCTGTCCTCGGCCCCATCCAGCAATGTCTCTCAGCGTATCGTCCAGACGTCACTAGCGCCACTGTTTGAGCGCAAGCGCAAGTACGACGCCACGCACCCGCACGCTCAAGCGTTAAACGTGCACATTGCAAAATTGATCAGCCTAGAGATGCTGCCGTATAGGCTTGTGGAAACGGAGGCTTTCAAAGCTATGATGGCGGCGGCGGCCCCGCGCTACTCGGTTCCCAGTCGCCACTACTTTTCTCGATGTGCCGTCCCAGGCCTGCACGACCACGTCTCCCGCAACATTGTACGCGCACTCACCAACGCGGTTACTGCCAAGGTCCACTTAACAACAGACACGTGGACAAGCACAGGCGGGCAGGGCCACTATATCTCCCTGACGGCACATTGGGTGAATTTAGTGGAGGCTGGGACAGAGTAAGAGCCTGGGACCGCTCACGTCCTACCCACCCCCAGAATTGCATGCCCCAGCTCGGTGGTGGTATCTGCGGGGGTGTATGCTTCCTCCACTAAACCAACCTCCTCCTCCTCCTACGCAACCTCTGTCTCGCAATCAAGATGTGTCAGCAGCAGCACGTCGCCAGCAGTCGGTGTCACGTGGCGTGGCAGCACAGCGGTGGGCAAGCGTCAGCAGGCCGTGCTGAAACTACTCAGCTTAGGAGAGAAGAGCCACACAGCCCACGAACTGCTGCAAGGTCTGACAGAGCAGACGGACCGCTGGCTTGCGCCGCTGAGCCTCCAACCGGGCATGGTCGTGTGTGACAACGGCCATAACCTGGTGGTGGCTCTGCAGCTCGGCAGCCTCACGCACGTGCCATGCCTGGCCCATGTCTTTAATTTGGTGGTTCAGCACTTTCTGAAAAGCTACCCCCACTTGTCACACCTGCTCGGAAAGGTGCGCCAGCTCTGCGCACATTTCCGCAAATCCCACACGCACGCTGCCACCCTGCGGACACTGCAACATCGGTTTAATCTGACAGTGCACCGACTGCTGTGCGACGTGCCCACACAGTGGAACTCTACGCTCCACATGTTGGCCAGACTCTATGAGCAGCGTAGAGCTATTGCGGAATACCAACTCCAACATGGGCGGCGCAGTGGGAGTCAGCCTCCTCAATTATTTACAGAAGAGTGGGCCTGGTTGGCAGCCATCTGCCAGGTCCTTGGAAACTTTGAGGAGTCTACCCAGATGGTGAGCGGGGATGCTGCAATCATTAGCATCACCATTCCTCTGCTATGCCTCTTGAGAAGTTCCCTGCAAAGCATAAAGGCAGACGCTTTGGAATCAGAAACGGAGGCGGGGGAAGACAGTATGTCGCTGGATAGTCAGAGCCTCCTCATGTCTATATCTCAGCGCGTTGAGGAGGAGAGGGAAAAGCATGAGGAGGAGGGGGAAGAGACAGCTTGGCCCACTGCTGACGGTACAGACGCAGCTTGCCTGTCATCCTTTCATCGTGTATGGCCGGAGGAGGAGGAGGATCCTGAAAGTGATCTTCCTAGTGAGGACAGCCATGTGTTGCGTACAGGTACCCTGGCACACATGGCTGACTTCATGTTAGGATGCCTTTCTCGTGACCCTCGCGTTACACGCATTCTGGCCACTACGGATTACTGGGTGTACACACTGCTCGACCCACGGTATAAGGAGAGCCTTTCCACTCTCATTCCCGAAGAGGAAAGGGGTTCGAGAATGATGCTATACCACAGGGCGCTGGTGGACAAACTGATGGTAAACTTCCCATCCGACAGCGCTAGTGGCCGAAGGCGCATTTCCGCGGCCCAGGTAGCAGGGGAGGCGCAGAGATCAGGCAGCATGTACAGTGCAGGCAGGGGAACACTCTCTAAGGCCTTTGACAGCTTTATGGCTCCCCAGCAAGACTGTGTCACCGGTCCCCAGTCAAGGCTGAGTTGGCGGGAGCACTGTAAAAGGATGGTGAGGGAGTACGTAGCCGATTGCACGACCGTCCTCGGTGACGCCTCTGCCCCCTACAACTACTGGGACTTGAAGCTGGACACGTGGCCTGAACTCGCGATGTATGCCCTGGAGGTGCTTGCTTGTCCTGCGGCTAGCGTCTTGTCAGAGAGGGTGTTTAGTGTGGCTGGGGGAATCATCACAGATAAGCGTATCCACCTGTCAACCGACAGTGCCGACAGGCTAACACTCATACAGATGAACAAAGCCTGGATTTCCCCAGACTTCTCTTCTCCACCAGCGGACAGCAGCGATACATAAACAATACGTAGGCTGCACCCGCGGATGGAAGCATCGTTCTCTATCACCATCGAAAACGGGGACCTTTTTGCTTCATCAATCTGTGTATAATATTCATCCTCCTCCTCCTGCTCCTCCTCCTGAAACCTCACATAATCGCGCTGAACGTGCAATTTTTCTTAGGCCCACAAGGCTCGGTCATATAATTTTTCTAAACAATTTTTATACGTTTCAATGCTCAATAAAGCGTTGAAACTTTCACCTCAACCAATTTTTATTTTAACTGGGCTGTCTCCTGGCCTAGATACCAATTAAGCCACATTAACCAAAGCGATTAATGGGTTTCACCTGCCCTCTTGGTTGGGCATGGGCAATTTTTCAGAGGTACATTAGTACTGTTGATACACCAATTTTTGGGGGCCCTCGCCTACAGTGTAATCAAATTAATTTTTAGCCCACCTGCATTACAGCTGACGTTACATCAGCTGTGTTGGGCACTGCAATGGGATATATTTATGTACCGCCGGTGGGTTCCAGGGAGCCACCCATGCTGTGGGTCCACAGGGAGTTGTAAATGCATCTGTTTCCACTTCTAAAGAACCCCAGTCTGACTGGGGCATGCAGTGTGGGCCGAAGCCCACCTGCATTAAACATGACATTACTACCTCAGCTGTGTTGGGCAATGCAATGCGATATATTTATGTACCGCCGGTGGCTTCCTGGCACCCACCCATGCTGTGGGTTCACAGGGAGTTGTAAATGCATCTGTTTCCACTTCTAAAGAACCCCAGTCTGACTGGGGCATGCAGTGTGGGCCGAAGCCCACCTGCATTAAACATGACATTACTACCTCAGCTGTGATGGGCAATGCAATGGGATATTTTTATGTACCGCCGGTGGGTTCCAGGGAGCCACCCATGCTGTGGGTCCACAGGGAGTTGGAAATGCATCGGTTTCCACTTCTAAAGAACCCCAGTCTGACTGGGGCATGCAGTGTGGGCCAAAGCCCACCTGCATTAAGCACGACATTACATCAGCTGTGATGGGCACTGCAATGGGATATATTTATGTACTGCCGGTGGGTTCCAGGGAGCCACCCATGCTGTGGGTGCACACGGAATTCCCATTGCGGAGTTGTACCTGCCTGTGACAATTTATAAAAAAACGCGGTCTGACTGGGGCATGCAGACACCTTGACAGAATGAATAGTGTGTGGCACATAGGTTCCCCATTGCTATGCCCACGTGTGCAGCTCCAGATGGAGGTGGCACAGGATTGGATTTCTCATTGCTTCTGTACAGCATTGTGGGCTATCGCTCCACCCCTTTTAAAGAGGGTCGCTGCCTAGCCGTGCCAACCCTCTGCAGTGTGTGCCTGCTTTTCCTGTGGCAGACGCACTTATAAATAGACATGAGTGTGGCGTGGCATGAGGGCAGCTGAAGGCTGGGCAGGGACAGTTTGGTGTGCGCTGTGGACACTGGGTCGTGGGGGGGGGGGGGATTAGGCAGCATGTAACCCAGGAGAAGTGGCAGCGGAGTGTCATGCAGGCAGTGATTGTGCTTTGTTGGAGGTAGTGTGGTGCTTAGCTAAGGTATGCATTGCTAATGAGGGCTTTTCAGATGTAAAAGTTGTTGGGGGGGGGCCCACTCTTGCTGTTATTGTGGCTTAATAGTGGGACCTGTGAACTTGAGATGCAGCCCAACATGTAGCCCCTCGCCTGCCCTATCCGTTTCTGTGTCGTTCCCATCACTTTCTTGAATTGCCCTGATTTTCACAAATGAAAACCTTAGCGAGCATCGGCGATATACAAAAATGCTCGTGTCGCCCATTGACTTCAATGGGGTTCGTTACTCGAAACGAACCCTCGAGCATCGCGAAAAATTTGTCTCGAGTAACGAGCACCCGAGTATTTTGGTGCTCGCTCATCTCTAGTTCCCTGGCATCAATAGGGATCTGTCGGAAAACAAACTGGGCCGACTTATCCACCAGGATACTGACTCCTCTAGCATAATTGAAGTAGGCAGTGTGGTACCTGCCAGAAAGAAAACAGAATGAAAAAGAAAAAAACAGACAAGTCCTAACAAAAACCCCTTCCCACCCTACCCATCCCCCAAACCCAGGACAGTTTTAGATCCCATAACTCACAACTTTTCTAAGGGGTGTGAAGCTTGCCCCCTGGAACTAACTAGAAAATTTAAGAAAAAGAGAACACAAGTAGTTGTAGAATCCCCCTGCGAAAGAATAGAATCTCACTATATTTTGTATATGCCTGCTTACATTGTAGACCACCGCTCTACAGTTTAATTCACCGGGCGATGTCCCAAAGGCCCTAGGCCTTGAACAAAAAAGGAGGCGGGGGGGGGGGCAACCAGGGAAAAGGCACAGGAACCACTATTGCTAAGTCACCGTAAAAATCAGAAAAGAGAGCGGTACTAACATCAGCCCACATCACATATCAAAGGCTTCCAGGCTTCCTCATCAACAGTAAACCCCAGAGACCACGGAGGGGGAAAAGGAAAAACGAAAAGCAAAAAAAAGGAGACAAAAACAGTGGAGTGAAGAAAAAGAAAGGATGGGGGGGGGGGGGAGAGGGGACAGCAGGGAAAGCGGTGTAAACCTCCTTCAGTAGTTACGACATATTGGATTAATGGGTCAGCCATTGCAAGGATTATTAGTGTCCCAAAAAACGGATTCAGTCTTGCTCGAGCCAATTCAGAACCTCTCCCGGACACTCAAAAAAATAAGAGCGTTTGTTCGTGATCACCTTCAGTCTAGCAGGATATAACATTGTGTACCCAAGCTGCTTAGAGGGCAGTATTTTCTTTACCTTCGTAAACTTTTGTTGTCTCTGTTTTGCACCTCAAGAGAAAAATCCTGGAAAATATGGACTGTTTGCCCCTCCACCCTCAGCGGCTCCTTCACGCGATTGAGTTTCTGGATTTTATCTCTGTCCCTGTAGTTGAGTAACTTGGCTATGAAGGTGCGTGGGGGGTTTCCAGTCGGTGGGGCTCTAAATGGAATGTGATGCGCCCTTTCAACACAGAGTAGAAGTGACATAGAATCTGAGAAGTACATCTGCTTGGAAAGCTAATCCAAGAACTCACAAGGATTTTTGCCCTCTGCTCCATCTGGCAAGCCTTTAAATCTGAGATTACAGCGATGCATCCGATTCTCCATATCATCTATCTTGTTTTGCGGCGCTGTGAAGCTGGAGCTAAGTTCTGCACTTGATCCGAGAGTGATGTAGTGGTGTCCTCCAGGTTAAAGACATGGGTCTCAATCCTGGTCGCGCGTTCCTGCAACGTTTGAACGTCCGCTCTCAACAGACTAAAGTCCAACTGCAGGGCATGCATTTTTTCTGCGAGCGCAGAGTGGGACTCCGTGATTGCCTAAAGAACGCCGGCGATGATTGGGCCGTATACAGGAGGTGAAACCAACGCGGTCTCCTCAGACGATGCGCTTTGCGGGCTGCAGGTTCGTTAGATCAGGAGTCCATCGGGGCGCTGAGCCGGGCGTATTGTTGCAGCTTGCTCACTAGTTTAGCTTGTTTAGTGGGAGCCATTACACCGGAGGGATACAGTAGGAGATATCTGCAAGCTCGTGCTTATAATGTACCGCAGGGGCAATTCACAGGTAGTTTAATCATTAATGCATAGTTGCTGGGGCATAATCATAATGTAGTAATGCCAGTAGCACCACACCACTACTAGATGTCAGCAGAGGAGTGGCCAGAAGTCAGAGGACTGGTATATATGGAGGAGATGTTTGCAGGTTGAAAAGCAGGAAATCCGCAGATGTTCAGTCTCTGATCCGCAGCCCTCCATCTTATTAGGCAAGTGATGAGCAAAGCAGAGAGGGATAGAGGCAGCTTCACGGTTATATGCTGAGGCACATTGTCACAGCGCACTTCTGGTTTTTCCTTCCCTTCCCCTCTGATCATTTGTAATTAGCCTCTGGGCTTACTGAGACTTCCTTTGTTTTATGCTGTCCTGCAGAAAAAAGAGGGATGGGAAAGGAGAGAGTTATGGGCTCAACGTAGGTTTCTCTACCTTATCACTTCTCTTGTGCTTGGACCCCTTCTGTATATCAGCAGCTGATTTATGGCCACAGCTTCTGCCTGGGGATTTCTCAGAAGCAGCATGGCTCCTCTCCCCTCAGCTGTGTAGATCAGGTTAGGCAGCTGCAAGCACCCGGCAGAGCTTTCATAGGACTCCCAGCACCCTCTAATGCCTCCTCACCTTGATCCAGGGGCTTTATCCAGGTATGTGATCATACTGCACTGGCTATGGATTGTTGTTGGATTATACTGGCTCTGGATTGTTGATACAGTGGATGCTTCTAAAAAAGAAGCTGTGATGTAGATAAGCAGTGGGAGAGGGGAAGAAACTCCCTCACCGTTGCCCAGCTGCTTAGGAGGGTCTTTCACAGGCAGTCCACAGAAGTGGAGGTCTGGGAAACATGCAAATACAGCATCTGATTTTTTTTGTACTTTTTTGCTGCTATGGCAGAGGAGCTACTCCTCCCTGTGACTGTTCTCCTTGCTGTATTAGCCACGCCCTCTCCTCAAATTCTTACTGATGGAATGCCAGGCTGAGTTCTGACATTAAAAAAAAAACCTTTTTCATTTTTTAGAAGTGTATTAAAACAAATAGATAAAGCCCAATATTTTAACCCCAGATTGGAGTCTTCCTCGGGTCCTTTGAGGATTGCCTGCGGAAGACTCCAATAAAAAGAAGTTTCTTTATGTCGGGATTCAGTCTGGCTTTCTAACGATCTGAATTTAGGGAGCAGCAACTATCGCAGCTGGTTGTTTCTTCTTAAGCGGAACCTGTTGCAGCGGTTCTGAGATCTTCACCTTGCTTTCAGGCCAGACCAGGTTTTAGCAGTATCTCTGTTTTTCCTGGGGCTGAGGAAAGACAGAGGTGTCAGGTGAGTGAGTGATGTCAGTTATCACCTGTCTCTGGTTGCCCTGCCCTATTTAGTCTAACTTAGATTTAATGTCAGTGCAGGTCAATTCCGTTTGCTCCTGGATTGCTGGTGAGAAGCACTGCCTGTCTCTGGAGCTCCATATTCTTGCTACAGACTACTGCACCAGCTAAGTACTACAGTTTGTTACTGTGTACTGTTCATTATTGTGTTCAGGGCTCCCTGGTAGGGATTTGTTAGTGGCCAAGGTACGCATGTGGGCCTGCACTTATCAGAGTGTCCGGCCTGCCGATTAGGCAAGGGTCTCTCCTAGGGTAGCGGTTTTCAACGAAAGGTTTTCCCTTAGTTTCATTTTGTATTTACGGTGCATGGTTGTCCTTATTGGTTGTTCTTTTGTTTTTGTATGCTGCATGTCCAGTTAGTACACAACAGAACCTGTCACCAGGTATGAGCACCATAAACTAAATTATGGTGCTCATAGGGCTGGTTCCCTAGAGTCCAGGGAGGTATTTCTTAAGGTGCATTTACACACACAGATGATCTCTCAAAATTCGTCAAAAACTGACAGTTTTGAGCGATCATTTTGCATTAGGTACTAATGGGCTATCAGCCCTTTAGTAGCTAACTAGCTTTATTTGCATGTATTTAGAGAACAGTGGGTGGTCTGTTCTCTAAATACATCACTATTGTTCTCCAGGGTGACAGCAGCTGGTAAAGAATGTTATCAGCACTGCCTGTGGAGAACTCAGCGTGCGGTCCCTCTTATTAGGGATGGCAGATTTCATGCTGACCTGAAGTCAGAGATGGATGAAAAGTGCACGGTAAGTGCACAATGGGCACACATTTACACACAACAATTATCGCTCGAAAGATGGCTTTTGAGCGAATTTTGAGTGATAATCGTATCTAAAAGGACCTTTATACTTATCCAGTTCCCTGATCGAGAGTCATCACCCCCGAGAGTCATTACAGACCATGTAGCCAGATTGCTGTGGGAGTGAATGCACATAGCATGCAGGCAGTTGTTCGACTGCATGGTCCACGCTGATTTTGAGGCATGACAGCGCTGGATCGGGAAGCTGAGTAAGTATAACAAACACCTCCTCAGACTCCAGGAAACCTGCCAGTTTATGGTGCTTCATACCTGGTGACAGGTCCTTTTTAAGCACTTAATAGTATGTCATTATTGAAGCATCAGAAAATAGCTTTTGCAGGAGACTACAAAGTACCCCCAATGGTTAAAAAAAAACTACAGAATAATATTTGGTAGGATAATTTCTTAGTGTTAAATAGAAAACAAGCTTACCCCTTTTCAGTATCTACACTAATAGTGACTTGCCATACTGTGTAAATGTATACTATACTACTGTACATTACATAGAACTATGCCATATCGCTTTCATCCACTGCATATGACTTACCCAATAGACAAGAAAGAATGAGCCTTGCAAACAACATGGTATTGACAACAGATTATATAAAGTTACTGATTGATCAATTCAATTACCATACTCTTAAATGTTTTCACTATATTCATGCAACATTTCCATTATTAAACCCAATGCGCTCTCCATCTTGGTAATACATGAATCATTTCATATTTCACTGGATTCTGACATACCACCGCTGCTTCCCTAGACATGATAGTATCACGTACATCAGGCTTTATCATTCCCCATTATTCACTTAGAAAATAAATGATCTCTTTAAATCAAGATGTGGTCTTCCCTTCCCATTAATAACATCTGAACATCAGTGTGCCTGAAATTCTGAAACTTTCGAGGAGTCAAAATGCTGAATAATGTCGCTCTGACTGGCAGACAGTGCCCCCGCTGTGCTGTATTCCAGTCTGCCACCTGCTGCTGTGCTGCACACAGTTTGGGGATTTTTTTTTCTCCACTTGATAGATTAGGATAGAGCGCTTGCTGCACGTATCAAAGTCTAATCATATCACTTATTCCATGT
The DNA here is from genome assembly GCF_035609145.1 of Eleutherodactylus coqui. Taxonomy (NCBI): domain Eukaryota; kingdom Metazoa; phylum Chordata; class Amphibia; order Anura; family Eleutherodactylidae; genus Eleutherodactylus; species Eleutherodactylus coqui. The sequence continues at coordinate 107,922,530 of NC_089837.1, forward strand.
GTTAATGGAACCAATGAATACTATCATAATGATGTGCAGACTTAGAAATCACTGAAATCTGCTGCAGTTCATAGAGAGAATGAGTTTTGGCATGATAATTGGCATTCAGATAATATAAAATAATAGTTTTTGGTTTTAAAATTATATATAAAATATGGATGGATATGATATTTATATGTCAGGTTAGAACACTTAATGAGGTTGTTTTATGAACACAAAAGGAAGCCAGCACAGAGCTGACAGATATGGGTCGAGCTTCTCTAATTACCGAAGAAATCTGCATATAGGCGTACATTAGATGGACAACCTAAGGTCCTTTTACATGAGCCGATTATCGGGTACAAATGTTCCTCTGAATGCTTCGTCAGACAACAAGCAGTCTGTGAAAAGGAACCAAAGATTGACCAATGGATGAGCAAATGCTCTTTTGTATTGGCCCAAAATACATATATCTGGCCCCTCCATAATTGTCTATAACTGTTATGTATTTGTCTCAGATGTTATGACCTCACTGTGGATGCGCTGTGCAAATTGTTCTGTTACTAGTTATGTGTATTGCACAGCTGTAGCATGTAAGAGGTTAATGTCTGTGAATGTTTGGGATATGCCTGGCAAATGTAACAATTTGTGTTGTCACGTGAGCATGAAAGATATATGTGAGTGCAAGGTGCATGTAAAGGGAGTTCCATTCTAGTCAGTGGTGAAGAATGGAAGCAGAGGAAGAGTACTCTGGAGGTTCATGCCCAGGACCCCTAACCTAAGAGAGAGAGGAAGAGAAAGGAATCCACCGTGCAGTGTCCAGAAACTGTCAGAGAAAGTGAGTGTCCTCCTCCAGAATGTGTGTGTTCAGGAGTGGAGTCATACAGATAACTCAATTGTAGGCCCAGTGTCATCCTGTGTTTTCCTCCCTGACCTCCGTTGTTGTCTTTCCTGCACTGGTGTGTGAAATTTCCCAGAGAGAATTTGAACTTATCTCAAGATATTTCTCTACAAGTACAGTTCCTGTTGCTGATCACTTCCAGCAACCGAGTTTATCAAATTAACCGTGTGGACTCTCTTATTTTCCCGTCAGATATCCTACGGAGCAAGGAACGGTGGCGTCACCTGTGACAGAATTCTTCCAGTCCACTACACCATTTATTTAGGTAACCACTGCCCTAGTGTGGCCTGGAGTGGCCTGTCAGTACCATGGCCAAGGATCACATGCGTCCCTCGGGGAGGAGTTGGTAGTGCCACCATGACAATCCTAAATATCAATACCACATCTCCTCAGTGATGCGCCTTGTGCCTCGGTAGCTGCACTTTCATCATCTGATTGTTGAGCTTCAGCAAGCATATCTCCTCCTCTGAACAGGGAGATGTACAGCCGGGCCATAGAGACAAATGAACATGCTAGCAATCATTCATTCCTATAAGCTGGTTCTCAGCATGTGTAAAAGAAAATGAAATAAGTGCTGATTGAAGTGTGTCAGTCGGGGCTCATTAGATTGCGCTGAGAACTCGCTTAATTTAAAAGCACCTTAAACGATAAATGGAGAGACCAGAATAGAGGAGCCACTCTTACTTTGGGGAAACCTGAATAGATGACTCCACTCTGGGATGACCATATGGCTTAATAGTCAGGATAGGTACTAACAAACCTAATTGTGTCATGCAGGTTAGGAGAATCTAAAACATTCTGTAACTAGAGTGAATTATTCTCGGTTTAATTGTTAGCTTCCACTCATCACCAGCCAGATCCTGCCCAACCAAATTGTCCACCCTTTACAGGTGTGTACACAAAGGAGCAGCTACAAGGTTAAAACTACCCCCCAAAAGCCTCTTCAGATTTGTTTCTGATGTACCTTGTCAGCGGAGCTGATGTGCATTGCTCACCCTTCCCACCAAAAACTTTGGACCGCAGTGTAGCAGAAACGTTATCACTCATGCCAGACAGAGCACAGCTCTTACATAACCTGACAATGCCCATTTCCACCATGTTCTGTACTGTGGGATCAGGAGAAGAGAAAGACGTTTGGCTGTGTAAGATCATTGCTGTGTCTGGCTGCAACAACACTGATACATTTTTGGCTGTACTGCTTTTTTCTTGGGCGGGGGGCATTGTTACACAGAGGAACACTATTAATTTGATGGCACAGAAGGACATTATTATTTTGGTGGGAGTGCTAGAACTTTGGTGGAGAGTGCTCCCTCTAACAGAGGAGTGGCTTGCAGCTGCCGTCAAAGGCAGCCAATGGCCACATTGTAACACCCCACCCTCTCCAGTAAGAAACGTAGATGGCAGGCAAATGGGGAGCCATAGATGAGGTGCACTGAAGTGTCCCAAAAAGTATCAAGAGCAGTATCAGTGAGGGACATGGCAGAATCCAACATCATCTTCAGACCCCAAGAGGATCTAGAGGGCTGTTTTAAAGTGGCAGAGGCCATGGTCAAAGACCATCAAAGGCCCTCATGACCTGGGAGCCAAATAAGAATGCACCATTTAGGCTACTTGGGTGAAGAGTACATGGGAGGACAGCAAGTTTGCCTCCCTGCAGTGCTGAATACCATGAAAGAGGTTCCAAAGAGTCTTCAAGAGGTCTGCGTGTTGGACTGCAAAGAGTAATCTGCAAAAAGGCATGCAAGAGAGTGTGAGTGCACTATGTTCCCTGGGGCTGTGTAAAGTAAAATCTGTGGCCAGAATGGGGATGAAGACTCATAGGAACTGTATTACCATTAGCACAATATAGTTTGAGTAATGCAAGGCCTTGCCTAGTTGATGGTTAGGATAATATATGTTACACTGATGTGTGATGTAGTTAATGCATCTGATATCAGGTAATTGGTTATGACCAAAGATGTAATGTCACAGTAAGGCACATGAGGAAAAGTGGTAGTAAGGGTTCGATAAAATGTGTGACGACTAGAGATGAGCAAATATACTTGTTTCGAGTAATTACTCGATCAAGCACCGCGATTTTCGAGTACTACTGTACTCGGGTGAAAAGATTCGGGGGGCGGGGGAGGCGTGGCGGAGCAGCGGGGAACAGGGGGGAGCCCTCTCTCTCTCCCTCTCCCCCCACTCCCCTCTGCAACCCCCCACTCACCCACGGCACCCCCCAAATCTTTTTGCCCGAGTACGGAAGTACTCGAAAATCGCGGCGCTCTGGCGAAAAAGGGGCGTGGCCGAGTAGGTTCGCTCATCTCTAGTGACGACCTCTAGAAGTGACTTCTTTGACATGTGAAAGGACGCAGCTCCTACGAGGCATAAGAGGTCCTTGTCCTATGGATGAGGATATGCAAACAATGGCTATGCTGCAGTCAAGAGGGATTGGAAAAGACACCAGATAGTCATGTCAAAATTCATGTGCCTTACTGCTGCCAAGGAGAGAGATGTACCAAAGATATATATGTCGACTTTGGGGATATGAGAGTGCAAAACATACGTCTTAGAGTTTGTGCCCCTAGCAAGTAAGGATGCATCAGAATCCAACCCCCTCCCTCCAAAAAAAAAAATCCTGCTAATCCTCCTGACACTTTAAGTTAATGTAAACTTTATTCTGAACCATTCATATTCTTTTCTCCTAACAGTATCCCAGCATTGATTCATTTTGACAAAAACAGTTATAGCTATTCTGTCTGCATATTTATAGAATTCCATAACAATACTACTCTAACAATACAGTCAACAGTCCTCCCGTATGAAGACTAGCTTAAAGAAAAAAGCATCAACCAATCAAAATTTGCCTTTAAGAACTGAAACATGAATTGGATGCTTTGAGGCACATTCTTTAAGACCGTTTTTCATATCTGAGGTCCATTGAGTTTATGGAGACCTTCGTAAAGGAAATAAAAATGTATCTTTTCTTGCCAATATATTATACCAGAATGTAATGTGAGTCATATAATGTAGAAATTGTAAATGCATTTGTCTAAAATGAATTTTATTGCATGCCAATCAGCCTGACCTGGAGGCTGTTTAGGGAAATTACACTGTGAATGTTTTCACTTAATGTCTATGGGATGTTTTAGGATATGATATGATGTATTCGTACGAAGAATGCAGCAAACATGTCATGAGGCTCCCTTTACAACAATCTCCTAGACCCTGACTTGTCTGCCAGACCAAAGTATAAAGTATTTCATTTCACTTCCTAAAAAAGTGAATTCTAGCACCACAAATTAAATTACGGCACCAAAGTTCCCCGTTCTTTTATACTGGAATGCAAGATGGGTTTTTTTGTCTGCAGAGAGAATACCCAGATGTCCTAAACAGTCTGTATAGATCTCCTCTTAAGGAAAAATGCTATGTTAATGCTTAAACCAAGTCTTGTCCGATATTCCTTCCTGCCGAGTTACAAAAAATAATGTCATTTCTAATAGGAAATCTGCTTCATTTCTTACTGAGCCTTCTCTGCATTTCATCCAACACTTCTGTGTTGTGAGCACGTGAAGCAAAGTGTCCACCTGTCATTGACTATAGGGAAAATGTTTAGCACCCGTTGAAAGGAGAGTGAAGGAAGATTTATACCTTTATGTTGTGGAGTTCCGAAAAGCAGTGACAGGAAAGGTGTGATAGGTTTCGGACTAGGGGGTTATCCCATACAGAGCAAAAGGGCCTGTGATATGTCCTTAAGCAGCTCAACGTCTCTCAGCATCGAAGCATAAAACCTCCAAATGGAATCAGCTGGAAAATGAAGTTAAGAGGATGTCCCAGTCCATCTGCTTCCTGTAAATCGTGCTTGCTTCTGGGTATGCTAGCAGCACACCTTCTTTATGTTGTGACATACATCCTATGGGATATACCATTCCTGAAAAGAGAGCAACCTGCCAATTACTCACTGGCCGCGGTAGTACACTGCTTTCTTTGTACTGTAATACCATTTTTATTTTGAATCCCTTTTTTATTGACGCTTTTGAACACTCATGAATGTTTTAGCAGAGCTGTACTTTAGTACGGAAGTTGCAACTATTTTAAAATATTTTAATGTTCAGCATATAAAAGAAAGTTTCCTGCTTTTCTGTTGGAAAAGGAAGTGAGTTGGAGCCTACGTGTCTTTCTTCGCTCACTATTTTTGGAGTAGTCATTTAAATTAAAGGGATAAGAGACCCTAATTTATGGACATATCAATATGTTGTATTGCACCTATCCATTTCATAGTATTTTTAGTAGTAATCAGTGAACTTTTGAAGAGTTTGGTTCATTAGTTTGCCGAACATTTCCAAAAAATTTGGTTTGGTCCAAGTTAGTTTGATCCGAACTGAAAGTTCACCAAAACCTCTCAAACTGGTGTATGATGCTGTCTAAGAGTCATAAAGTCCTGTAGAAGACTCTGAGAGTGTTATACATATTTATAACTCTAAGACAGTGTTATTCACCAGTGTTCAGTACTAGTGTTGAGCAAACCGAACCAGTAGAACCATCTTTCGGGTAGAACTTTGCTAAAAGCTCAGTTCGGGTTTGTGCCTAACCAAATTTGCTGCACAGTTCAACCTGATACAGGATCCTACTCATTTGTTTCGCTTAACAGTAGTTTGTAGTAAAAAAATGTAAGAAACGAAAAGTGGATAACAATTTTAGCAATACAAATATTACTAGAAAAGCAACAAAAACATAAATTTAAGAAAACGTGCAACTGAGATCACAGGAGACAACCTACAAAAACAAGATTGGATCCAAGAACGGTTTGAGCTCTCCAGCACAAGTGATATTACAGATACATGTTGTACAGATACAGATGTGTTCACTTTTTTTGACGTTATGGGTGATGAGTGGCTGTCCCATGGAATCAGTCAGAGGAATATATTGAATGCATGTTTGTTTTTTTTTACATGCTTGCTTAATATTTTCTAAGGTGCTTTTTGACACATGCTAACCTGGGGTGCACAGCTTAAGGAATCCCCTGCTCTGCACAAGTGCTAACGACCTTAACCATCACAAGAAGGTGTGGACTTTGCTACAGGAGAATTCCCATGTTGTGGTCCCAGGAATAGTAATGGCATAGCAGCAGTGATGCTGATAGATCTGGGGCATCATTTATAATGAAGCCGAGTGTCATCAGGAAAGGAGTCAAGAGTTAGAGCCAAAAGAGGAGCTACAAGTAGCAGGCAGACAATCCGAGGGACAAGAAAGGAGCAAAGTCAGGAACAAAGCTGAGGTCAGGATAAAGATCAACACCAAAGACAATAGTAAGCACTGGAGGTTCAGTGCCTAGGGTGGCTGTTTATGGGAGGGTACAGGAGAAGGGGAAAACATATTTCCAATAATCATCCCCTGCTGCAAGCTCCGTATTTTTGTTTTGCAGCGGGGGATTGAGAGAGGGACAACATGGCATGGCAGAGACATGGCAGTCTCTGTGTAGAGTAAGAGAAGACTCTATGCATGGAACAGAGTAGAGCACAAATTGGTGGAACGGTGGTCAGTAGGTGCTTTTGTACCTGTACCACTAATACTAGGGCAGTGGTAGAGGTGCCTGGAATGACATCTGTGCAGACAGTCATAAGGGGTCATAACTTATAACTAACCTTGGACCAGATATTAGAGAGTGGCCCTCCCTTGCTCAGGCTGCAAAAGAGTCTAGAGAGGGAAGGGAGCTGTCAAGTCTGTGCGGCACAAGAGCACCACACTCAGCACAGGCGCAGAGTGATGTTCACACTGAACACAAGAGTCAAACACCACGCAATGCAGGACAGTGAGCACCACTCCAGGTAGATGAAAAAAACTGTTTCTTACCAAGCAGGGAACTAAGGAGACCCTGCCTGCAAGCAGAGTTATTGTCCTAATAAGGACAGCCCAACTGTCTTCCTCTAGGCCCTAACTATCCCTATAGGAACCCCTGGAGAGGTGCATTGACACAGCAACACAAAACAGAAAAGGTAACCAAAACAACAACAGCAGCCCTTAACTGATCTGGAAGCTTTTCACCCAGGCTAGAGGCTCTCACCAACTCCAAACTCTCCTCTAGAGAGCTGAATAAGCATCAAGGGGGAAAGGGAGGTGTGTGAATATAAAGCTCTCCACACCTGCTGATAGGAAGAGCAACTACGGAACCACACCCTCAACTCTCTCCCAGGAATGACTAATAGTCACAATGCACGCATGTAGCATAGAGAGACAGCAACCAGCAGTCTCTGCACAATGTACATTAACCCTTGTCCTGCACAAGAAGGCGACAGGTCTGAGCCTGCATCGTGGCCATCATGCCACGATGCTGTCATGACCGTCAAGCTGTGACAGGAGCCCACTTTTGGCACAGGAGGTTTTAAAACGAGTATCCTACTTCTCTACTCACCCCTGCCAACATTCTGTATATATCTTATATACTATAGAGACACTGCATCATCCAAGACACACAATGACAGACTATTTATTTACTTATCATCAATTGTCATCACTTATATCAGTCCCTGTCTCTAATGGTACTCACAACCTATTTTTCCTATCTCAGACACATACAGTAAGGCCAATTTCATAGGATACCAATTAACCTACTAGTGTGAGTTGAATGCCTGGAGGAAGCCCCTGCAAACATGAAGAGAACATACAAACTCCATGTTGATATTGTTCTTGGTCATATTCATACACAGGACCCCAGCACTGTAAATCAACAGTGCTAACCATAGAGCCTTTATTTCCTAAAACAGGGGTGTCCAGCCCATTAGCCGCATGTGGCCCAGGATGGCCCAACACAAAACATGAGATTTTTTTACATCATCAAACATTACATGTGCCTATGGCATGGCAGGTAAGCATTCTTATTTGATTGGGGTGTAACGATTGTGGTCACAGCATGTGTGACCGGGACCAGGCCTGGAGGGGAAAGGGTTCCTACAAATGCTGAATCTGGAGGGGGCCAGGCTGTAGGTGGTACCTGGCAATGGCAGGCTGTGAGCATCCGCTCACAGACAGGCTTATACAGATGATAAGGCAGTGGGCGGCACTTGCAGCTCTGTGACTGTCTTACTCACTCATTCCCTCCAGGACCAGCAGCGGTGATTCTCCTTCCTGTCCTACTGAGTCCTAACCACTCCTATTTAGTAACAGGTTGATTAAGGCGGCCTCATTGTGCACAGCCGATGCTGTGTGTCCCTCCCTGATGTCATAAATAGGCCCATGGCCTAAACTGCATGTGAACCTGGACAGTTTCCTGTGTCCAGGCTTGCAGGCAGAAACAGGCACTAAGTCCAGTCTGGAGTCTATATGGCCTGGTGGTGATGGGGGTTATTTGGAGGATGATAGAGCTTGTTTGGAGGCACAGTGGAGGACAATGGGTGTTTGGATTGTTTCTCAAATGCAATGATGCAATGCCAAATACCCCACTAGTTTTATGTTGCTCTCTTTACTTTTCCATTACGTTTATAATAAAAAAATATGAAAAATCCCATCAATGACATAATAACTTAGATATCTACATTTTTTATATTAGTGATCACAAACTTCAGATCTGCTGAAAGATTTTAAAACACTCTCCGATCAAGCCGCTGAATAATTAGGATTATTATGTGAGGACGTTTTTGTTTATCTGTGGTAGTGGATATTACGAAAATTAAGCGCAGACCTTTTTGAGTGTTATGCACTTTTATTAGTGTTTATGTATTTGACCTGTGGCCCAAGACAACTCTATTTCTTCCAATGTGGCCCAGAGACACCAAAAGGTTGGACATCCCTAAATTGTTCTATGATTGGTTGTTAGCTATTGTGCAGTTTCCACAGCCATAGGAGGAACAAGAAGAATAAGTATTCAGTACAGATAGTTAAAGGGGTTGTCCCGCGGCAGCAAGTGGGTCTATACACTTCTGTATGGCCATATTAATGCACTTTGTAATGTACATTGTGCATTAATTATGAGCCATACAGAAGTTATCAAAAGTTATTCACTTACCTGTTCCGTTGCTGGCGTCCTCGTCTCCATGGTTGCCGTCTAATTTTCGCCGTCTAATGGCCAAATTAGACGCGCTTGCGCAGTCCGGGTCTTCTCCTTTTCTCAATGGGGCTCCGTGTAGCTCCGTGTAGCTCCGCCCCGTCACGTGCCGATTCCAGCCAATCAGGAGGCTGGAATCGGCAATGGACCGCACAGAAGCCCTGCGGTCCACCGAGGGAGAAGATGCCGGCGGCCATCTTCAGCAGGTAAGTAAGAAGTCACCGGAGCGCGGGGATTCAGGTAAGCGCTGTCCGGTGTTCTTTTTTAACCCCTGCATCCGGGTTGTCTCGCGCCGAATGGGGGGGGGGGGGTTTGAAAAAAAAAAACCCGTTTCGGCGCGGGACAACCCCTTTAACTCTTTCACAGGGAGTGAACACCTCCACTATCTATGTCTACTCCCGCCCACTGCTCTAGACACCTGGAATTTTATTATTGACCCCTTCACTGCCCTAGACCAATAGGGATGTTGCCATAAGCCAATTCACTACCCTAGAAAACCAAGGATATTATCAATAATCCTTTCACTATTACCAGATTACCAGGGATATAAATATGAATCCTTTCATAGTCCTAGGTCGCAAAGAATATTACTACTACCTCTTTCACTAACCTATGCCACCAGGGAAGTTTTTCAATGCTGTATTGGATATTAAGACTCTCCAGATGTTTTCTGAAAAATTAAAATATTATGTACAGTATAGTATATATAAACTCATTATGTAACCATAGCAAACACAGAAGTCTAGACTGAAGCACAATACTTAATCAGCTAAAATTAAAATATAATTTACCACCAGAATGAAGAAAATACATCATTTCATAAAATTACTTCATAACCTTTACTTCAATCTAGAAGATTGGGATTTTGCTCTAAAACTTTACACATGAGGCCCAAATTAGTGATCAGAGATTAAATGCTTTAATGGATGAATATAAATAAATTGTTTATTTTCTCTTTGCAAGTTCCTGGTGATATCATCAGATGACTGCAGTAACTATATTTTACAGTTGTGATGACTTCACTATAGATTCGTCAAGGGGACGTGCAGTGTATTTTACTTCTGTCTAAGTTAGACATTAAAGTAATGTGAGTAATATGCCAGGTAGGACCAATATATTAATGAAGAAAGATAAAGCAAATTTTCATTTTCAGCTGTATCACATTTTGATCTACCAGTAGATTGATGTTGGTGACGTAGTCCAAACCAGTTACCTCATAGTAGAATTTGAAATATCAGTCTATCTGTGCCATTATAATAAACATTGGATGAGATTTAGTATGTGAGCTCTGCTAGTTTCCTGGTGGAAAAAAGGTTTGTGCATGTCCATTTTACACAAAAATATGTGACTTTTTTCATTTTTGCACTGTCCTCCTCACTTTTTAAAAATGTCCTGGTCATGCGTGTAGAGGTCGAGCCACCCACAGTTTTACTATATTAAAGTTATAGTAGACTTCAGGTTGTAGCACATGGATGAACCAAGATATTTTGGATGCAAGGTGTGATATGGGCGTGCATGTATACATACAGGTTCTGTATAGTATCCTGCATCATATCGCTCTATATTTACTGCAACTGAGCTTCTAGATCGTACAAACTCATAGGCTGACGAAGTTGGCATCTCAAGTGGGTCCATACATATTCTACTGGAGATAAATCTGGTGAGAGGACAGCCATGGAAGTGTGACAATGTTGTGGAGGCATTCCAGTCATACCCTTGCTGTATGCAGCTGAGAATTATCCTGCTGGAAAATGCTTCTTGGAAGTCCTGCCATGAGAGGAACACACGTGGCTGCAGGATGTCCTGAACATATCACTGAGCATTGTCCCTCGTACCACTACCAGGGGTGACCAACTGTTGTATGTGATGACCCCTCCAGACCATCACACCAGCAGAGGGGGGTAGTATGTTGCTCCACAGTAAGGCAGGATTCAGGTGCTTACCCCTGGTCTCCAGACATAAACATGGCTGTTGTCTGTGCCCAAACTAACCTGGATTCGTCACTGAAGACAACCCATTTACTCTTTATAGCAGTCCAGTTTTGTTGTGCATGACACTATTGCAAACAGAGGCAAACGTGCATGTCAAAGTCAGTACATGTAATCGATGCCATGAGACCAAATGTCTTTCAGTCAATCACCTGAAGAAGGTTCTGAGTAGAGATGAGCGAACGTGCTCGTTTAGGACAATTACTCGATCGAGCATCGCTTTTTTCAAGTAACTGCCTACTCGGGCGAAAAGATTCAGGGGGCGGCGGGGTGGAGTGGGGGGTAGCAGGGGGGAACAGGGGGGGAGCTCTCTCTCTCTTTCCCCTCCACTCCCCCCCGCTCACCCCCGGCGCCCCCCGAATCTTTTCGCCCGATTAGGCAGTTACTCAAGAAAAGCGATACTCGATCGAGTAATTGCTCTAAATGAGTACGTTCGCTCATCTCTAGTTCTGACAGACACATGGGCCTGTAATGATGGTGCCACCTGTCTCTAGTTGGTGGACAATGAAACAGCTGAAGCTACTCGTGCTTGTCAAATGATCAGATGATCCTCTACTGGTGGTCTGTCAAAGGAGTCCTGAGCCTGATCCACTAGTCCAAACTCGTTCTAACAGTCAGGTCATGATGGCTCAGGTGGCGAAACGACCATTGAGCTTCTCGCATTCGAATAATGCACAGCTTCTCAAACTCTGTTAACTGGGAAACATCTCTTCAATGTGTCGTAGAGGTGTCTAGTGGTCAACAAGCTCTACACAAGTGGAAAAAGATGTCCACTACACACGAGGAGCCTTGGAGAGCTTTTTATAGGCCAAAGGTGGAACTATTTTAGTGCCTCAGGTTGCAAAACTATTCATCTAATCATTCCCAAACTCTATTTGCATATCTGCCTGAGATGTAACTGCATGTTAAGTTTTGCAGCAAAACAACAACTCCTTCTAGATGCTTGATTTTTTTGACAGATGGTTTATATTGTTACTGATTTCCCTGTTGCTTCTCCATGGACTCCTATACTACAGAAGCCATGGTTTCAATATCTTACACTAATGAGATCTAATAGGCATTAAAAACATCTGTTTGGAAGCTGGGATCAACTTGTAAAACTATATTTCTTCAAGCTTGCAGCCTTAACTTTAAAATTTGGTGCTAATTCCATCCTGTCGTATACTGGATTGCAGTTTGTTGTCATGCCATGCAACAACATTTTTTCAAGCACTGGATCATGTCACTATGGATGAAATGCAAATAAGGGAGATGGAATTTATTCCATCTCCCTTATTTGCATATTACCCAGAGGAGCGTGCATGGCCATTTGAGTCTCCTCACTTAGTTTATAGTATAGTTGCTCTCCCTAAGGAGAAAAGATAGCGTTTCTGACTATGGATGAAATGTCACAAAGGCAGCTAACTATTGTTGAACTTTGCTAAAAGTTTGGATCAGAGCAAACTGGAACCTCAGGTGGTTCATTTTGGCCAACCCCACTAAAATAATAATTCTTATTCTTTTTGCCTCCCAGGTTCAAATCTGACCAACATCTGCTAGGTTAGCTTTGAACTTAGGACCCCTGCATTAGCAAGTGAACAGTGTTAACCACTGACCCACCATGCTTGGAAGAAGAGGAATGAGAAGAAAGAGGAGAACTCTTAGATCCGGATGGATTCAAACTCATTTGCAAGAACCAAACTTTTCAAAAGTTCACGGAAACTACAGCTAATGCCTAGCTTTCTTGGTCATGATTTCACAAAAAGCAATGGTGCTGCCAGAATGGTGGCAAATTTTTATATTAAAACCCTCCAGGCTCTCCCTTATTAAAAGAGACCATACATATTACATTTATATCAGCCAAACGCACTGATTTATCTGCATTCCTGTGCAAAGCCAGCAATAAAACCACACTTTGTCATGTCAATGGGAGTTGTAGTATAGTTGTCAGCTCTGCTGCATCTGTACATTTTTTTGACTATATTACGTATAGAGTAAAGCTATTTATTTTGTGTTCAACTTATCAAACTCTGAAACAATCTCAACATTTTGGAAGACTGTAATCTTCTAATGTATCACACCCCAGAGAGCATAAAATCCTCCAAAAATTCAGTTGAGTCAGCAAGAATTTCCTCCACATAGGAATTTTTTTCAACAAATATATAACACATGAGATTCATCAAATGCATATAAAATGTGCTGCCAATTTCTTTCAATAAATTAGTCAATTATATAGGGGCTCCAGGTGAGTGAGATCATCTTCCTGAGCCATCACTGTTTAATAAATGTGACCACAAAGCCTTAAATGTTTGTGGGTACCAGTAGGAGTGAAAAGCAAAGCCGTCTTGTGTTACCTAATGGTGCTGGCCGCTGTTCAGGCTCATCGGATAACTCTCATACAATCGATCTATACGCCAAATGTGATGAAAGTGTAAGACCCTAAGAATGAATGGTTCTTAAATGAAATTTGCCTTTAATGGCAAAAATGTATGAATATATAATATGTAGTGTGAGTAGAATTATCTGGAAATTTTATCATATTTTTATGGCAAGTTTGAAAAATCTGTTTTCTATTACAAAGTGAGTACTGTATTTTCATAACCCTTATAGCACATGTTGCGTTCTTCACACTCTTCATATTGTCAGGGCTATGGTTTGGGAAGACCTTATACATGTCTCTGGAGGTGTATCGGAGGATTTGAGTAATGATTATGATATGTATGATTAATGTCTAGACCGTTGCTAATAGTTTATACTAAGATAATGTGCAAAACACACGGTAGTGCTCATTGCTTTCCTGCTGCCTACCGATATCTGTGCATGTACTGTCCATGAATCTCTGGGAGAATTGTCCCCTTTTCTCTTCCATCCTGTCATCACATTAAGCCACAAGAGGCCATGTTTCGTTCAGTTTAAAGATTTTTAATAGAACCCCATATTTTTTCTCAAATGACAAATCTCCTGTAAATGTAGTTGACCTCTCCCGTCAGGTGGTTAACATTTCTATTCAGCCATTTCTATGCCTGGAAGAGCAAGTATGGTGGTCTTTATAACCGCCCTCAGGTGTTGTGACCAGATTTCCCAGCCCTGACACTATTAATCTACACGGAGATATTTAATGCATTCCATTGCAATCATACCAAAGAAGACTGGAAGCTGTAATCACTGACAAAGGTGCTTCAACAAAGTATTGAGTAATTTTTTTTTTGTAATTTGCACAAGGCCACAACACAACAAAATGTAAAAATGTGAGTCTGAAGACTTTTGGAATGCATTGTACATTCCATTGTAGACAGATTTTCCAGGTGGAGGAGCTAAGGCTGGTTTCACACCAGCGTTGGAACCTCCAGGAAAAAGCATGGCATGCAGTGTTTTTTCTTCCATCTAAAGGGTGGGTAGCTGAACGGAAACCAAGCAGACCCTATTATACTTAAAGGAGTTTGGTTCCATCCTTAAAAGGGGCCATTCAGCCATGGGGATTTCCCTTTTCTGCTTCCCGAATGAAGCAGCAAAGCAGAACTCCGGGTGCAGACGTGAAACCAGCCTAACATTGTTTGTGAAGATTGGTAACTATCTGCCCCACAAGGGAGTGCCTCCCTCTCCCTCCCCCTTCCTACCCAACCTCTGTTACCTTTCCCTCTCGGTTACATATTTTTTTGCATTTACAGACCTGTGTATTACTAATGGTGTAGGATTGGTAACTCCCTGAAAAAAAAAAGACCCTGGAATGTGCAGCAGGGATAGGTGGGTTAGTTGTCGGCGTCATGTAAGGACTTCAGCAATCTGTTGTTGTTGAAACATAGTGGCAGTGTCTGTGAGCCTCAAACTAACCTGAGTACAAAACCTTTATGCATTGTTCTGTGAGAATTGGAGTTATATCTGGGAGCATAAAGTTGATCCATTGACCCCGGTATTCTGTGGGTGATGACCCACTACCCTGGGCTCTCAGACTGTGTACTGTAGCCTCGTGAGGAAAAAGCCCTCTACAGAAAGTATTCCTGGCAATGTGGGTTCTTCCGATCCACTACCTGGAAGTTGGGCCTTTGGCCTAGTTGAGCCCTGGGAAAGCTGCCAAGTGAAACAAGCTGTTGTGCCAGTACTGGTGTATCTTGCCTCTACCAGAAGAATGGGTGGAGACAAAATGCCCATAACTTTATTGGGTGGGCAGCAGAATGGGTGCCCATCATCTCCCCGGCTGCGACATCCTATCTCCGCTGCTGCTGACCCTGTCACTCTCCCCCCACCGGGGTGCCATGTGTGCTCTTGCTGCTGGCAACCCTGTAAGTGACTTTTCTTGTTGCCCTACCTTTATTCCCTTGCCGGCTTCAGCTTTCCCATGCGCTCTGCCATCTTCCCCCCACCTCCTGCGCTGTCATTCTCCCACCCCTCCGACATTCCATCTCTGCCACTGTAACATAATCTTCCCTCCTCTCACCTTTCACTGGCCCCAGCACTTTGCCTTCTCTCTTCCCTGCTTTGACGCAGTCAGTCAGCTGCTGTCAGTCTCTTTGCGGGCTGGCCTTGCATAATGGCTGCAATATGTGACAGTAGCGAGGAGACTGACAGCGCAGAAGCTGGGAAGGGGACAAGGGAGAGTGGCGGAGGGGAGAGTGACTTGAGGCGGGAGGATAGATGATGGGCACCCTTTCTCCTGCCCAGCCAATCAAGTTGTGGGCGTTGCTTGTGGGCATGCAATTTGTCTCCACCCATTCTTCTGGTGGAGACAAGATACACCAGTACCTGTTGTGCCTAACCTGTTACCTCATCTCCTGTTCTATTCAAGTGAGTTTCCAGTAAAAGTAATAGACTATAACTGTTAAGCTAAATGGCCTGCAAAGAGATTGCAACCATAAAGCTGTGTGTCTTCAATGAGAGACTTTCTTTTTCTTTGCAGCTGCCAAGCTAAGTGCCCTCTTAAAGAAACTGCAGATGCTAAAACAAACACTATTACTATAACTGCTATGCTTTGTGTTTCTTGTGCAGGAAAGTACTGTATTCTTAAGGGGCTGTGCCAGGATAGCAAGGGCTAACTTACTCATTGGTAGGAGTCTAACTGCTGAGACCTCCGACGATCCTGACACCAGGGGGGGGGTTCTCCTCCTGTTCTCCTCATTGGGGGGGTTACTGCACCCCCCCTAGTGAGGAGGCGACTGCATGGAGCTCTGATCACGGAAGCACACCAGTGCTCCATTCACTTTTAATGGGACTGCAAATATACCCGAGTGACGTACGTGTGCAAAATTGGAACATATGTAGAAACTAGTGATGAGCGAGCATACTCGCTAAGGGCAATTGCTCGAACGAGTATTGCCCTTAGCGAGTACCTGCCCGCTCGAGGGAAAAGGTTCGGGTGCCAGCGGCGGGCAGGGAGCTGCGGGAGAGAGCGGGGAGGAACGGTGGGGAGATCTCTCTCTCCCTCTCTTACCCCCGCTACCCCCTGCTGACTGCCGCAACTCACCGCTCCCCCACGCCGGCACCCGAACCTTTTCTCTCCAGCGGGCAGGTACTCGCTAAGGGCAATGCTCGCTCGAGCAATTGCCCTTAGATTAGACTAAATACCCTTTTAAATCAGGGCGGGGGTTTCTTGCGTGCATATGAACTTCCCTGTGTGCGCCACAGAAAATAATGGGCGATTCTTGAAGAGCAAACACATAAAAAATAAGCAGCGATCTTTCTAACTCAAACTATTGGTCCGAAAGAAAAATCAGTGTGCAAATAACTCTTTTAAATGAATGGGCTCTTTTACTGTGCGAGTTCCTTCCATCTCGGAATCTGACAGAACTCACATGGGAAAATCGTCCATGTGAATGCAGCCTAATTTACAGGGCTCAATCAATATCATATGCACAGCCCATGAAGGGGATATTCACATGCTGCAGATTGCAAATGAAGACTATTCATCTGAATGGCAGCAAGCACATTCATTTCTGTAAACCCAATTCATCTGTTTAGGACGGTCACAAAAACTTCTGCAACAAGCCTGGGAATATACCTGTGTGCACACCTTTTGGTCTGTTGTAAAAATTCACCATTTTCAGTAAAATCCGTTGAAGATTGTACTGTTTTTTTACTGCTTTTATCGAAGGATTCTTAACTGTTGTTTTGGCGGCGGTAAATAGGTTACTCTTATTAATGGGTTTGGCTTGCATGATTTTGCTGGCAAGGAGAAAGTTTGCCCGGGGTCAGCACTCGTTCTTTAGTACACAGTTTAATTAGCAGAACAGTTACACCTGTTAATAAAATGTACTGAACATTTAATGGCAGCGTATAACAGCTCCCCGACTGTTTCCTTTACAGGTAATTCATCTACTAAGGTTATTGGTTAACAATACCTGGGTCAGACATGAATGTGCTCCCATTATTGTGACTGGAAGTACTGGATCTAACACTTTACCAAATTAGTATTTTTGTAAAGCTTGCAGTTTGCTAAGGCTAATTGGATTATAGTAAATCAATATGTAAATCCTGGGGGGGAAATGATTTGCTAAGAGGTTTGCAATAAGACCACCATATCATGGGATATAGATCAATTCCAGGGGATCTCCATTGGCTGTAGCCAAGCATGCAGCATTGCTTACTCAGGATGACTTGGTTTGAGCAATGACTTTTTTTATTGCATCACAAAAAATAATTTTTCTATATTCAACAACTTCATCCAGTGCAGCAGTTTTCTGAAAAGACCTATTAAATATTTAACTTGATCTTCCCGGTTCATAAATCTGTTGTTGAATTATCACCATTTTGACACACAGTCATTGGAGGTGGGTGCTGGGCATACCAATGAATTCTGATATTTTATTTATGGTCTGTTGAAAGGTGAAAGATGACGCCATAGGCCATGGCTGGGCTCAGAGTGGTACTCCAGGCAATGATGGCATCTTACTAACCAATTTATAACCGCATTTAAACATTAAAGGGCATTCCCATCTGGGAATTTCATGAAATATCCAACAAATATGCAATTGATGTAAGTCACACCTCTGGTACCCGCACCAATCTTTAAGGGTGCTTTCAAACCACGCGTCTATTAGAACAATTAGTTCCCTACGGTGTGTTCACATGTCCGTGTTTTACAGGCATGCAAACGCATGTACCTGCAAAATATAAGACATGCGTGCACCGCATAGGTTCGTGGTGAGTGTCCATATTCCCCAACGGGGCGACCCATTGCCACTGAACATTGTGACAGCACTGTCACAGTGTTCCGAGACAAGGGGACTCCCCATGGGCAGGAAAAGAATCCCCTGTCACAGCTGTCACAGCTATGACAGCTGTGGCAGAGGATCACGATGTTCTCCCTTTTCTTTCAATAGGACCACCGCTTCTGCAGTCCCATTGAAAGCAATAGGCTGCCTGCAACCGCTGCAGTGACTTTTGGGTAAGGGCTTTAAATATAATCCCTTTCCTGAAAATCATCCCTAGAATGTGTTAAAAATAAAAAAATATATATACTCACTGTAGGGAGAATTTATGTGTTTATCAAAGAGAAGAATCCCAGATCTCATGCAGAAAATCTGGACCCAGGAGAAATACATATCACACCAGCCTGTGCAGTCTCAGATGATTTCTAATTTATTCTAAGGTGTATGTGGTTTATATACCATAAATGACATCACAGGAAAAGTATATACCTCCAAGATTAATAATAATACATAACAGGCTGAAACTAAAATGATTAACATAAGTTACACCTTCTAAGGTGTAACTATAACATACAATGAAACCGTTATGAATTCAGTGAAAAGGAATGCAAGGGGGGGGGGGTCTGGGAGACTGTCTTATCTTCTGTCTGCCTCTTCAGTACCATGCAGGGCTATAGAAAGGTTATGTTTAACCCCTTCACTACTTATACTAGCATCATGCTATATCTTTCTAGTCCACAATCCAATAAAAGAACAATTAACTGATACATTGATCTACAATTTTCTTAACACTCACCTCTCCTCAGTTGCCGGGGCTCAGGTACGTTCAGCCCAGTCTCCTCCCTGCACTGCTCTGAATCTCTTATAGCTCAAAGCTGTATCTGATTGGCTGAATCACAGGCAGCACTCAGCCATTCATTGAATGACAGCTGAGTGTTGCCTGTAATTGGTCACAGCACTCAGCCAATCACAGACAGCACTTGGCCATTTAATTGAATTCAATGAACATTGTGATCCTCTGCCACAGAGGAAATCTTCACTCCCCGTGGGGAATCCTCTTGTCACTGAACACTGTTCAGTGACAAGGGGACTCCTCATGGGAAAAAAACTTACACGGCAGCGGCGTTTTTTTTTCTCCTTCTTTTACACAAACCAGGGATGATTTTCAGGGAAGGGCTTATATTTCAAGCAGCCGTGGCCCCATTAAAATCAATGCTGCATGGACTTGCATTCATGCGTGTTTGTGACCGTACTTGGGTGCACGGTTTTCTGCGTACCTATGTACGCACATGCTCGTGTGAATGCACCCTATGGGTGCCTTTACCTGGCGTGTATCTCCTGTGGGCTTTCTGCAGTGCAAAATCCACTGCAAATCCGCTTTAAAACCACAGTGGCCAAATCTGCAGCTTCATTGAAGAAATGCTACGGATTCTAACACCTCTATTTAGATCCCGCAGCGTTTTTGAAAAATGCTGTGAATTTTTTTTAAATATTTTCTGCAACACATAAAGGGCATTTTAGAAATCTCCTCCACATGACTTGTAATGTCAAAACTGTGGAATTTCTGTTGCAATTCCAACAGCAGAAATTCCACAGCATTTCAGCCGTGTGTGAAGATGGCCTAATTCTGGCTTCCACAGCTGAATGCGGTGGCTGGGAGTAGTTGACACTTACAGAAATGGCCAAGTGAGCTTCACTACACAGTTTCCATAATCTGCCTGGAAGGTAATGTGAGCTCCAGAAACAGCATAGCTTGGTGTGATATACTATTTTTATAACTCCCTTTGACTTCCATGAAGGTTACAGAAACAGCAGGGCAGTGGGGACCAGAACTAGAGATAAGCGGGTTGAGGGCGGTGTGTGGGAGTGTCCAACTATGCCAAAGAGTTATGAGAGGAAGCTTACCTTGTGACAAATTGTAACAATCTTTTCTTGTCAGTTGAATAGCAGTACAGTCACTGTAAGTTGGAAACAGGAATTAGCAGTATGGTCGCTGTAAGTTGCAAGCGGGAATTAGCAGTATGGTCACTCTAAGCAATTTATAGGAATCAATGGTACAGGCACTTAAAATAGCTTTCAGGTTTCATCGGTAAGAGTACTTCAATTGGCTTATGGGTTTCGAACAATACGTTCAGGTCACATAACATTCAGACCGCAGAATGTTGTAACGCAGTTTTGAATATTCTAGTATCAAAGACCTTGGAATCTTTCTAACACTGTATCAACTTGCCGACCTCTGCAGAATTAAGTTTGGTCTCTCAGCTATGCAATAAACCTTTTATACTAATGCAGTTCTTTTGGTATAACAAACTATCTCCTTTTCCTGCAACACACTCGCGACTTTACTGTCAGTGAAGTATAGAACTCTGTTTCTTATATTCTCAGTCTCTTAATCTTTTCAGTTGCTTGTATGCATAATCCTTGTAGATACCCAGTCTCATCAGTGATTTATCTGGTCAAACGTTTGTGCGCACCTTCAGACAGCATGGGCCTAGACTACTATGCTGTCGCCCCTTTTACCTCCCTCCCCATCGTAGGATCATCTGTCTTCTCCTCCCCGCTTGTTCTTTGCAATGTGAGGGGATGGGGGCAGAGCTAAGGGCCGTTCCATCCCGCCTCCTTCTATTGATGGCTATAGACAAGGGGCGGGGAGAGGGCAGCAGCTCAGTTCCATTCACATCCTGACCCTTGTCCACAGCCAGCAATGGGAGGAGGTGGGATGGGCTGGCGCTTAGCTTTGCCCCCGTCCCATCCCCTCCCATTACGGAGAGCCAGCGGGGAGGAGAAGAATAGTGAGCCTGCACGGGGGAGGAGAGCAGAGGGAGGGTGTTTGGCAGCCACACTGGTAAACTCCCTCGCATAGGAGCCCATGCAGCGGATGATATATTCCGGCCCAAAGGATAGTTCCAGGACTTTCTTTTGAGCCCGACGTCTCAGGAATACAGCCATGTGATCTGATGCATTGGAATCCAATGCATCAGATCACAGCATATATCAGCCGGCCATGAAAACGCAAGTGGGTGTCCGCCCTTAATTGGCTTTTTTTCTAAGAGTATAGCTGAAAAATAAGCCTTTAGCTTATGTTTAGGTCTGGACTGGCACACAAATGTCCTCATATATGCTACACAAAAGGTGTTCCTGTGTATATGTGTGATCTCAGTGATGTCAATGTATGTGAATGTACAGTAGATGTAGCATTTTTGGCCATCACACTTTTTACTCAGCTGGCACTATGTACCTCGGAAATGCATTCCAGACTCCATTTGTTTAAAAATGTCTATAGGATAGCATTTGCATCATAAAAATGGTATTGTTTATAGCTTGAGCCAAAGAAACGATTGTATTACTAATATTTTTACAAGCACAGGATCAATGTGCTACAGGGCACAACATGAAAAATATTAAGATAATATAATTGGATGCGTGTATGGGAAATATATCACATTCAACATCTGTGTTATGTCTTACTGGGAAAACAAAAGAATTTCGGGCACATTAGAAATGAATGATATAATGGTTATAATGTGGAACATCTGGAGGAATCTTCTTTCACTGGTTACTATCAAGGACACTTGGACTACACTTCTAATGGAAATGAATTATTATTTGCATACAATCAGAACTCCACAGTTCTGGGACTACTATTGTATTGCTCCACCTGTAAATTATTTTGGCTTTCATATTCTAGTAAACAAAGACATAAAATTCTCTATTCTTGCCTTCCTTTTTAGCTGTATTTATGGACAAAACTTATCACAAAAAAGTAGCGCTATTTTAGAACGTTTTTCATGTCAATGGGTTAGTTGCTGTCTGAAAAGTTCTATGTAGCACTGAAGGATTTGGTTCAGCAGCTGTTATAGTCTGTATGAACTTTTGTAACCACTTTTTATTGCTCCAGTGTATCTAAAGTGATAAATGAATCAACTTAGGAAATAATCTTCATCAAAAATATCTTCCCATTTTGTGTACACAACTCTTATGTAGATCTATATGCCTTTCCATTTGTTTCTTCATCTATCTATAGTTTAGCATGAAGCAGGTGGCAGATAGAAAGGAGAAATGTGTGACTGTTGTCAGTGAGAGAAACCAAGTAATTTTGTAGATACCGTGTTTCCCCAAAAGTAAGACACTGTCTTATATAAAATTTTGCCACTAAAGAGGCACAGTGTCTGTTTTTTTTTTTTGGGGGGGGGGGGGGGGGCTTATACTCACCTGGTCCGCGGAGTCCCGATGCCTCCTGATAGTCTCTGGCGGCGCTGCAGCAAACTTCGTCCTCCTCATTGCACAGCTGAGCTTCTTCCTCCAGCAAAGCGCGCGCTGTGATTGGCTCATCGAGCCCCAGCCAGCAAATCACAGCGGGCGCTCGATGAGTCAATCACAGCCACTCAGTGAATGACAACAGTGCCGCCGGAGACTATCGGGAGGCATCGGGACGACGCGTACAAGGTGAGTATAGAATTTTTTAAATGCAGGTTAGCTAGGTCTTATTTTCAGGGAGGCCTTATATTTCAGGCCTCCCCCGAAAATGGCAAAGGTCTTCTAATCAGAGTAGGTCCTATTTTCGGGGAAACACTGTATGATACCTTTTAATGGCTAACAAAAATACATGATGTTACAGCGAGCTTTCAGGGATATCTCGCCCCCTACGTCAGGCTAATGAATAAACTAGTTTGGATGGCACATAATTATAGCACACAGATGCAGAGTGGAGGGGAACACACTCCTCTTGATCTAAAATCAATGTTCACACAGAAATTTGACACTATTTTGCACTCAAAACTTAAAATAACAGATGAACTGAGCTGAGACCTAAATCGTAAATCAGTCCACTGAGCTCAGGACAGTGAAAGGGAAGGAGGCAGGACATTGGTGTTTGCAATGGGAGGGGCGGGATGGGGGTGAGGTTTAGCAGCACCACCGTCCCGCCCCTTTCATTGCAAACAGAGGCAAGGGTCGGAGAGGAGAAGAGAAGGGAGATTGAGTTTAGCAGTCATGCTGCTAAACTCCCTCCCACCTCCCTTCTCCTGTAGCTGTCATTGGCTCCCATAGGAGTCTATGCAGCTGCCGCTGCCAACGTGAGGGCGTCCAACTGGGCGCTTTTACGCTGCAGAGATGTGCCCCTGTGCACTGATGCATTGTAAACCAATGCAGCAGAGGGGCAGCGTAAATCGGGCGGGGAGTAAAAACCAATATAAACAAGCAATCGTTCATCTATTCACTGAGCAAGCATCCCTCCTGTGTGAAAGCATAGGAGAGATTATTTCTGGGATGACTGTCGGGCGTTTTAGCGCATGACAAATGTCCCATGTAAAAGAAGCCTTAGGTGCAATAAAACTGAGCGTGCTCAGTGGCTCGCTGTTGCTCAAGCTCCTGAGGGTTCCCAGCATACTGATGAACATGCAAAGCTCCTTATTTCAGAACTAAGATATTTCATAGAGAGAAAATAGGAAGATAACTCTAGAGGGGTAGGAGTTTAGGCCTAAAAGCGATACTGTGTGCTATGTTTCATAATCCCTAATCCTGTTTGACTGTACTGTTATAAGCAAAGTATTATTATTATTATGTATGTTTCTCCCTGAAGGAGCAAGGAATGCTGGTAAAACTGCACTCCAGAGCAAGCAAATATCTGAATGAAACTCCAGACTCTAATGCTATGGCACATGATTTATTCAGGAGTAATACACTGAATGAACACCTACTTAATAATGGGTTACTGCACCTTTTTTGACAATTATGGCTTTCAGACTTCGGGGAACAGATTCCACAAGGTGGCGAACATCCTCCACACTCAACTGGACCCATGCTGCAGCAGCTCCATCATTTTACGGATAAATGGGAGCTGATTTCAAAGCCCTTTTGCTGTTCTGTTGAAAGATGGTATGGTGCAGATGGTCAATGAAAAGTTCCCTGTAGCATTCATAATTCAAAGATTGTGGTATGATAACCAACAGTCCTAGGCCAAGCCAGGAAAACACTTCCCAGATCATAAGGGAGTGATTGATCTGTTTATACCCAGGACTGCAACAATAACAAGAGGTCATCCTCTACGTCTAGAAGAAAGCAGATTTCATCACCAACGCAGAAAGGGGTTCTTCACTGTAAGAGCAGTGAGACTGTGGAACTCTCTGCCTGAGGACGTGGTGAATGCAAAATCCGTAGTGGAGTTTAAGAGGGGACTAGTTGTCTTTCTAGAGCACTTTGATATTACAGGATATAGACATTAAATAACCAGCGGGTTGTTGATCCGGGGCTTACAGTCAGGTAGGAACCATCAAGCGTTGATCCAAGGATTATTCTGACTGCTATTATGGAGTTGGGAAGGAATTTTGCCCCCGAATAGGCTGATTGGCTTCTGCCTCATTGTTTTTTTTTTTGCCTTCCTCTGAATCAACAAGAGGGAGGGGGGGGGGGGGGGTTGAAACAGGCTGAACTTGATGGACATTGTCTTCATTCAGCCTAACATACTATGTTACTATGAAAATGCCACCACTGGCCTGTTGAACCCCAAAGGTGCACCCATGTGGTTCAATGGTTCATGCTCTTTATGCTATATGCAGACCCAATGGTTCAGCAGTAAATGGGGCTCATCACTTCAGAAAATCTTCTGCCATGTGACCAAGGTCCATTGACAGCTTTCCTAGGCCTATATGAAGGAGCAAGGAATGCTGGTAAAACTGCACTCCAGAGCCTGCAAATATCTGAATGAAACTCCAGACTATAATGCTATAGCACATGATTCATTCAAAAGGAGTAATATACTGAATGAACACCTACTGCACCTTTTTGGCAATTATGGCCTTCAGACTTTAGGGAACAGATTCCACAAGGTGGCGAACATCCTCCATACTCAACTGGATCCATGCTGCAGCAGCTCCATCATTTTACGGAAAAATAGAAGCTGATCTCACAGCCCTTTTCCTGTTCTGTTGAAAGATGGTATGGTGCAGATGGTCAATGAAAAGTTCCCTGTAGCATTCATAAGTAAAATATTGTGGTATGATAACCAACAGTCCTAGGCCAAACCAGTAAAACACTTCCCAGATCATGAGGGAGTGATTGATCTGTTTATACCCAGGACTACGACAGTAACAAGAGGTCATCCTCTACGTCTACTTCAGCAGTAAATGGGGCTCATCACTTCAGAAAATCTTCTGCCATGTGACCAAGGTCCATTGACAGCTTTCCTAGGCCTATATGAGGTGTTATTGGTGATGATGTGGGGTCATCAGGGACACCCTTGTGGGTCTTCAGCTATTGATCCCCAGTCAACGCAAGGTTCGCTGCATAGTCATTGTGGAAATTTGTCTAACTTCCCCACTGTTGAACTGCTGGGTCAGTTGGTCTATTGTGGCACATCGTTGCTGAGGTATCAGATATGTTACCTGATGTTTGCCTCTAGAATCAATCACATGTTGCCTGTCGCTGTATTATATTCGTTCAGATGTCTGTTTGTGGTTCAGCCAGTATACTCATGATAGTGTGGTTCAGGAACCCCCAACAAGAGTGACTCTTCCAGAAATATTGGCACCAGACCTCCAAACACCTACAATCTGCCTGGGGTCAAAGTCACTCACAAGACCATGTTTATCCATGGCTGCCAAATGTTACCTTCTGCTGCACAGATAAGAGGTCAGCACGTTATCTGCAAACAGATCGTGACACAGCCATCACGTGTTACCATGTTACTGATCCCAAAATATCACACACCAGCTGTTCCTGATGCTGTGATCATTTAGTGTATAATGTACTTACAAAGATACTCAATTTTATTGTAAATTACATTACTATATCAAATTGCATTTAAAGGTGGACCTGTGTGTCCAGGCAAAATGCAATAAAAAAGAACATTCTTTCAAATCGTCTTCTATCTAAACATTTTAGTGGGGATACAATATTATTGGAAGCTTTTTACCAGCTGTCAGAGCAGGATATGAGCTCTGTGTGACGCTGTCTAGACTATAGCCTGTTCATTTCAATAGTATAGGCTTGATAAATGAAACATAGAAAAATTTGGTACCAGCGCCTCATTTTTTTAGATACTTAAGCACAGGTGAATATTAAGCCAACTCACCTGGTGCTCAGTGGGACTCTCGGTCCTGGGAACCCACTGGCACCCGATATCCACGATCGCCTATATAACCACCCTGGGTTCCAGATCCGGATAACCAGAGAGTCGTCTATGGAAGGTAGCCCTCCCTAGGGCTGTGGTGCAATATAGCAAACATAAAAATGGCAAAAATCCCCACGCTCACGGATCCCAAGGATTAAAAAAAAAGTACTTTGCGGTGTGTATTAATCTTCTTTATTTGTATATGCAACGCGTTTCGGCAAATTAGAAAGTTTGCCATTCCCCACGATGCACGCCCTTGGGATCCGTGAGCGTGGGGATTTTTGCCATTTTTTTGTTTGCTATCTTGATAAATGAAAGCAATGGATGGGGAAAAAACGTAGAAGAAAACGTGATGCTGCCCCAAAAATTCCTAACTTGAAGAATTGAGACCAAATTATGAAGGCTTTACCATTCTAGATTTGAGGTTCCCTCTATCAGCCTCCATGTGAGTAATGTTACATTTTATCGCTGTCTGTTGTACTGTAGTTTTATTAGAAATGAACGTTTGTATACCATTCCTCTACAAAGAGTGACGCCTGCAAGGCATTCCATTACAGGCAAACCGGGCTCCATTGGCAAGATCACCATTATAACTGAACCCAAAGGAACTTGTGGTTTGCTGCAGTGTTAATAGAATCTGTAAACATTTAGACATGTGCCAAAGTGATGGTGCTTAAGATGAATATGAAGAAGCAATTTTTCTTCTAATTCTTTATGAGTTCAGCATGGACAGAATGCATTGTTTGCTCTTATGTAATTATAACGCAGCTGAAAAGCATAGGATAATTACAAAGCACAAAACATATATGAGGTTTGCTCCTTTGAAGTACAACTGCATAGTTTTCACTTAATGATAATGTACTGCACAGATGGTCCAGATTGTTATGTAAGGACATTTACTTCACATATGAAAGGGGGGAAAAGTAGCTGGAATTTAGGGCATCATGCAAACAGCATGTGAATGGAGTCAGCACAGAGGCCCTGTGGTTGTATATTATGGAGCTGTTTTGTTATATGTTACTTCCATATGTAAGGGGATACCCTAAAGGGTTAAACTGTTGCTATGGTGATGGACAGTAAGATGGGCCAAAATTGTGCCTAAATCAGTGCATGGCCCAGAACTTGGACTAGTCTAGTGAGGTGGTAGCAATGATTTCTATGCGACAAGCTGTAAGTGAGGCTGGCCTCAATCCACGTACTAGGTGTGCACACCATTAGGGGAATTCTTAGGTAATCAAGAGGCCTGTTAGAGGATCCAGCAGAACTGCACTGAGGAGATTGTACTGTTGAACAAACTGCCGTTACATGCGCTGTCACTTCTGGGCTGAGATATTATACAGAGAGCAGTGTGTGAGCTACAGTAGTGGTTAGAAAGACATGTTCAAGTGAGTTCAAGTGCTTGGTTACCAATAGACTTATTAAAAATAGTACAGTGTTAACCCTTCAAGGGCGAACTGTGTTTTACGTTACATGCACTGTATTTCTGTTAAAGAGGGCTGAACTTTGTACAATACTATTAACATGCTTAATGTACTAGTGTTAACTCATATTGGGCACAAAGTATTACTCCTAAGAGCTAATTAGCTGTAGCCAGAGTCAGGCTATTTAAACGTGAGTCTTTAATTGTTTTGTTGTGCCCATAACCTTGTTCACTTTTATTTGTTTGTTCACAATTAAATGTTGTTTATTTTGGATACTCCATCTGCTGAATCTTATCCTAAATTCTGCATTGCACTACCACCCACAACACATACGGATGTGAAGATACTCTCCTCTAGAGGTAATGATTCTAAATGGAATCCCTCCATAATACAGCATCTGCTGGAGCATGTCATCATATTATTTGTTGAATTTTATAGAGAATCCATCAGAGAAAAATAACCTCAGTATGCCTCCATATAATGATTTTAAGGAGGACCTGTCATGTTCACAGATCAGGTGGGCCGGCTGCATAACTTTGCAGCTGTGGGCCTAGTAATTTTATTTCATCTCTTTTTTTTCTCTACACCCCCGTTCCTCTGCACAAACCTCCATCAGATCAAAGAATCATAGAATAGTAGAGTTGGAATAGACCTCCATGGTCATCGGGTCCCACCCCCTGCTCAGTGCAGGATCACTAAATAATCCCAGAGAGATATTTGTCCAGCCTTTGTTTTAACACTTCCATTGAAGGAGAACTCACCACCTCCAGTGGTAACCCGTTCCATTGATCACCCTCACTGTCAGAAAGTTTTTTCTAACATCTAATCTGTGTCTCCTCCCTTTCAGTTTCATCCCATTGCTTCTAGTCTTTCCTTGTGCAAATGAGAATAGGGCTGATCCCTCTGCACTGTGACAGCGCTTCAAATATTTGTAGACAGCTATTAACTCTCCTCTCAGCCTTCTTTTTTGGAAGCTAAACATTCCCGGATTCTTTAACCGTTCCTCATAGGACATGATTTGCAGACCGCTCACCATTTTGGTAACTCTTCTCTGAACTTGCTCAAGTTTGTCTATGTCTTTTTTTAAGTGAGGTGCCCAGAACTGGACACAATATTCCAGATGAGGTCTGACTAAGGAAGACTAGAGGGAATAATTACCTCACGTGATCAAGACTCTATGCTTTTCTTAATACATCCCAGAATTGCGTTTGCCTTTTTGGCTGCTGCATCTCATTGTTGACTCATGTTCAGTCTATGATCTATTAGTATACCCAAGTCTTTTTCACATATACTTCTGCTTAGCCCAATTACTCCCATTCTGTATGTGCTTTTTCTTGCCCAGATGTAGGACTTTGCATTTCTCCTTGTTAAATACCATTCTCTCAGTCGCCGCCCAAAGTTCAAGCTTTTCTAGATAGTTTTGAATACACTCTCTCTTCCCTAGTGTTAGCTATCCCTCCTAGCTTTGTGTCGTCTGCAAATTTGATCAGTTTCCCATTAATTCCCTCCTCCAGATCATTTATAAAAATGTTGAATAACACTGGGCCTAGGACAGAGCCTTGTGGTACCCCACTTGATACATTCTTCCACTTGGATGTGCAATCATTTATGACCACTCTTTCAGTACAATCACTCAGCCAGTTGTGAATCCACCTAACAGTTGTCTTGTCAATCCCATATTTGGACATTTTTTCAAATGTATTACTAAAGTCAAGATTAGAGATGAGCGAACGTGTTCTTCCGAGCTTGATATTCGTGCGAATATTAGGGTGTTCGGGATGTTCGTTATTCGTAACGAACACCATGCGGTGTTCTGGTTACTTTCACTTCCTTCCCTGAGACGTTAGCGCGCTTTTTTTTGCCAATTGAAAGACAGGGAAGGCATTACAACTTCCCCCTGTGACGTTCAAGCCCTATACCACCCCCCTGCTGTGAGTGGCTGGGAAGATCAGGTGTCACCCGAACATAAAAGTCGGCCCCTCCCGCGGTTCGGCTCAGATGCCTGGTGAGTTAGCTGAGGGACAGTGCTGTTTGTACCGGAGCTGCTGTAGGGAAAGAATTGGTAGTTAGTGTAGGCTTCAAGACCCCCCAAAGGTCCTTATTAGGGCCACTGATAGCTGTGTGTTGGCTGCTGTTAGCAGTGCCATTTTTTTTTTTCTCAAAATCGGCTCTGCAGAGCGTTGCACCCGGCATTAGGGACAGAAGTGCTGCATAGGCAGGGAGAGTGTTAGGAGTGAGTGTAGCCTTCAAGAAGCTCAACGGTCCTTTCTAGGGCCATATTTATCCGTGTGCAGTACTGTCCAGGCTGCTGTTAGCTGTGCTGCATTTTTTTTTGCTTCTCAAAATCGCCTCTGCAGAGCATTGCACCCTCCATTGATACTGCAGGGAAAGAATTGTATAGGCAGGGCCACAACACAGTTATTATTCATAGAATATACGCAGTGCTGCCTTTTGCTTGTAAAACAAGTGAAAATAATTCTATTTGTCCTGCCTCTGTCCGTCCTAACGCCGGTGGACACGTGTCGGCTGCGTGTGCAACCTGTAAAAATCATACGCACCCAGCTACGTTTTACTCCTGGCTTCGCCATTTGCTTTCCTTAATTGGGAAAAAAAATACCTGCTCTGCCACAGTTAATAACTCTGCTACCCTCACGTTCTGTGACACATTAGCAGGAAAACAGCACAGTTATTAAACTTCTCATGTTCATAGAATATACGCAGTGCTGCCTTTTGGTGCAAAAAAAACGGAAAATAATTCTATTTGTCCTGCCTCTGTCCGTCCTAACGCCGGTGGACACGTGTCGCTGCGTCTGCAACCTGTAAAAATCATACGCACCCAGCTACGTTTTACTCCTGGCTTCGCCATTTGCTTTCCTTAATTGGGAAAAAAAATACCTGCTCTGCCAGAGTTAATAACTCTGCTACCCTCACGTTCTGTGACACATTAGCAGGAAAACAGCACAGTTATTAAACTTAGATTATTCATTCACTAGAGGCAGTGGGGCCTTTCGTTTTCAAAAAAGGGAAAAAATTATATTTGGCCTGCAGTCTTGCGCCAATTTATTAGCTGCCTGTGAAATCAAATCACTGGTAATACAGCATGCTGAGAGGTAGGGGTAGGCCTAGAGGACGTGGACGCGGCCGAGGACGCGGAGGGCCAAGTCAGGGTGTGGGCACAGGCCAAGCTCGTGATCCAGGTGTGTCGCAGCCGACTGCTGCGCGATTAGGAGAGAGGCACGTTTCTGGTGTCCCCACATTCATCGCCCAATTAATGGGTCCACGCGGGAGACGGTTATTAGAAAATGAGCAGTGTGAGCAGGTCCTGTCCTGGATGGCAGAAAGTGCTTCGAGCAACCTATCGTCTACCCGCAGTTCTGCGCCGTCCACTGCTGCCAATCCGAATCCTCTGTCTGCTGCTCCTCCTTCCTCCCAGCCTCCTCACTCCACTACAATAACACCTGCTCAGGAGCGGGAACACTCCCAGGAACTGTTCTCGGGCCCCTGCTTAGATTGGGCAGCAGCGGTTCCTCTCCCACCAGAGGAGTTTATCGTCACTGATGCCCAACCATTCGAAAGTTCCCGGGGTCCGGGGGAAGAGGCTGGGGACTTCCGCCAACTGTCTCAACAACTTTCTGTGGGTGAGGAGGACGATGACGATCAGACACAGTTGTCTTGCAGTGAGGTAGTAGTAAGGGCAGTAAGTCCGAGGGAGCAGCGCACAGAAGATTCGGAGGAAGAGCAGCAGGACGATGAGGTGACTGACCCCACCTGGTGTGCAACGCTTACTCAGGAGGACAGGTCTTCAGAGGGGGAGTCAAGGGCATCAGCAGGGCAGGTTGCAAGAGGCAGTGCGGTGGCCAGGGGTAGAGGCAGGGCCAGACCGAATAATCCACCAAGTGTTTCCCAAAGCGCCCCCTCGCGCCATGCCACCCTGCAGAGGCCGAGGTGCTCTAAGGTCTGGCAGTTTTTCACAGAGACGCCTGACGACCGACGAACAGTGGTGTGCAACCTTTGTCGCGCAAAGCTCAGCCGGGGAGCCAACACCAACAGCCTCACCACCACCACCATGCGCAGACATATGATGGCCAAGCACCCCGCAAGGTGGGATGAAGGCCGTTCAGCGCCTCCGGTTTGCACCCCTGCCTCTCCCCCTGTGCCCCAACCTGCCACTGAGATGCAACCCCCCTCTCAGGACACAGGCACTACCGTCTCCTGGCCTGCACCCACACCCTCACCTCCGCTGTCCTCGGCCCCATCCAGCAGTGTAGTTCAGCGCACCGTCCAGCCGTCGCTTGCGCAACTGTTGGAGCGCAAGCGCAAGTACACCGCCACGCACCCACACGCTCAAACGTTAACCGTCCGCATAGCAAAATTCATCAGCCTTGAGATGCTGCCGTATAGGGTTGTGGAAACGGAGTCCTTCAAAAGTATCATGGAGGCGGCGGCCCCGCGCTACTCAGTTCCCAGTCGCCACTACTTTTCCCGATGTGCCGTCCCAGCCCTGCACGACCACGTCTCCCGCAACATTGTACGCGCCCTCACCAACGCGGTTACTGCCACGGTCCACTTAACTACGGACACGTGGACAAGCACAGGCGGGCAGGGCCACTACATCTTCCTGACGGCACATTGGGTGAATTTAGTGGAGGCTGGGACAGAGTCAGAGCCTGGGACCGCTCACGTCCTACCCACCCCCAGAATTGCGGGCCCCAGCTCGGTGGTGGTATCTGCGGAGGTGTATGCTTCCTCCACTAAAGCACCCTCCTCCTCTTCCTCCTCTGTCTCGCAATCAAGATGTGTTACCAGCAGCATGTCGCCAGCAGTCGGTGTCGCGCGGTGTGGCAGCACAGCGGTGGGCAAGCGTCAGCAGGCCGTGCTGAAACTACTCAGCTTAGGCGATAAGAGGCACACGGCCCACGAACTGCTGCAGGGTCTGACACAGCAGACTGACCGCTGGCTTGCGCCGCTGAGCCTCCAACCGGGCATGGTCGTGTGTGACAACGGCCGTAACCTGGTGGCGGCTCTGCAGCTCGGCAGCCTCACGCACGTGCCATGCCTGGCCCACGTCTTTAATTTGGTGGTTCAGCGCTTTCTGAAAAGCTACCCACGCTTGTCAGACCTGCTCGTAAAGGCGCGCCGGCTCTGCGCACATTTCCGCAAGTCCCACACGGACGCTGCCACCCTGCGCACCCTGCAACATCACTTTAAGCTGCCAGTGCACCGACTGCTGTGCGACGTGCCCACACGGTGGATCTCTACGCTCCACATGTTGGCCAGGCTCTATGAACAACGTAGAGCTATAGTCGAATACCAACTCCAACATGGGCGGCGCAGTGGGAGTCAGCCTCCTCAATTCCTTTCAGAAGAGTGGGCCTGGTTGGCAGACATCTGCCATGTCCTTGGTAATTTTGAGGAGTCTACCCAGGTGGTGAGAGGCGATGCTACAATCATTAGCGTCACCATTCCTCTGCTATGCATCTTGAGAAATTCCCTGCAAACCATAAAGGCAGCTGCTTTGCGCTCGGAAACGGGGGCGGGGGAAGACAGTATGCCGCTGGATAGTCAGGGCACCCTCCTGTCTATTTCTCAGCGCGTACAGGAGGAGGAGGAGGAGCATGAGGAGGATGAGGAGGAGGGGGAAGAGACAGCTTGGCCCGCTGCTGACGGTACACCGGCTGATTGCCTGTCATCCTTTCAGCGTGTATGGCCTGAGGAGGAGGAGGAGGAGGATCCTGAAAGTGATCTTCCTAGTGAAGACAGCCATGTGTTGCGTACAGGTACCCTGGCACACATGGCTGACTTCATGTTAGGATGCCTTTCTCGTGACCCTCGCGTTGCACGCATTCTGGCCACGACGGATTACTGGGTGTACACACTGCTCGATCCACGGTATAAGGAGAACCTGCCCACTCTGATTCCCAAAGAGGAAAGGGGTTCGAGAGTGTTGCTATACCACAGGACCCTTGCGGACAAGCTGATGGTAAAATTCCCAGCCGACAGCGCTAGTGGCAGAAGGCGCAGTACCGAGGGCAAGGTAGCAGGGGATGTGCGTAGATCGAGCAGCATGTACATCCCAGGCAGTGCAACAGTCTTTAAGGGCCTGGCCAGCTTTATGGCTCCCCACCAAGACTGTGTCACCGCTCCCCAGTCACGGCTGAGTCGGCGGGAGCACTGTAAAAGGATGGTGAGGGAGTACGTAGCGGATCGCACGACCATCCTTGGTGACGCCTCTGCCCCCTACAACTACTGGGTGTCGAAGCTGGACACGTGGCCTGAACTAGCGCTGTATGCCCTGGAGGTGCTTGCTTGTCCTGCGGCTAGCGTCTTGTCGGAGAGGGTGTTTAGTGCGGCTGGGGGAATCATCACAGATAAGCGTAGCCGCTTGTCAACCGACAGTGCCGACAGGCTAACACTCATCAAGATGAACAAAGGCTGGATTTCCCCAGACTTCTGTTCTCCACCAGCGGACAGCAGCGATACGTAAGCAATACGTAGGCTGCACCCGCGGATGGAAGCTACGTTCTCTCTCACCATCCAAAACGGGGACATTTCTGCTTCATCAATCTGTGTCTAATATTCCTCCTCCTCCTCCTCCTGCTCCTCCTCCTGAAACCTCACGTAATCACGCATAACGGGCAATTTTTCTTAGGGCCACAAGGCTCACTCAAATAATTTTTCTGAACAATTTTTATAAGTTTCAATGCGCTTAAAAGCATTGGAACTTTAACTTGAACCAATTTTTCGTTACACTGGGCTGCCTCCAGGCCTAGTTACCACTTAAGCCACATTAACCAAAGCGATTAATGGGTTTCACCTGCCCTCTTGGCTGGCCATGGCCAATTTTTGGGATGTACATTAGTACTGTTGATACAGCAATTTTTGTGGGCCCTCGCCTACAGTGTAATCAAATTAATTTTTAGCCCACCTGCATTACAGCTGACGTTACCTCAGCTGTGTTGGGCAATGCAATGGGATATTTTTGTGTACCGCTGGTGGGTTCCAGGGAGCCACCCATGCTGTAGGTGCACACGGAGTTTTTAACACATCTGTACACTTGTAAAGAACCCCAGTCTGACAGGGGCATGCAGTGTGGGCCGAAGCCCACCTGTATTACACACAACATTACTACCTCAGCTGTGTTGGGCAATGCAATGGGATATTTCTATGTACCGCCGGTGGCTTCCTGGCACCCACCCAGGCAGTGGGTCCACAGGGAGTTTAACCTACATGTGTCCACTTCTAAAGAACCCCAGTCTGACTGGGGCATGCAGTGTGGGCCGAAGCCCACCTGTATTACACACGACATTACTACCTCAGCTGTGTTGGGCAATGCAATGGGATATTTTTGTGTACCGCTGGTGGGTTCCAGGGAGCCACCCATGCTGTAGGTGCACACGGAGTTTTTAATACATCTGTACACTTGTAAAGAACCCCAGTCTGACTGGGGCATGCAGTGTGGGCCGAAGCCCACCTGTATTACACACAACATTACTACCTCAGCTGTGTTGGGCAATGCAATGGGATATTTCTATGTACCGCCGGTGGCTTCCTGGCACCCACCCAGGCAGTGGGTCCACAGGGAGTTTAACCTACATGTGTCCACTTCTAAAGAACCCCAGTCTGACTGGGGCATGCAGTGTGGGCCGAAGCCCACCTGCATTATGCACGACATTACTACCTCAGCTGTGTTGGGCAATGCAATGGGATATTTTTGTGTACCGCCGGTGGGTTCCAGGGAGCCACCCATGCTGTAGGTGCACACGGAGTTTTTAACACATCTGTACACTTGTAAAGAACCCCAGTCTGACTGGGGCATGCAGTGTGGGCCGAAGCCCACCTGTATTACACACAACATTACTACCTCAGCTGTGTTGGGCAATGCAATGGGATATTTCTATGTACCGCCGGTGGCTTCCTGGCACCCACCCAGGCAGTGGGTCCACAGGGAGTTTAACCTACATGTGTCCACTTCTAAAGAACCCCAGTCTGACTGGGGCATGCAGTGTGGGCCGAAGCCCACCTGCATTATGCACGACATTACTACCTCAGCTGTGTTGGGCAATGCAATGGGATATTTTTGTGTACCGCCGGTGGGTTCCAGGGAGCCACCCATGCTGTAGGTGCACACGGAGTTTTTAACACATCTGTACACTTGTAAAGAACCCCAGTCTGACTGGGGCATGCAGTGTGGGCCGAAGCCCACCTGTATTACACACAACATTACTACCTCAGCTGTGTTGGGCAATGCAATGGGATATTTCTATGTACCGCCGGTGGCTTCCTGGCACCCACCCAGGCAGTGGGTCCACAGGGAGTTTAACCTACATGTGTCCACTTCTAAAGAACCCCAGTCTGACTGGGGCATGCAGTGTGGGCCGAAGCCCACCTGTATTACACACGACATTACTACCTCAGCTGTGTTGGGCAATGCAATGGGATATTTTTGTGTACCGCTGGTGGGTTCCAGGGAGCCACCCATGCTGTAGGTGCACACGGAGTTTTTAATACATCTGTACACTTGTAAAGAACCCCAGTCTGACTGGGGCATGCAGTGTGGGCCGAAGCCCACCTGCATTATGCACGACATTACTACCTCAGCTGTGTTGGGCAATGCAATGGGATATTTCTATGTATCGCCGGTGGCTTCCTGGCACCCACCCATGCTGTCGGTCCACAGGGACTTCACAATAGGGAGTTGTACCTGCCTGTGTCTATGAATTAAAAAGCC
This sequence comes from Eleutherodactylus coqui, assembly GCF_035609145.1. Lineage (NCBI taxonomy): Eukaryota > Metazoa > Chordata > Amphibia > Anura > Eleutherodactylidae > Eleutherodactylus > Eleutherodactylus coqui. The sequence continues at coordinate 107,958,798 of NC_089837.1, forward strand.
CGGTCTAACTGGGGCATGCAGACACCTTGACAGAATGAATAGTGTGTGGCACATAGGTTCCCCATTGCTATGCCTACGTGTGCAGCTCCTGATGGCGGTGGCACAGGATTCTATTTCTCATTGCTTCTGTACAGCATTGTGGGCTATCGACCCGCCCCTTTTAAAGAGGGTCGCTGCCTAGCCGTGCCAACCCTCTGCAGTGTGTGCCTGCGGTTCCTCCTCATGGCAGACGCACTTCTAAATAGACATGAGGCTGGTGTGGCATGAGGGCAGCTGAAGGCTGCGCAGGGACAGTTTGGTGTGTGCTGTGGGGGGGAGGGGGGGGCGGTTGGTCAGCATGTAACCCAGGAGAAGTGGCAGCGGAGTGTCATCCAGGCAGTGATTGTGCTTTGTTGTAGCTAGTGTGGTGCTTAGCAAAGGTATGCCATGCTAATGAGGGCTTTTCAGAAGTAAAAGTTGTTGGGGGGGGGGGGGCCCACTCTTGCCGGTATTGTGGCTTAATAGTCGGACCTGTGAACTTGAGATGCAGCCCACCATGTAGCCCCTCGCCTACCCTATCCGTTTCTGTGTCATTCCCATCACTTTGTTGAATTGCCCAGATTTTCACACATGAAAACCTTAGCGAGCATCGGCGAAATACAAAAATGCTCTGGTCGCCCATTGACTTCAATGGGGTTCGTTGTTCGAAACGAACCCTCGAGCATCGCGGGAAGTTCGTTCCGAATAACGAGCACCCGAACATTTTGGTGTTCGCTCATCTCTTGTCAAGATATACTATATCCACCACATTTCACTGATCAACCCAGTCGTTGATTCTGTCATAGAAGGAAATTAGATTTGTCTGGCATGACTTGTTTGTTACAAACCCATGCTGGCTCTGGTTAATTACTCTATTCTCATCCAAGCACTTGCATACATGCTATTTAATAATTTGTTCAAAGATCTTTCCAGGTAAAGAAGTCAGGCTCACAGACCTGTAGTTTCCTGCATCCACTTTCTTCCCCTTTTTGAAGATAGGGACAACGTTTGCCCGTTTCCAATCTTCTGGGACTTCTCCTGTTCTCCAGGAATTTTCAAAGATTATGGCGAGTGGCTCAGCAATTACCTCTGCTGCTTCCTTTAGTATCCTAAGATGTAATTCATCTGGAATCCACCAATAGCGCAGGGAAGATCAGTTGATGTTCCATCTACTTTCTGAGAGAAAATTGACACAAAATAGGAATTTAAAAGTCTCAATGCTTGTAATGAGTCTAGTGGGTGGTCTCTTCCACTCACTGTCAATGGATGATATCAGGTTTCTCTAAATGGACAGTGAGTGAAAGAGACCACTCATTTGACTGGTTACAAGCATCAAGACTCAGAGCCATAACTATAAGAATTTTTGGTGATTTCCTTATTTAAATTTTTGATGTCCCGATCAGTATTTAAAAATAAATTCTAATATCTTGCAGTTTTCAAACTGTCCACTAAGTCTAATAAGAGGCTAATGTACAATGGTAGCGATGGGCACAGCTGCAATTAAATACTGGACACGCAGCCCAATGGGCACAAAATACAAACTTGCAAAAAGAGAAAGTAGTTCCTGCTAAAAGGCATACACTCACACTTTTTGTTAATAAAGATTGTACACTCATTGTCAAAAAAAAGCACCATAATAGAATTTAACTTTATATGTGTGATTGTAATGTTGATATAAGTAAGTAATTACAATATCAGAGCAAAAGGATAATTTATTGTGGAAAACTCAACACTTGAAAGGGGGCTCTAGTACCCTGTTATACCCCCTCTAGCTTGGATACAAGATGTGATACGAGTGGGCATGGAGGCTCAGTACCCTGTTGAACCACCTCTAACTTGAATGCATAATGTGATATGGGTGAGCATGGAGGCTCTATTACCCTGTTGAACCACCTCTAGCTTGAATGCACAATGTGATACGGGTGGGCATGGAGGCATATAGGTTCTGTATGGTAACCTGCAGCACATTGCTCCACATTTGTTGTAACTGAGTCTCTAGATCATTCCAACTCATAGGCTGTCACACTTTGTGTCCCGGAGGGTCCCATGTTCCATTGGCAATAAATCTGGTGAACAGGTAGGCCACAGAAGAGTGGCAATGTTGTGGAGGCATTCCTGTGACACCCTTGTTGCATACAGCTGAGAATTATCCTGCTGGAAAATACCTTTTGAAAGCCCAGGCATGAGAGGCAACATATGTGGCTGCAGGATGTCCTGAACATATCGCTGAGCTGTCATTTCCCCTTGTACCATTACTAGGGGTGACCGACTGTAATATGTGATGGCCCCCAGACCATCACACTAGCAGTGGGCTGCTCTACAGCAAAGGCAATATTAAGGTGCTCACCCCTAGGTCTCCGATCATGAACACGGCTCTCTTTAGTGCCCAAACTAAGCTGGGATTACTTGCTGAAGACAACCCGGTTCCACTTTGTATCAGTCTTGATTTCAGCCTACCGAAAATTGAGGCAAGGTTTGCAAACTACGTAAAGAATTGTTTCAGAGCAGAGAATAAAAAGATGATTGATGGCCTCTGGAATAGGAGAAAGACCATAAAATATATAAAATAACTTGATTTATTCCAGTCTTTTTTCCCTCCTAATTTTATATGTTTACATAAACTTTTTGTCTGGAATGTTTTTCAACCTGTTTTGTACACCCTTAATTTTCTGTTAAGAAAGTCAAAGATGGGCCAGACTATCCTAATGTAAATGTTAAATAAAGCTATTTTACTTGCTAAAAAAACAAAAGGTAATATATCTATATAGATAACACAGGTTCTACTATTCACACTATATGATGGTCACAGCTCACCTCCCCCCCCCCCCCCTCTGCACAATGACTTCTGCACAGGTTCCAAAACATGCCCAGATAACTCTCTCACAGAAGTCAATAATATAATGCAGTTAAAGACAGTCCCCATACGTGTCATAGACAATTAAAAAAATCTCTAATCAGAAAATAGAAATAGACTAGAAAAATGGAATATGTATTACTATCTGAGTTTAATTAGTAAAATAAATATAGCTGATATACTTTGTAAAATGTGTAAAAATAAAAATTGAATAACAGCTGAGAGCTGCCCCTGATTGGTCCCTGCGCTCAGCCAATCAGAGGCAGCACTCACTCACCCATTCATGAATTCATGAATGGGTGAGTGAAAGCTGCCCCTGATTGGTGAGGGCTGTGACCAATCAGGGGCAGCTCTCAGCTGTTATTCAATTTTTATTTTTACACATTTTTGGATGGTTTTCAGGCAAGGGCTTATATTTTTAAGCCCTTCCCGAAAATTCATCCTGCGCTCGCCGGCAGCCCATTGCTTTCAATGGAGCCGGCTGTATTGCCGGCTCCATTGAATTTCAATGGACAGACAGCGCTCCTTTGATCGGGCCCGTTTCGCCGAAAACGCTGCTAGCTGCAGATTTTTCGGCAAATCGTCGGCCCCGGTCAAGCGATTTGCGGATGCGGATCCGTCATGCGATCCGCAAAAAACGGTCGTCTGACTGAGGCCTAATGGTGGAACTACCATCATGCACCTTCTCTACATGGATGACATCAAAATGAATGAGACATCAAAGTGCTGATCCATCTGACATGGATTAACAGTGAGGACATTGGGATGTCATTCAGACTGGAGAAGTGTGGCTAAATGATAGTTAAGAGAGGTAAGACTGTTAAGACGGATGAGCTGGAATTGCCAGTAAGGCAAATAGCAGACATACAGACCAACAATAGGTGTCTTAGTATCCTACAGTCTCATGGGAACCATGATGAAGAGGCAAGGAAGACAGCAACATCCAAGTACAGTGGTGCTTTGACATACAAGTTTAATACGTTCTGAGATGGAGCTCTTAAGCCAAAAACTTGTATGTCAAAACACTTTTCCCCATTCAAATGCATTGAAACACCATTAATGTGTTACAATGCATTTCAATGGGGAAACTAACTGCAAGTAAAAAAAAAAAAATCAATACTCTCCTACCGCCGGTGTTCCCCGATGATCTGCGGCACTGCTGCAGGCTGTCGCTCCCTCCTCCACGCTGACACAGAGCATTGCTTTCTGGATGTGGGGCTTGAATGCCCCGCCTTCAGCAAGCTAAGCTCTGATTGGGTAACTCAGCGCTGCGTCAGCCAATGAAAGCCGGCGCTGGGTTAACCAATTACAGCCATTCAATGACTGGCTTTCATTGGCTGACGCGTCACTGAGTTAACCAATCAGAGCTTAGCATGCTGGAGACAGGGCATTCAAGTCCCACATTCAGAAAGCAATACTCTGTCGGCGTGGAGGAGGGAGTGAAAGCCTGCAGCAGTGCCCCAGACCATTGTGAGGACTAAACGCTGGCGACAGGTGAGTATAGATCCCCCCGAGCCTCAGCTTGCGAGTTATTTGACTTGCAAGCAGGCTCATACCCTGAGTTTTTACTCGTAAATCAGAGCAAAAATTCGGTAGAGAGCCTGCTCGCAAGTCAAAAAACTCGCAAGCTGAGGCACTCGCATCCCGAGGTACCGTTGTACCATCAAAGAGTAAGACAGGTTCTAAGGAGCCAGCTCAATGGGAAGATCAACGTCCATGCCATCAACATATATTCTCTGTCAGTTATCAGATACCCTGTTGGTATAGTGATCTGGCCAAAAGAAGACATGGAGGCTACCAATGTGAAAACTCGGAAGCTTTCCACAATGTACTGTGGTTTCCACCCAAAGTCTAACACCCAGAGACTGTATATCAAGCAGAGAAAAAGTGGACAGGGTCAAAGCCACCATTCTAAATGAACCTCAGAGGATCCAGGAGTACATCAATAATATGGCATACAAAGATGAACTGGTGAGAGAATACCTGAGGCTGCAGCAGCAGACATGAAAGGTAGAACAAATGGAAGAAGGACCATGGGAAGATAGGTCTTTGCATGGGATATACCATCGACAGATACCTGAAGTGCCTGACATTGGGAAATCCTACCAGTGGTTGAAAAAAGTCTGAACTCAAAGACAGCATTGAGGCACCGATTATAGCAGTACAAGAACAGGCACTAAGTACCAGATCTACAGAAGCAGGGATCTACCACGCTAGACAAGATTCAAGGTGCAGACTGTGCAGCACATAGTGGCAGGATGTAAGATACAAGCAAGAGCAGCATACACTGAACAGCACAACCAGGTAGCATTGCATACAAGAACATCTGCACAGCATGTGAGCTGAACCCTTTCAAATCCAGATGGGTGACTCCATGGCAATTTGTGGAAAATAACAGACTTAAGAACCTGTGGGACTTCCAAATACAGACAGATAAACAGGTACTAGCCAACCAACCAGTCATTGACAAGGACCAGAAGACAGTGGTTGTGATAGGTATACTGGTACCAAGTGACAGAAACATCAGGAAGAAAGAGTATGAGAAAATGGAGAAGAACCAACGTCTGAAAGAAGAACTAGAGAGAATGTGAAAAATAAATGCCAAACAGTTCCAGTAGTGGTAGGAGCATTTGGGTCTGCAACTCCTAATCTGTGGGAATGGCTCCAACAAATCCCTGGAACAACATCTGAGCACACTATCTAGATGAGTGTATAACCTGGAACAGCCAAGATTTTGTGCCGGTACCTCAAACACCCAGACCTCTGGTAGAGGACCCGAGGTCGAGGATGACATATACCACCCCATAGGAATAAGAAAAAAGTGTTTTATTTATATATATATATATATATATATATATATATATATATATATGTATTTTCTTCTTGTTTTTTTTTTTTTTACTTCCTCAGCAGTGTATGGGTGAGTCGCTTCGTACACTTTAATGAACTGAACGCCATAATGTTAGACTTATCTCTGCCAAAAAGTATTCGCTCATAGAATGCAATTATTTTCAATGGAAAATCAGATCACTTTCCCTGGCCTGCTCTGCAATGAAATCTTTCAGTGACGAAATTAATATGCTGATAAAAAAAAAAACACCAAAAAAGTGAAAATAGGGTCTTCACTTTCTATGTCAAATGTTTAACTAGTATATTGCAGCTGTCAAGGATGAAAGCGATTGCTGGCAAATGTACAGATTAAATGAAACTATCTTGAATAAAATAAAGAGTCTTGCCTGTGGAGACTTTGAAAAGCAGATTTTCAGAAGCACGCACGGAACACTGCATTTTTATTTCAAGCAATTGTTCCAGTTAAATCTCAACCTATTGAGTCCTTTCTACTCCATGATGTTTTCGGGTGAACCTCTAATGTGAACTATTTACTTTCAGAGGACGTTATATCCCCTGCCGATCCAGCCACTGTATGCATTCATTCTGTTAAGTCAAGATTAAAAAAAAACAAAAAACACAAAAGATTGTACCTTAGTTTTTTTTTAAATTTGTTGCTTTTTTAATTCCCCAAATGTATTTATTTATTTTACTCATTTATAGAGCACACATATATTCCACAGCAATGTACAAATGCTGCCATCGGGCTCCCATAGGGATATTCAATCTGCATTGCCTATTGGTACATTTTTGGAGTATTGGAGGAAATCCACACAAACACAGGGATAACATACAACCTCCAGGACGATGTTGCCCCTGGTTGAATTTGAATCCAGGACCCCAGCACTGCAAGACAACAAATAAAGCTTGTTCATTGTACAATTTTCTAATATACTTTTAAATTAATTATTCACTGCTTTCAAGATTTGCTGTTCTTAATTGGGAAATGTAATGGTTTGCTTCCAGAAGGTAAAAACTCTTTCTTAGTCATGTGATAGACATACAGAGAGATGGCTCCTTATAGTACAGTTATCAGAACACTCTTTTGTTACAAGCTCTGCACTAGAGATGAGCGAACCTACTCGGCCACACCCCTTTTTCGCCCGAGCGCCGCGATTTTCGAGTACTTCCGTACTCGGGGGAAAAGATTCGAGGGGCGCCGTGGGTGAGTGGGGGGTTGCAGCGGGGAGTGGGGGGGAGAGGGAGAGAGGGCTCCCCCCTGTTGCCCGCTGCTACCCCCCGCTCTGCCACGCCTCCCTCCGCCCCCCCCCGAATCTTTTCACTCGAGTACGGAAGTACTGGAAAATCGCGGTGCTCGATCGAGTAATTACTTGAAACGCGTATATTCGCTCATCTCTACTCTGCACCTTTTGTACTCATCTCTAGAGTTGAGCGAACATACTCTGCAGAGCTTGATGCTTGTTCGAGTATTAGCGTACTCGATGGTGCTCGTTACTCGAACGAGCATCGAGCCGTGTTCGACCCCGCCCCAGTTTTTGGCTCCTCCCCACTGTGAAGTGCCTGTTTTGGCCTCTCCCCGCTGCAATGCCAAATTTTATTGTCTGGCAGGCAGGGGAGAGAGAGAGAACACAAACCAAGGGGAAAAAAAAGAAAGCTTGGGACCCGGCGTCCCACAAACAAAAATGCTTGAGTCTCCCATTGTAGTCAATGGGGTTCATTACTCGTGTAGAGCTCTTGAATTTTATGAAAAGCTCGACTTTTGGGTGCTCGCTCATCTTTACTCATCTCCTGACCTGGAGAAATTTTTATCATTTGACAAACAAACTGCAAACAAAGGACTGCTACAGAAAACATATTAGAATATCGCTGCACAATTATTTAAAATATAGCGAATAAGCAAATTCTACAATTTTCTAAAACTTCAACCAAAAAGGAAAAGATCATTACAATTACCATTTTCATCTTATGTAAATTAACTTCATGAAACAATACGGTTCACTTATTTATGATTGATGTTCTTTAGTTTATTGATTCGATTTCTAATATCATTAGATATTAACATGCCATAACTGTTTTATAGATGTAAGCAGTGTTGGATGAACCAAAACAATAGAACCCTGTTTCGGGTTGAACTTTGCTAAAAGCTTAGTTCGGCACAAACCTAAAGTGCCTTGGTTGAATCCATTCAATTGGCTTCTTCTTTTCCTTCTTCCTCTTCCTATTCTTTACCCCTTCTCTTGCCCTTCTTTCTCCTCCTATTTCTATATTTTCCTTCTTCCTTTTCTTCTTTTCCTTTTCCCCCTTTCTTCTTCCTCTTCTTTTTCTTCTTCATTAATTTGCCTTAAAACAGCTTCAAAGTACTTAGAAACACTTTAAGGTGCCCCTAAAAGTGTTCTAGGGGGTTTTATGGCACTTAGGGTGCGTTCACACTAACGTATATCGGCTCGGTTTTCACGCCGAGCCGATATACGTTGTCCTCATGTGCAGGGGGGAGGAGGCTGGAAGAGCCCAGGAGCAGGAACCGAGCTCCCGCCCCCTCTCTGCCTCCTCTCCACCCCTCTGCACTATTTGCAATGAGAGGAGGCGGGGCGGGGCTAAGTTCCGGGAATTATCCCCGCCCCCGTTCTGCCTCTCCCCATTGCAAATAGTGCAGAGGGGTGGAGAGGAGGCAGAGAGGGGGCGGGAGCTGAGTTTCTGCTCCTGGGCTCTTCCAGCCTCCCCCCCTGCATATGAGGACAACGTATATCGGCTCGGCGTGAAAACCGAGCCAATATACGTTCGTGTGAACGCACCCTTAGACAGTGTTATACACCAGTTTTAGGGGTACTGGTAAAGCTCCAGTTCGGTTGATACTAAATCAAACTGAAATGCAAAGAAATGTCTCACTTGCTACATCTCAATTGCTACTGGCCATTACAGTTTATCAGTTCAGTTTTCGAGCCAATCCCGTGGTGACTGTCTAGCTGGCATCATGTTCAAAAGGGTTTGTCTCTTTAAGAACATATCTAAATGGAGAAGAGGTTAATAAAAAAATTTGCTTCAACTTACTACCTATCTTTTTTATTGAAATAAGTCTAGTTTGTTTATCTCCAGTCCTATGTAAACTAGCAGATAAAACAACATGATATCAAAATCAGTTTTGCAATATCTGTTGTTGTTAGCTACTGTAGTAGGATTTGAATGTAGATTAGATAATTGTAAGTCCGTACAAAAATGTTCACAGTATAACATACAACAACAAAGTAAATTGAATTATTCCCCAGGGAGCCAATGAGTGTAGTAAATTCCAAGCTATGGGTCACCGGGGACGCTTCGTATAGACAAATATTTAGCCTTTAAAATGCAGCAGTTTTTTTTTACAATGAACCATAAATTAATAATGTTGGAGAAAAGTAAACATCGATCCAATTCTACAATGACTTCTATATACAAAACCTCAAGGGATTTGATTATCCTTATTTCTAGACCTTAACCTGCAAATGCAAAGTGTAGAAGTTCAAATTGTTACCCAAACAGAAATAAATTTCTAGTAAATTTTATTAAATTCAGTAAATCAGCATGCTAATACTTTAACACCGGCTTAAAACATTGGAGGATATAAAACGAATGCAATTAAAAAGTTGATTATTTGCCCTTAGGAACCAGTCACAACACGGCTTCGATTTTTCTTTAGAGATTTACAAATGGAACCCTTAATCTGATTGTTTGCTACAAAATGCTCTACTTTTTTTTGCTTAGTCTTTGACAAATCTCACCCAATGTGAATTCTGTCAAACGTACCCTATGATAGTTCGGCTTCATACGAGGTTCAAAGTGTTTCTTATGGGAAGAATAGCTCTGGTGAGAAACTCTTGTGCATTAGCTGCTTGAAAGGAGCTCTTTGGAGAGTTTTTACAGATTTTGCAACATGTACAGTATGAGATGTGCAATCGTGAATCATTTTTAAAGCCAGAGATTCCAGCTAAAATGGCAAATGAAGAAACCTTAATCAACAAAACTAGACTTTACTCAAAATGTGTATGAACTTTCCATTGGTACAAGTTGCCCATAGGCTCCTGTGTAAAAAAAAAAAAAAACTAACAGATATACTGCATTGTATACCTTTTTGTGTAAGGTAGAAAAAAGCACAGTCACCTGCTCTTTTTGTACAGCTGAAAGAAAGGTATGCCAACGTATGTCAGCCAGAACTTTCCTGGTGCATACACCAATCAAACACTCAACATACCATTACACTTGCTTTAAAAGTTCTTAACTTTTTTTTCCATCAACATAGCTGTGTGAGGGCTTGTTTTTTTGCAAGACAAGTTCTATTTTCCGAATGCCCTCATTATTGTACCATATAACATATTGAAAAACGTAAAAAAAATTCTAACCAGGCTAAAATGGAAAAAAAAAATTGCACTATTTTGGGGGGGGGGGGGGTTTATGGAGTTTGTGATGCTTTATATTTACATGTTAACTTTATTATGTCATTTGATATGATTATGGCATGTCCCAAACTGTTTTTTTTTTTAATGTACTGTTTAAGGCCTTAGTTACATGGGCGTTTTTTCCCGCGGATCCGCAAATCGTGTGACCGGGGCCGAAAAATCACCCGAAGAAACTGCTTCTAGCTGCGTTTCAATAGAAATGGGCCGGAGCTGTCCAGCACATTGAATTCAATGGAGCCGGCAATACAGCCGGCTCCATTGAAAGCAATGGGCTGCGGGCGATCTCACGATGAATTTTTGGGAAGGGCTTAAAAATATAAGCCCTTCCCGGAAATTCATCCAGAAATGTGTCCCTGCGCTGAGCCAATCAGAGGCAGCACTCACTCACCCATTCATGAATTCATGAATGGGTAAGTGAGAGCTGCCTCTGATTGGTGAGGCTGTGACCAATCAGATGCAGCTCATTCAGCAGGCGGGGATTTTAAATCCCCGGCTGCTCAATACTACTCAGAGCAGTTCAGGAGAACTGCCGGCCGGCCGTCTGCCGGGACCAGGTGAGTGTATATTTTTTTTGTTTTTACACATTTCTGGATGAATTTCCGGGAAGGGCTTATATTTTTAAGCCCCTCCTGAAAATTCATCGTGCGATCGCCGGCAGCCCATTGCTTTCAATGGAGCCCGCTATATTGCCGACTCCATTGAATTCAATGGGCAAACATCATTCTTCTCTGCCACAGCTGTTACAGCTGTGGCAGAGGAGAATGATTTGTCTACTATATGTTCTCAATGGGGTCGGCGCTGCTGCTGCCAGCCCCATTGAGCGGATATAGAGAAGAGAACAGGAATCGCAGATCACAGATATGTGCGATCTGCGATTTCTGTTCTATAATTCATCGGACGAGCGCATAAAAAGCGCTCATGTGTCCAATACCATTGCAAAGCAATGGTTTTATAAAATCGCCGGACGCATGCGCAAATCGCGCGAAAAAATGCCCGTCTGACTGAGCCCTAAGGAAACAAAACTTAAAATAGTTTTCTGTTACCACATTCTGAGAGCTGTGGTTTCTATTGGTACCATTTTGGGGTATATAGCAGTCACCATGTGGGATAAATAATGCAATATTTAATATATTGAGCTTTTTATGGATGTAGGGATACCAATTATGTTGTTTTTTTTATAATTTTACATGAAAATATTACATGAAGATGAATGTGCTACTGGAAGCAGGTGTATTCTAAAGTGAGGCTCTGCCTGTATGTTGTGGAAAACATCATTTATTCCTCAAGGAATAAGACCAGAAGAATTACACAGATTATGCAGACATCTAGTTCCCTATAGCACTGAGACAACCAGAAGCCATGCCTTTGTTCCATGTGTTGCAAGCATCATGAAGAGTCAGGATTTCTTTGAAAGGTCACACTATAGATTTATTCAATAGTCCCTCTACACCACTCCTGTGGTACCAGTTGTACACCAGTTGGAAAGAAATGTCCTAAGGACAAGATGGACATAACAAAGCAGGCCGCTGTCCCCGAGCAGCCATGCGGCCCTACTAAATGTACCATCTACCGATCCTGTACCTGCTTACACTAGCCCTAGCAATTTGGCTTTACACATGAATGTCCTCATTCTCTTAATGGGCACAGTATTTCACTTGGTATAACAGTAGTTATAAAAAAAAGTGGTCTTGCTTCTTAAATTGGAGTGGAACTACCTCATGGGCAATGGCTTCCAATTCATTAATATCCTTGTGTTTGCATGCTGCAATTGCCTTCTTTCACCAAAGATTTTCTATGACATTGAGTAATGTGACAGCAACTCCAGAATCTTCTAGGATTTCTTCTGAAACCAAGCCTTGGTGGACCTTTAGGTATGTTCAATGATGTCCAAGCTTCAGCTTCCTCACAGAAGGTATGATGTTTTCTCCTAGGATTTCCTAATACTTTCTTAAATCCATCTTGCCCCCATACAATGTAGGTTTCCAGTGTTAATGGAAGTAAAGCAGCCCCAGAGCATCACTGAGCCACTGCTGTGCTTCACTCTTCTTTTCAGCCTATGCTTCATTCTTCCTCCTCCAGACATACCACTGATGAATAGCTCTGAAAAGCTCCAGTTTTGTTTTATTGCTCCAAAGAACAGAATCTCAAAACATTTATAAGGTTTTCAACATATTGGAGACAATTGGAGACAATTTTTTGTGTGCTTTCATGTCAATAGAAGTGTGCATCTTAGAGTTTTGGACGGAAGACCATTAGCATTTAGTATGCAGCTTTCTGTGCAAATGGAAATCTCACTGCTTACTACCACCAGATCTTGCTGTAGCTCTTATGCAGTCACTGCAGGGTTTTTGACCACCTGCCTTCTCAGGAATCTGGTTAAACTTTGAACTTGCAAACTATGCTTTCAAATATATCTCTAGTAGCATTCAGTGCCTTTGCTATATTTTTGTAACTTTTTCCTTGTTTGTCTAAGGCAACTATCTGTTCTTTTAACTTTGTGTACCATTCTTTTGACATATTTCTAACAAGCAGTCAACAAAGCCCTAGCCAGTCGAGGTATTTGATGTGTTTTAGTTGCTCAAGCACACCCGATGCAACTAATAAAGCCCTTGATTACTTGCATCAGGTGTGCTTGAGACAACACCTCATTTGTAGAGATGAGCGAACGTACTCGTCCGAGCTTGATATTCGTGCGAATATTAGGGTGTTCGGGATGCTCGTTACGAGTAACGAGCACCACGCGGTGTTCTGGTTACTTTCAGTTTCCTCTCTGAGACGTTAGCGCGCTTTTCTGGCCAATTGAAAGACAGGGAAGGCATTACAACTTCCCCCTGTGACGTTCAAGCCCTATACCACCCCCCTGCAGTGAGTGGCTGGGAAGATCAGATGTCACCCGAGTATAAAAGTCGGCCCCTCCCGCGGCTCGCCACACATGCCTTGTGAGTTAGCTGAGGGAAAGTACTATCGTGCTGGTGCTGCTGTAGGGAGAGCGTTAGGAGTCAGTGTAGGCTTCAAGAACCCCAAAGGTCCTTCTTAGGGCCACATCTACCTGTGTGCAGGCTGCTGCTAGCAGTGTTTTTTTTTTTTTTCTCAAAATCGGCAGTGCAGAGCATTGCACCCGGCATTAGGGACAGAAGTGGTGCATAGGCAGGGAGAGTGTTAGGAGTGAGTGTAGCCTTCAAGAACCTCAACGGTCCTTTCTAGGGCCAAATTTAAGTGTGTGCAGTACTGTGCTGGCTGCTGTTAGCAGTGTTGCATTTTTTTTTTTTTCTAAAAATCGTCTGTGCAGAGCATTGCACCCTCCATTGATACTACAGGGACAGAATTGTGTAGGCAGGGCCACAACACAGTTATTGTTCATTGAATATACGCAGTGGGTCCTTCCCTTTGCAAAAAAGGAAAAGAAATTATATTTGGCCTGCCTGTGTCAGTCCTAAGGTCTCCGTGTACGTGTGTGCTGCGTGGACAACGTACAAAAATCAGACGCAACCAGCTACGGTTTACTGCAGGCTTGCGCCATTGTCTTTCCTGACTGGCAAATACCTGCTCTGCTAGAGTTAATAACTCTGCTACACTAAAGTTGTGTGTCACTTTTTCAGGGCCACACCACAGTTCTAAAAGTTATTGTTCATTGAATATACGCAGTGGGTCCTTCCCTTTGCAAAAAAGGAAAAGAAATTATATTTGGCCTGCCTGTGTCAGTCCTAAGGTCTCCGTGTACGTGTGTGCTGCGTGGACAACGTACAAAAATCAGACGCAACCAGCTACGGTTTACTGCAGGCTTGCGCCATTGTCTTTCCTGACTGGCAAATACCTGCTCTGCTAGAGTTAATAACTCTGCTACACTAAAGTTGTGTGTCACTTTTTCAGGGCCACACTACAGTTCTAAAAGTTATTGTTCATTGAATATACGCAGTGGGTCCTTCCCTTTGCAAAAAAGCGAAAACATTATATTTGGCCTGCAGGCTTGCGCCAATTTATTTCCTGCCTGGGAAATCAAATCACTGGTAATACAGCATGCTGAGGGGTAGGGGTAAGCCTAGAGGACATGGACGTGGCCGAGGACGCGTAGGCCCAAGTGAGGGTGTGGGCACAGGCCGAGCTCCTGATCCAGGTGTGTCGCAGCCGACTGCTGCGCGATTAGGAGAGAGGCACGTTTCTGGCGTCCCCACATTCATCGCCCAATTAATGGGTCCACGCGGGAGACGTTTATTAGAAAATGAGCAGTGTGAGCAGGTCCTGTCCTGGATGGCAGAAAGTGCTTCGAGCAACCTATCGTCCAGCCACAGTTCTGCGCCGTCCACTGCTGCAAATCTGAATCCTCTGTCTGCTGCTCCTCCTTCCTCCCAGCCTCCTCACTCCACTACAATGACACATGCTCAGGAGCGGAAACACTCCCAGAAACTGTTCTCGGGCCCCTGCTCAGATTGGGCAGCAGTGGTTCCTCTCCCACCAGAGGAGTTTATCGTCACTGATGCCCAACCATTCGAAAGTTCCCGGGGTCCGGGGGAAGAGGCTGGGGACTTCCGCCAACTGTCTCAAGAAGTTTCTGTGGGTGAGGAGGACGATGACGATGAGACACAGTTGTCTTGCAGTGAGGTAGTAGTAAGGGCAGTAAGTCCAAGGGAGCAGTGCACAGAGGATTCGGAGGAAGAGCAGCAGGACGATGAGGTGACTGACCCCACCTGGTGTGCAACGCCTACTCAAGACAGGTCTTCAGAGGGGGAGGCAAGGGCATCAGCAGGGCAGGTTGCAAGAGGCAGTGCGGTGGCCAGGGGTAGAGGCAGGGCCAGACCGAATAATCCACCAAGTGTTTCCCAAAGCACACCCTCGCGCCATGCCACCCTGCAGAGGCCGAGGTGCTCTAAGGTCTGGCAGTTTTTCACAGAGACGCCTGACGACCGACGAACAGTGGTGTGCAACCTTTGTCGCGCCAAGATCAGCCGGGGAGCCACCACCAACAGCCTCACCACCACCAGCATGCGCAGACATATGATGGCCAAGCACCCCACAAGGTGGGACGAAGGCCGTTCACCGCCTCCGGTTTGCACCGCTGCCTCTCCCCCTGTGCCCCAACCTGCCACTGAGATCCAACCTCCCTCTCAGGACACAGGCACAACCGTCTCATGGCCTGCACCCACACACTCACCTCCGCTGTCCTCGGCCCCATCCAGCAATGTCTCGCACCGCACAGTCCAGCCGTCGCTAGCGCAAGTGTTGGAGCGCAAGCGCAAGTACGCCGCCATGCACCCGCACGCTCAATCGTTAACCGTCCACATAGCCAAATTTATCAGCCTTGAGATGCTGCCGTATAGGGTTGTGGAAACGGAGTCCTTCAAAGCTATGATGGTGGCGGCGGCCCCGCGCTACTCAGTTCCCAGTCGCCACTACTTTTCCCGATGTGCCGTCCCAGCCCTGCACGACCACATCTCCCGCAACATTGTACGCGCCCTCACCAATGCGGTTAGTGGCCAGGTCCACTTAACTACGGACACGTGGACAAGCACAGGCGGCCAGGGCCACTACATCTCCCTGACGGCACATTGGGTGAATTTAGTGGAGGCTGGGACAGAGTCAGAGCCTGGGACCGCTCACGTCCTACCCACCCCCAGAATTGCGGGCCCCAGCTCGGTGGTGGTATGTTCGGCGGTGTATGCTTCCTCCACTAAAGCACCCTCCTCCTCCTCCTCCTCCTCCTCAACCTCTGTCTCGCAATCTAGATGTGTCAGCAGCAGCAGGACGTCACCAGCAGTCGGTGTCGCGCGGCGTGGCAGCACAGCGGTGGGCAAGCGTCAGCAGGCCATGCTGAAACTACTCAGCTTAGGAGATAGGAGGCACACGAACTGCTGCAGGGGCTGACAGAGCAGACCGACCGTTGGCTTGCGCCGCTGAGCCTCCAACCGGGCATGGTCGTGTGTGACAACGGCCGTAACCTGGTGGCGGCTCTGCAGCTCGGCAGCCTCACGCACGTGCCATGCCTGGCCCACGTCTTTAATTTGGTGGTTCAGCGCTTTCTGAAAAGCTACCCACGCTTGTCAGACCTGCTCGTAAAGGTGCGCCGGCTCTGCGCACATTTCCGCAAGTCCCACACGGACGCTGCCACCCTGCGCACCCTGCAACATCGCTTTAAACTGCCAGTGCACCGACTGCTGTGCGACGTGCCCACACGGTGGAACTCTACGCTCCACATGTTGGCTAGGCTCTATGAGCAGCGTAGAGCTATAGTGGAATACCAACTCCAACATGGGCGGCGCAGTGGGAGTCAGCCTCCTCAATTCTTTTCAGAAGAGTGGGCCTGGTTGGCAGACATCTGCCAGGTCCTTCGAAACTTTGAGCAGTCTACCCAGGTGGTGAGCGGCGATGCTGCAATCATTAGCGTCACCATTCCTCTGCTATGCATCTTGAGAAGTTCCCTGCAAACCATAAAGGCAGCCGCTTTGCACTCGGAAACAGAGCCGGGGGAAGACAGTATGTCGCTGGATAGTCAGAGCACCCTCCTGTCTATATCTCAGCGCGTTCAGGAGGAGGAGGAGGAGGAGGATGAGGAGGATGAGGAGGAGGGGGAAGAGACAGCTTGGCCCACTGCTGACGGTACCCATGCTGCTTGCCTGTCATCATTTCAGCGTGTATGGCCTGAGGAGGAGGAGGAGAAGGAGGAGGAGGATCCTGAAAGTGATCTTCCTAGTGCGGACAGCCATGTGTTGCGTACAGGTACCCTGGCACACATGGCTGACTTCATGTTAGGATGCCTTTCTCGTGACCCTCGCATTCAACGCATTCTGGCCACTACGGATTACTGTGTGTACACACTGCTCGACCCACGCTATAAGGAGAACCTTCCCAGTCTCATTCCCGAAGAGGAAAGGGGTTCGAGAGTGTTGCTATACCACAGGACCCTGGCGGACAAGCTGATGGTAAAATTCCCATCCGACAGCGCTAGTGGCAGAAGGCGCAGTTCCGAGGGCCAGGTAGCAGGGGAGGTGCGTAGATCGAGCAGCATGTACAGCCCAGACAGTGCAACAGTCTTTAAGGGCCTGGCCAGCTTTATGGCTCCCCAGCAAGACTGTGTTACCGGTCCCCAGTCAAGGCTGAGTCGGCGGGAGCACTGTAAAAGGATGGTGAGGGAGTACGTAGCCGATCGCACGACCATCCTCGGTGACGCCTCTGCCCCCTACAACTACTGGGTGTCGAAGCTGGACACGTGGCCTGAACTAGCGCTGTATGCCCTTGAGGTGCTTGCTTGTCCTGCGGCTAGCGTCTTGTCGGAGAGGGTGTTTAGTGCGGCTGGGGGAATCATCACAGATAAGCGTACCCGCCTGTCAACCGACAGTGCCGAGAGGCTAACACTCATCAAGATGAACAAAGCCTGGATTTCCCCAGACTTCTCTTCTCCACCAGCGGACAGCAGCGATACGTAAGCAATCCGTAGGCTGCACCCGCGGATGGAAGCTACGTTCTCTCTCACCATCCAAAACGGGGACATTTCTGCTTCATCAATCTGTGTCTAATATTCCTCCTCCTCCTCCTGCTCCTCCTCCTGAAACCTCAGGTAATTACGCTGAACGGGCAATTTTTCTTAGGGCCACAAGGCTCACTCATCTAATTTTTCGAAACAATTTTTATATGTTTCAATGCTCTTAAAAGCGTTGAAACTTTAACTTGAAACAATTTTTCGTTAAACTGGGCTGCCTCCAGGCCTTGTTACCACTTAAGCCACATTAACCAAAGCGATTAATGGGTTTCACCTGCCATCTTGGTTGGGCATGGCCAATTTTTACTGAGGTACATTAGTACTGTTGGTACACCAATATTTTTGGGCCTTCACCTACAGTGTAATCATAGCAATTTGTATGTTCTTCGCCTGCACTCATGGTACAGAAGTGTGTGTGGGGTTGGCCTACACTTTAGCTACATAAATGTAACTTGGGCCTTGGCTATACTGCAGCTACTGAAATGGAACTAAGACTGCGCTCCCACTATACTGCTGCTTCAGAATTGTTACTGGGGCCTGTCTTGAGTGCTACTATTGCTGACATGGAACGAAGACTGCGCTCCCGCTATACTGCTGCTTCGGAATTGTTACTGGGGCCTGTCTTGAGTGCTACTATTGCTGACATGGAACGAAGACTGCGCTCCCGCTATACTGCTGCTTCGGAATTGTTACTGGGGCCTGTCTTGAGTGCTACTATTGCTGACATGGAACGAAGACTGCGCTCCCGCTATACTGCTGCTTCGGAATTGTTACTGGGGCCTGTCTTGAGTGCTACTATTGCTGACATGGAACGAAGACTGCGCTCCCGCTATACTGCTGCTTCGGAATTGTTACTGGGGCCTGTCTTGAGTGCTACTATTGCTGACATGGAACGAAGACTGCGCTCCTCCTATAATGCTGCTAGTGATATGTTAGTGGGGCCTGTCCTAATGCTACGGCTGAAATGTTACGAATTCTGGGCTCTGCCTATACCGCTGCTAATGGTATGTCTCTGGGGTGTGGAAACAGAGGCTTCCCAAAGACATTATGGCGGCGAGGCCATTTCCCACCAACGCGGTTACTGTTAAGGTGCATATAACCACGGACACGTGGAGAGGACATGTAGTGCCTCAAAAACATCCCCCTCCTCCTCCAACAGGGAAAACATTCTTGGCAAATGCCTTTGCATTGGTTCGTCTGGTGGCAGTCCAAGAATTTCACCTTTACCGACACTACAAGAGAGCCCCCCCACCATCCCCCCGCCACGGCCCACTTAATCCTGGCCACATTCCGAAAACCAACAAAATAAAACCGCGCTACTAGGTCCGCAGTCACCACCACATTACCACCAACGCGGTTACTGTTAAGGTACATATTACCAGTCTGACTGGGGCATGCAGACACCTTGACAGAATGAATAGTGTGTGGCACATAGGTTCCCCATTGCTATGCCCACGTGTGCAGCTCCTGATGGCGGTGGCACAGGATTCTATTTCTCATTGCTTCTGTACAGCATTGTGGGCTATCGCCCCACCACTTTTAAAGAGGGTCGCTGCCTAGCCGTGCCAACCCCTCTGCAGTGTGTGCCTGCGGTTCCTCCTCATGGCAGACGCACTTCTAAATAGACATGAGGGTGGTGTGGCATGAGGGCAGCTGAAGACTGCGCAGGGACACTTTGGTGTGCGCTGTGGGGGGGAGGGGGGGCGGTTGGTCAGCATGTAACCCAGGAGAAGTGGCAGTGGAGTGTCATGCAGGCAGTGATTGTGCTTTGTTGGAGGTAGTGTGGTGCTTAGCTAAGGTATCCATTGCTAATGAGGGCTTTTCAGAAGTAAAAGTTGTTGGGAGGGGGGGGCCACTCTTGCCGCTATTGTGGCTTAATAGTGGGACCTGTGAACTTGAGATGCAGCCCAACACGTAGCCCTTCGCCTGCCCTATCCGTTGCTGTGTCGTTCCCATCACTTTCTTGAATTGCCCAGATTTTCACACATGAAAACCTTAGTGAGCATCGGCGAAATACAAAAATGCTCGGGTCGCCCATTGACTTCAATGGGGTTCGTTATTCGAAACGAACCCTCGAGCATCGCGAGTAACGAGCACCCGAGCATTTTGGTGCTCGCTCATCTCTACTCATTTGTAAATGGGTACGGTTATAAAGAAATCTGTTTTGAGGGATTGAAAACTTCTGAGACTGCAGTAATCATTTAAAGTG